>NC_143499.1:621875-1231250 GCF_051622355.1 Phaseolus vulgaris
TGACTTCTAGATTACTTTTTCTGGAATATTTCCATAACATACTTTTCAGAGTTCATAAAATATATTCCCAGAAAACATTTTCTGGAACAGAATTTCCGAAATGTATTATATACATTCTGGAATGTGTTTTCCGGAATAAATTTTCCAGAGTAAGGTCCGGAAAGAGCTTTCCAGAATGATAATGAATTAGATGGGACATTCTGGCCATTCCACCTAATTGATGGGGAGCATAGAAAAAATTTGACGGGGTGCAAGAAACACCCTGTGTTTTTTGTTCAAGAGAAGGTTGTTGCCAAGCAACTAGTTTTACAGCACATTCTTGATCAAGATCAGTGGGCTGATCTGTTTACTAAGCCTTTGTCAACTACTAGATTTTGTTTTCTTAAGTGCAAACTAAAGGTAAAAGAGCATTCTTTAGTTTCCCAATCACCTTGAGTTTGCAGGGGGATGTGAGTGAGTAACTCCATTGTATCAAATAAAACTGTAAATATTATTATAGTAGACGGTTATCAATTTTCTGTAACTGATTTAGTTAGTTAGTTGTCTATTACAGCTGTTGTGAACTTGTGATCGATTGATTACAACTGTTTAACCATGTGATCTTTACCAAAACTTAGATGTCCTTTTGTACATTGAATCAATAATATGTACTATTCATATGTACTCGATATACAGGAACAACGTAGATCAATGATTTAAGCTAAAATAATACGTTTCCAGTATTTATCACCACACAACCATGCATATAAAGCAATATGACTTCAGGATCCACAACATGCATGTATGCGTAATTCAATATGCAGTTGCTCTTACACAATCTCAATTATAGCATGGGGAGGTGAGTAAGGAAGATGCCAGGGTTCTCTAAAAGTATTAGGACCCATAAAGTACATTCTGTGTACATGACTTTGAGTCTCTTCAGCTCTAGCTCCACGGACCTGGTTTCCAAACAACAACGCTATAATGCATTTTCCAGAGTGATGTGTTAAGGCTCAATTAATACTATGGACTAATTAACAGTAGAAATTTTCTTATCAGAAGAATACCTCAGAAAGGGAAAGAAGATATGGAAAACGGTGATGATTATGGTGTTCAATTGAACTTGAACTATGATATGCACCAGAACCGATCAACTTGATTCTCAAAGTACTTAGTAGCAGAGCCAAGAGCAATAAAATGAATGATAACATTACTGAAAATGGCCAGGGACCCCCAAATGTATAAATGAGCTCCTCTAGAGGTGTATAGCAATTTGGCATTCGATATTTGTCTGATATGCATTTATATGGACAAGACCGTTTTGTAACACCCCCTGAAATGAAAAGAACCATCCTAAAAATTTGAGATATAACATAATCTTAGGCATGAATAGCCAAGTTATATCATCCAAAATACCTCGTTTATATATGAAATTTGCACGATTTGGAAGAAGATCAAGAGGGCAAGGAATGCAAAGATCTTCCTCAGAACCATCAACATCTTTGTAAGTACCAATAGGACATTCCTGTAAAATCACTTGCATAGTTTAACAAATTTTCAGATAGTAAGCATCCAGTGCAGGTGCAAGAACTATTAGATTTGTGACAGATTTGGTTCAAACAAAATCTACTGGAAAAAAATATTTTTTATTGATGATCCCTAAAGCCCAATTGTTTTGTCAATGTGGTAGCAGCCTTGGGCAAGATACAAAATGCATAATTTCTCTTGATATTCAAAAAGACAGACACTTAAATTCAGTAATATTTTATATTATAAGCTCAAACAACCGAAAGCAGAGATACTAGAAGCACACATGTAAATTACAGGCTAAATATAATTTTGGTCCCGTTTTACTAAGATTCGCATTATTCCAATATTTGTTAAGAGATTCAATTCTATCATTTATATCTCAAATCTGGATCATTGTTGTCCTTCCGAAACAGTGAATATTTTTCATTTTGTGACAATTTTAAACTAGTCGTTAACATGTTCAAGACTATCAGAATAACTGTTATGAAATTCATAGAGGAGCAATTGCTCTTAAATAGAATACAAAGCCTTAATAACGGAAAATCCTATTTATGATAGATATAATTTATCTCTAACTCAGGATCAATGATCTTGTACAATAAATCTAATTAATCTTCTAATTATGGAATGTAGTTAAATCTCCTAATTATGTAATTAAAATTGTACAAGGAAATATTATCTACAAAATAAATCAAGGAAACAACCATTCTTTTATTACTAGAGGGAAAGGCAACACACTTGTGCTTTGCAAATTCACAAGTATCACAATGAAACATTTGTATGTCAACTTCTTTAAATAAACTAGGAAACATAATTTCTAGGATACTGAATGATGGATGACCTAAAGGAAGAAGGTATAACCATATTTATGGGTTGTGGTGTTGCAGCAATGCAGGCTGCACAGGTGAATACAGGGGAAGAAAGAAAGGGAGTGTGGTTTTGCATCAATGCAAGCTACACAAGAGATTACACAGGCTCCCAAGGATTTTAGAGCGTTGATATTCCATGTCAGAAAAACTGTTTCTGATGATATTTATATATGAGCAATTTCTCTTAAATAAAATCAAAAACTTAATAACGGAACATCCAAATTTATGATGGATATAATATATCCCTACATTTCAGAAACAATGATCCAATACAATAAACATAAAATATATTGTAAGCCTATTAATCCTCCTAATTCTGGAATGTAATTAAATCTCCTAATTATGTAATTAAAACTGTACAAGGAAATATTATCTGCTGCAAAAATCAAGGGATTCAGACAAAGACATCAAATTTGTCTAAATAGATTTACCTACAACAGAACTATAAATGTCAACTAATGTTCAAACAAAAACAAGCCAAAAAAAATGGTGCAAATCGCATGAGAAGAAAATTCCATCTGGAAAGGAATCTGATATTAGACTTTTCAGGTTTTCTGTAATCATGAGACATTTTTCATGCAAGTTTTACCATGCTTGCGGCCTTTTAGTTGGGTTTCACAATTCTCATGTAAGTGAATATAGTGGGACAAGTTTCTGGTTTTGAATCAATCAAAAAATGATTCAAAATCATGTCACATTCAAAAGAACCCTGTATTTCAACAAGACAACAATGACACAAATTTTAGAGATAAAGGACCAAAATGAATTTTAGTAAAAGGATATATGGACCAAACGTATATTTTAGCCTAAAGAATGTAACTACCCACACAAACCATGACAATGAATCACAGTTCAGCTCCTCTACTTGTATTAATTACAATCATACTAATTACATTCTCGACTCCTCTACTTGTAACAATCACATCCTCTTAAAATAGAAAATCAAATCTAATGGAAAGAATGTGAATATTCTTAGGTTTGTTCCTAATTACAATATTTTTATCCAAATAATACCCTATTACAACACTTTGCCTTAAGTTGATAAATGAATATCAACATTCCTAACTTGCCTACGAGATCTTAGAATCTACTATGTGAAAGTCTCGTACGGAAGATGTCTACTGATTGGGGTCCCGTTGGGACATGGGTTGAAACCACCAAATCTCTATCAAGATTATCTTTGATGAAGTACTTGTTTGGTCCCAGCATGTTAACTCAATTATGAGCAATCTCGTGGCTGACTTGTAATCACAGTACCATTTTATAAGGATGTCAACTTTTATTCTAAGGTCATCTAATATAATCTTCATCCAGAGTCCTTCACACACACATTGAGCAAGGACTCAAAATTTAGCTTATGCACTATCCTATTTTTTGTCTCTAGATCACCAGACTCTCTACTAGAAACATACAGTATCCAGAGGTAGATTTTTGTTAGTAACAAAACCTCTATAGTTTGTATCAGCATATATCTTCAGGGTCAAAGCATATTCTTTCTTGAGCAGTGGCCCCTTTCCCAGACTAGACATCAAGTACTAAAGAATTTTGTCAATTGTTTGCATGTGTCTTTCTCTTGGATCATCCATGAATTGACTTACCACACTAATTGCATAAGCAATGTCTGGTCTCATGTGTAATAAATAAATTAGTTTTCCTACCAATCTCTGATATTAGGTCTTCTCTATAGAAAAGTTATCTTCACTTCCAATTTGAAGATTTTGTTCAATAGGAACTCCTAAGGTTGTACATCTCAGCTTCATGTTTCTTTGAGGAGATTAAATACATATTTTATTTGGGAGATGAAAGTCCCCTTTTTTTAATAAGCAAACTCTACTTTACGGAAATACATGAGTTTTCCAACTCATCCATTTCAAATTAGGTGACCAATTTTTCCTTTAAAGTCAATTACTTTGTTTCATCATTTCCGACAGATATCACACCATCAGCATAGACCAACAATATAGTAAGTTTACTTGTAAGAAAATGTTTTATGTATAAAATACAATCTCCATGGCTATGTTTACATCCTAAGGAAACCATTGCTTTTGCAAATCTCCCAAACCATGCTCTTGGAGATTGCTCAAGACCATATAAGGTGTTCTTTATGAGGCATACCTTATTCCTTTAATTATGAATTTCAAATCCTTGAGGAAACTCCACATACACTTCTTTTTCTAAAGTTCCATGAAGAAAGGCATTCTTCATATCCTATTTATGTAAGTCCAAACAAAAATGAGTTGCTAAAACAAGAACTTAAACAATATTCATCTTCACTACTCGGACAAATGTATCCTTATAGTCAATTCCATAAGTTTAAGAGTATCCCTTTGCAACCAAACTAGCTTTGTGCGTGTCTACTAACCCACTTGCCTTATATTTCATCGTAAACATCCACTTGCACCTTACGTCCCTTTTGTGTCTTGGTTTGTCAACAATCTCCTGTGTTGAGTCTCTTTCTAGCATTCATCTTCTCTCTCACAGCTTTGGGTCCAATGTTCACTTTTTATAACTTCTTGGACTAAGCTAGGAATTTTGTTGACATCAATAAAGCTTCAAATTCCATTTGAGAGATTCCCAGTGCAAACATATTGAAAAATAGGATATTTAACACAATCGTTTTCCCTTTCTCAAGGAAATGGGTGAATTCTCAATAACACTGACCTCGTCACTGTTATCTTCAGGACTACTCACCTCCGAGTCAAAAACATCGTATTGCTCCTAAGTCAAAGTGGGTTGTCTTCTTAGATATATTTTGCCAAAAGAATTTGTCTACTTCCTTACTATCAATTGGTTGAATCCCGTTTGTGGTGGCTCCACAAATTAGATCTTGAACATCCTACAACAAAATATACGGTAATGACAAGAAAGAGAGCTCCTCTACCCTTGAAGTGGAGAGCTCACAAAAAGGGATTTTGTTTCAAAAAGTGGCATCCATGTGATAAAGACACACCAACTCTGAGCGTAATAACATTTGTACCCCTTTTTAGTTTGAAGGATAATCAATTTAAGAGCTCTAGGATATAATTTGGTACCATTAGTGAACAAAAACAACACAATCAAAGACCCACAAAAAGTAGACTTGACAATAAGGGAGAAGAGGAAAAAAAAGACAAGAGACTCAATAGGACTAATGTCATTAAAGACAAGAATAGATAACATGTTGACAAGATATGTGGCAGTTAACACAACCTCTTTCCAATATGTTCTAGGAACAAATATCCAGAAAAAACTCTAGCTACTAGATGATGATTCTTCCTTTCTGCAACCCTATTTTGTTGTGGAGTGTTAACACATGTTAGTTCATGAACTGTTGCATAATTAGGAGATAATTATTTCATAATTAGTGCAGATTCTGTTTTCTATTTATTAGGATAGATTTAATATCTTTTGGTGATTTGATTTGATTTGTATAGCTTTAATTACCTATTATTTCTTGCTTTAATCACCTATTATTTCTTTCCTTAATTAGGTAGTAAATAGTCTATAAATTTAGACTGTAATCACAATTGTAAATACATTCAGAAATATATTCAATCCTCTTCTTTCAACTTGAACAATAGCATTAAGGAATAAAAATTTGGAGAATTCATGATACACATATTTAGTATCATTATTGGACTTTATTCTTTTAATGTTTTTTCCAAATTGACTTTTGACAAAATGAAAAAAATTAACAAAGATTTGAAATACCTGCTAAATCACCGACTTCTTTGCATATTGTTTGTTTAAAAATAGGATCCCTAAAATAGCTAGTGTGAACTGAAGGAAAGGGGTCACAATGTAGGGGATCGTTACCAAGAGAGAGAATGGAAGATTACCCACCGGGTAACTCACTGTTGAATAGGGAATAAGGAGGGTAGCAAGAGAGTAATTCCGTTAGTGGGTGTACGTTGAGTGATGATAATGAGGGGTACACTAGAATAGGCTAGGACATCAAGGAGACTTGACACTATAACTACCTAGTCTATTTTTCTTACCGGTTCTGTATTTCTTTCATTAAGCAGATTCAAGGCATGGTTATAACCATGATACATGTCAGAAATCTGCTGCAGTGAATCTTCATCTCTGTACGATATATCTTTAGTACCTAACACTTAACTTATCACATAAGTGATAGGTAAATATCTCTAACAGTCTAAGCAAACCCAAGTATGAGAAGGAAAAAAAAGGGAAAAGAAAAACTATAGGAGCAAACCTCGCAGAAAATTCCATAAAGACCTTTAGGGCAAGCTTTCCCAGTTATACTGCCCTCTTGTCCGTGATGGCCATCCTTGTCCCCGGCACCTCCCCTGTTTAAAATCATATGAAGAAAGAGATAATGTTTCTCACCAAAGTTTATTTAAAGAAAATGTACATCCCCATTTTACCATGGTGCTGATTAAATTATTTACAATGACCATATTTCAACATTCAAGTTCCTTAAATGAGTGAGCCCTGAATTTGGTCCTCCAAAAATTACGTCCCCACATTAGTCCTTTAACAATATTTGGCCCACGAAAAAAGCAGTAATAATCTATTATGTTCCCCAATTCTACAGTCATTAACAAAGACATGATTATGCATACCTGTTATTCATGGTGCCACTAATACTTGCAACAGGAACATATTCTTCCTCCATACCAATCTTTGACCAATGGAAATGGATTCGACCTCCACCTCCACCACCACCACCAACAGGGCCACCATTGCCCCCAACAATAGATAGGGATGAATTCTCCAAGAGCCTAAGCTCTTGAAGGAAAAGAAGGACTGTTCCACCAGAACCTCCACCTAGACCCCCCATCAAAGAACCATCACTGCTTGTTATTGATTTGCTAAAGCTTTCACCATCAGCCCTCAAGGTTCCGGAAAGGTCAAGTCTCAAAAGTGGCCACTGAATGGATCCCATCACTAGCCAAGATTAAACAAAAATTAAGTAATCAGAGAATATCACAAAAAAAATAGATATTTGCCTTCGTATAATGAATAGAAGCACCAACAGATATAGCATTCGTAGCCATCTGCATCCATGTTAATAAGCCATAAATAATTTGGAGAATCCTTTACATCAAACATACAAAATCACGGTAGATATTAAACTAATTACCAATCATTCCGCCTCCAACAACATGCCCATACGACTCATTTGGGCCCCCAGTTCCACTACCCAATTCACATGGAAGAATCGCATTTCCATAGTCATTACCACCAATACTCTCTCTCCCATTGAAATATCCTGATCCTCCTTTTCCACCATGTCCAGCACCACCACCAGCTCCATTCAAAAAGTTTCCCTTACCAATACCTTCAGTGCAACCTGAAAAGGGTCACTATCTAATCAAAATCTTAATACTATCCTTTCATGGTAATTAGCATTTTTACTAGTTAAGTAAACATTTTAATTAGAAGAACAGAAAATGTATAGAAAAATATCTCCCAAAACGTTTTAATTACCTAATTCCGATGCTGTAATCATACCATCTGTATCAACAATCACAGTTCTTGCCCTGTGAATGTGAATTATGCTTCCCTTCATAATGCCATTTACAAGAAGATCTTCAACACGACAAATCTGCAAAAAATCATAAGAATTCACCATAATGTTCAACTATAACAGCAATATTTTGTTGTATCTATGTAGACCCAATCACAAAATCCCAATAAAAGAAGTAGATTGAATTAGAAATGATAGTGGCAATGAGAGAAAGATGTTATTTCATGCTATAAAACTCATAACACATTGACGATACACAAATATACGTAGAAAAATAAATGCAAATGCAAAAAATTTGTTAAATAGTTATGAATACTCATTTTTTAGAAATTAGATTATTGAATTAAATGCAACATAGGTGGGTGGGATTAAAATTGGTTCTTAATTCCAAGAGTGTAAAAACATAAGAAAAGATATTAATTTTTTAAAATGAAATACATCTAAAAGTATCAGTTTTCCTATTACTTAGCAAATCTTACTTGCAGTGAGAAGGAGAGTGTATAATTGACATGACAATCGTCAGGTGGCGTTATCAAATCCATTGGGCATCTCTGTGTGTCACAAAGATGCTTAGTCACCCTACAAACATAATTATAAAAACCAATAAATAGGATTAAATTTAGAGTTTCCAAACCGGCCAGATGGAAATTGTTTACTCAAGCAATGCAACTAGAAAGTGATCATACTTACATGCCTCTACTGGCATCATCATCCAAAGGAGCTTGAAGTAAAGAACCTGGACCAACCTGTCGCAAGAGCAACACTGTTAATTGAAATGCTGCATCTAAATGCAACTTCAAAGGGGAAAATTCATGAATATGAGAAACAGTGACATAACACAATTGTCTGAAGGAGTTTAGACGTTGAGATATTGCATAGACAACAAAGATATCCCAGGATATATGATACAGATTTGATTTACTTGATTTTTTTATAGTTATATCAGATTTGATTTGAATCTATGAAGATAGTCTATTCTTAAGAGATCTACTGTAAATTATGTAATTAGGATCATACTCTATGTTGGAGATCCCATATCGACTAGAGATTAGGACATTTCATAGTTTATAAGTGAGTGCAAACCTCACCTTATAAGCCAATTTTATGAGGTTGAGTTAGGCTTGAAGTCCAGTTTTTAATACTTTAAATGTAGCTTCATTCTTTCATTTTTTTTGGTTTTAACTTAGTCTACATATTCATGTATCATTAGTAAAGTTTAAATCAATGATTCATCAAAACTAAACATATTCTTTACTCATTTCTTCTAATTTAAAGTTGGCATATAACTTGTTGAGAATATCAATTGGAGATACAACCAAACTAGTTCATATAAGGTTTGGATAATTTTTATCTTACAAACTGGTTTAAAGGAGTTAAGTTAGACCTTAAAGACAAAATTATAAGATGGTATCAGAATTTATCTTAAATCCATCATCAAGACACCCATGCTTGTCTATGCTCTACAGGTCTAATACAAGGCATGAGAGGGTGTTATTATTGAACCACCTACACCGGTCCACACTTCAAAACTGCATTAAAGCGACCAACCCACATAACCCATGAAATGAAACAGGTTTGGATGCAGCTACAAAAATTGAAAATAATAAATATAATTAAAAAATTTGAAAATAATAACTATAGTTAAAAAAAATTAAAAATAATAACTATAATTAAAAAAAATTGAAAACAACAACTACAATTAAAAATAATAACTATAATTAAAAAAATGAAAGTAATATTCTTTTATTAAAATTTATATATCAAATCTCTATCTAAAAATTAAAATCAATTTCATTCATCTGACTAAAATTTTAAAAATACATATTTTACTCTAGATCTCACGACTAGAGATAGTAGTTATTTTTTAATTTTTCGATTTAGAATTAATTTTGTATTTATTTATTTCTTTATTTTCTTTTAAATCAAGCTAAATTGACCCGTTGACCTAATATAAGGCTTGGATAGTCCACAACTTACAAGCCAATTTTTGTAGGGTTGAATTGAGTCATAATCCTAAGTTACAAGATGGTATCATTATCTATCCTATAAATGTAATTAGGCAACCCATATTTGCCTACACTTCACTAGATATTTATTCTAGGCACAAGAGGGTTGTATTATTGGGCCACCCACATTTTTGTCCACACTCTAGATATTCAATCCTAGGCACAAGGTGGTGTTGAAATCTCACATCGATAAATCGATATACCCCTACTAAGGTTTAAGCATTCTCATCTTATAAGCTAGTTTTTGTGGGATTGAGTTAGATTCTAAGTCCGAATTCTAGGATAACCAAATTGTAAACAAATATCTATTGAAGAGGAAAACCATCTACATATTTACTTCCACTCACAACACTTCAATCAACTTTTGGGAGAGCCCTAAAAATAATTTAAATTTCTAATAACCACTTCAAAAAATATAAAAACTACAAAAGTCCTTGTGAAGATAATTTCTTACAGTTACATTATAGAAGAGAGACAAGGATAATCGCTCGCCTTTGATTGCATCGCCATCACCAGTCAATTGTAGTAGTCCTTGACCATATAAAGCCAAGTTTGTATTTGAACTAATGATAGAATTTTGCTGTGAAGGCAAGAAACTAGTATTATAATGGAAGTTCCAAACCTCCAGGAATAAAATATGGTTCTATAACCAAGAATACTGCATAACTTTGAATAAAGATTAAAGAGTAGTATACCCTTAAAACAACTAGATTTCTCACTTCAAGCACTGAAGCAGTCACAACAGTAGTTTCACCACCATCAATTTGCATTGTGGAGTTCCACATGAGTAACATTTTAACAGAAACTCTAAATGCACCAAAAACCTTCATATATTAAAGGCTAAATAGTCAAATTACAAGTTGATACTACAACTCAAAGAAATAGCAGTTCAAAATAAGTGACACCTATATTATTGATTGATAAAAGAACTTTATAACAGAAAAAATACATTGAATCAGAAAACATACCTTTATGATAGAATCACTCAATAAAAGCTCTTCTGCAACAAGCTCAAACTCAGAAATTGGATAATCAGACAACCCAAAGATTAAGCTTCCTCCACTGTATACACTAATTTGGCCTCTCACCTTCATAATTAGAGAATTCAAACAAATATAACCATTTGGCTCCAATGGTTAAACATAGCAATGATTAATAAAGAAAATTATAAAATATATCAATAAAATTGTTTTCAAAGACAAAAGAAAATGTAATATTACAAGAAAAAAACTTCAGCCGATATCTTTCTTAATCCTTTGTGCAAGAAAACTATTGCTACCAAATGCTTCAGCGGATCAGAACTGTCATGAGCTTAAGTTCTCTATCATGCAAAGAATTTTCTAAAGCACGAGAAATATATAAAAAAAAGAAATGAAATGGTGACTCCATGATCAAGATTGTTTGTTGGTACAGTATGTAATGAGTATAATTTGCTACCTGAACTCTGGACCACACAAGCGGAACCAAAACTTTTGCATTATTTTCCACATAAACATTTGACCATAAAGGGCTGGTTGAGAAGTCAAGCAAAGGAGTCTCAGTTTCTGTTGTGACATTGTCATTGCTAACTTTCAAACTTAGTAAATGTGCATTGAAATACGTGCCAGCTGCTCCAGAATTCCCAGGACAGCCAATACTCAAACCTCCTGTCACAACAATTGCATGTATTGTGTATAAGCTCCTTCTTGTTATCCAGATGAAGAAAACAGCACCCTTGCAGGTTACTTGATTTGAAAAAATTTGATACAACTATCACAACCAAAAAAACTTTATTAAAAGAACATATATTATCAAATGCATATTCTCAGCACCACCAAAAAATTTAGACTGTGTGCCTGTAATCAGGAATAATGATGGATAGATTCCAGAATCTAAATCAGGAGAACAAGCTTCCAAAAAAAAATCAAAATTCCATGGTAAATCTGAGAAATTAGGAGGTTTCCTAGTTGAATAGGTTCTGGACACCATCTTTTAACATAATAGCAAAAACAGGAAGGTTTGCTTATGTTCACATTGAAAACTGAAACTGAAAACCTTTATTTGTTCAAAAAAATATTATAATTTTTGGTATTTCGATTCACATAATTTAACCTTAACACCCTTACAGTAGAATAAAAGATTAAGCAAGAGTCATCATTGGTATAATTACCATGTACAGGTGTGAAATAGAACTAACCATGAACAGTAATATTTAAATCTTCTTGTATGATGTAACAATCAAGTGATATTCTTCCTCCACCCCCTCCACCCCATCCTGTCCCACCAGCAGCACTGATGGTACCATACCCCTTCCTACACTCCACGAAAAATAAAGTTGAAAAGAAAGTTACATGCACAATTCACTATATAACATGTATTAGTTCCCTACAAAGCCTTCAATGTAGACATGGCACTTTTAAAAACTGGAAACAACTCAAACCTCCAGCAAGGACAAGACATTTCCAAAAACATCCAAATTCTTCAAAAGAAAAAGAATACTACCTCTGCAATTGTAATTGACCATACCAAATGCCAAGGCAGATCCATATAAATAGAATACTAGGCAGTATGCCAACATCAACAAAAGCTACAATTTTCTGCCATCAATATCATCAAAAAAAATTACCAACATTTGCTATTTTCTCATCATCTGAACTTCGAAAATCATTTATATGTGATAAAACTATTAGCTATGATGTGATAACTGTTCATAGAAGTAATTAAATGCCAAAAGTAAACTGCACTTCTATCTTCAAATAATAGCTATCGTCCCCTAAATAGTCATTTAAAGTCGTCAAATGAAAAAACAGGTATAAGTTCGTAGACTAACAAGAAGTTCATACTCACAGCTTCACAGCATGAACCAATATACTTCCACCAGAGCCACCTCCCCCATCAGACCCTCCATCTCCTCCTTCTGCAATAATAGATCCATTTACGTATAAAGTGTCCTTCACTAGAAGCTTAACACGCCCTCCACCATTTCCTCCATATTGCTTTTTAGTAGATTTCCCACCACCCTTGCTCCCATAACTCCATGGTTCAGACAACGTAGACCAAGCATAAACATCACCACCCCAGTTTGTCTTATTATTTTTTAAACAAGATGCACCACGCCCACCATGCCCTCCACCAGCTCCATCATTGCCAACAGGAGTGCCACTAGTTTGGGAAGGTGGTGACCCTCCTAAAGATGATGAGTCTATATAAGAATTGTATTCCATAGTCAGATTGGCTGAAGATAAAACCACAGAACCAGCAACAATAGACGCATTTTGACCAAGTTTAATGTTGCCGGACACATTGACTGATATCATGCACCCTTCCACGGGGCATAAAAGTGACACATCAGAAAGTAACTCCAGGTTTCCAACACCATAAATGTTAATATCAGATTTTAAATAATGAGTTGAGCTTAGCAAGCACGTAGTATTAAAAGATCCTACACCTTCCAAGTCCTCGCAAGTGACAAAGACGTTCAATGGGAATGACAAAGTTGATGTATCAACAAATGCAGAATCCTGGAGTTGAGAATCATCTCGCATAAGTGATCCAGAAAAACCCAACCAGCTCTCTAAGCCAGTACTCCTATTCAAGTGATGTCCTGAACTGAGAGACATACAATATACATGAAGATATCCCAAAAGAAGGCAGCACCAGAGGTTCCAATGCATTACCACAAAGTGCATCACCTATGCCAAGTATTCATCAGTAGAAATCAGACTAAATGTAAAGTTTCAACCAGCTCAGTGGAAAGTACCAAGAATTTATTTCTGAAAGCTACCTCCATAGGGATTGGTCCTCAAGGAAGTCACTTTTATACATTTATTCTGCAACTAAATACAAAAGAGATATCAAAAATAAGAAAAACAAGAAGGTTATCGTGAAACAGCTAAATTAGGATGTGAAGCTAGTAAAAGTTCAAGTTAAATTCTTAATGTTCACAAAGGAAATTATATCATACTTCACAAAATTCACTGAGAACTTTTCCGATTAAGAAATTTGCAAGCAAACCATGAAAAATGAGAAAGGACACTCTACTAAAGCCTTGTAAGTTGTAAGAGAGTGAGTGGGTCAATCTGATGTGTTGAGTAAAGAAAAACCCTCTTCTGCAAGTTTTCCTTAAATCTGTCTATCATATATTATAATAAATCTAAAATTTAAAAACAATAAAGCACTGTGGACATTGGTTCGGACACTCATCAATATGATAGTTACCCTAAGATGCATAAAACGTGAGAAGGGTAATATAGTAGTATATATAACCCAGTAAAGTAAACAACGGATCATAATGTTTAGTGACTAAAATCCAATTTAACCATTGTAGCCATTATAAATTCTTGAAAACCTAATCTAAAAGGAATCACATTGCTGCAAGGTTTTGATCGCAAAAATGGCATTTATCAACTAAAATCTATAACATAGGAACCACATATCTAAACCTAATTATAATTCATGCTGTCAGTCTGTTGTTTATCTTTAAACCTATCACCAACCATATTTCTTCCATAAAAACTAGCATAACATTATCTTCATCACAACATAGATATGTGCAGTTAATTACTTCAGAAAGCACTATTCCAGTAAAAAAAATGTTTCCATGTGTGACCAACACCGTCAGTTATATCAGCATTAATTAAGATTAACACACTATACATTTTTTTTATAAAACACTCTACAGTTTATTAACATCTGATATGGCATATTATTTCTGGAGGACTACAAAAGTGAACATCATCAGCAACACAGCCTTATGTTGCACAACACAAGCATGCATGTTCTGACAACCTTGCGTGTCATTTTCCAAGCCATAAATACCTCAACGCCATAATATTTTCTTAACTTGCACACTTTCCTTTACTCCCCCCACAATTCCAAAGAATTACGCACAACTCATTCACAGTCACCTAAACCGCTTTGAATCAGTGTAAAAAACCGACCGCAGTCAAAATCCAACTCCCGTAGCGAAACTCGATGACGAATCCGTTAACAGAAACACAACCTCTAACAAAACAACTCATGCAATGCTATCGGAATTAACTGAAAAGGAAAAAGGCATAGTTAAACCTATTTTTAAACCTACTAATTGATCAGCAACGAAGAGCGATGCAGAAATTAAAAGAACAGAATGCAGAGGTGAAAGAATCGGCAATGGAAAAAGGAAAATCGCAGAAGAGGTGAAAAAAAAGTGAGAGTGATGTAGTGAAAATCGGAGTGAACTAACCGTAAAGGTAGAAGAGTGGGGAAGAAAAAGAGTAGGAGTGTGAATCTTCGAGGGTTGAATTATGGTAACAGTTGGTGGTCTAAGTCAGAAGATGGTGTGTGTGTTCATGGCATCTTTTGCTTTTACTTTGTTGCTTTCTGTTTGGTTAATAATAATAAATAATAAAAAATGAGAGGCAAAATTTACAGTGGAAGAGAAAAAGTCTGTACGAGTCCAAGCTACGTTTATGTAAGAGCTGGATTCTGACCTCTGATAAACACTCACGCCCCTTCTTCTGAATGATTGCACCTAACTCTCCATCTGCCCTCTCTTCTCCTCTTAATTTCTATAATACCCCCATTTTTTAAATCATCTTAAAATTTATTTCTACATAAATTCTTTAATTTCATCAAAATATTAACTACTTACAATTTTTCATTATAATAAAATTTTAAATTATATTATGTGAATAAATAGTGGTATGAAAAATTATGCGCTGTCAATTAGATAAAAAAACATTGTTAATATAATTTTAAAATTGATTATTAGCGTGTGATTGTGTAAATATCTTTTACACTAAAAATGCGTTAGTTTAAGCATCACTTCAACATAAGATCTCAACTATTAACATATCAAGTAACAACAATCATTTATCATCACATATTAAAAATATTATTCAAAAAATAATATATATAAATACGGGGACTTGACCAAAACTCATATATACATATATAGACTATACATATTCATAAAGAATTCTAAGAACAGACAAGATGAAAACCTATTATACTAATGAAAAGATTATCTATGAATAAATCATAAATTAACAAATTTTTCAGCACACGCATTCCTTCACGGAAAATATGAGTAATCATAAATCTAATTTTCTGACTGTAATTAAGACAAGTATTTTCATCGAAGCATCCAAGAAATATTTGTCCTAACAAATAAACGCAGCACAAACCAAAGCATAATCACATTCAAGTCAGACATTAATAAGTCACATCTTTTGAGTTTCCTCCACAACATGTATAACTCCGTAAACTAGAGAGGCGTTACTTAAATATATATATATATATATATATATATATACATTTATTATGTTTAAATTTGTTGTGGAAATATCACGTGTATTTTTCCTATAAAATTATAACAACTTCACAAGAGTTGGTTCTTACGTTGTGTTTAAAATTATTTCAGATCAAATTTACGTAAAGTGAAAAATATTAAATTATCGACTAATTTAATTTAAAAGTATAATATTTAAATATAATTGGTTTTAGTTCAAAATTAAAATTACTTCAAATACAAATTATAAAAATAATTATTTTTTTTACCTTTTTTTATAACATAAAAGAAAAAAATTCTCAGCTTTTTTTACACTTACATTAACTGTTTTCTGTGTTTTTTTTCCTGTTAATTAATTGTACCCTCTTATAATTTCAGTATAATGTAAATTAAAAAACAAAAACTTGAGACTCTTCTGCCCTAAACGAAATTTCGAACTTTTTATTTGTTTTCTTTTTACGATATAATAAATTATAATTATATTTCATTATTATTATTAATTGCAATATTGGAAAGTATAATAAGATTATTCAAATACTATTGAAAAGCTACACTACACGTGCATGTGGGACAGCAATGCGTGAGTGCTGAAACGACAATGATTAGTAAATTAATAAATACTAATAATAAATATTATTATTATTTGTTTATTTTGTTGAAACAGAAACATATAAGAATAAGGCACGTGGATGACAGGTGGTGTGGTTCTCACGCGTTGCGTGTTTTGCTAACTGAATGAGACTAATATCATTTTTAATTAACCATTCATATTCATTTGGGTATTTTCTTGTTGACATGATGTTTAAGAAAATCCCAACAACTTTTTTTTTTCTGTTTGGCGATTAAAATTTATATTTATTTTATTCTTCTGCTTTAATGGCACAGCTTATGAAACTGTTTGGCCCTTTTAGTGGATTCCTACGTTGGCGCTTATATTATATTAAAACCTTATAATATAAAAAATAACACCACTTATGAACAAATTTACTTCTTCAAAAAAAAAATTTATTTCTTTATTTTTCTCAAAGTGTTCTATCAAATAAATGAAGAATGGAAGCTTTAATTATATAATTATCTATATGAGTAACAAATATTGTTTGCTTTAATTGTATATTAACTCATTTTAAAACTTTATAAAAATATATGTATGTGTAGATAGCACAAACACTGGTACGATATAGACACTGACACAAAGATATGTATAATTTTTAAAATGTAAAACAGGGGATATATATATATATATATATATATATTATAATTATGAATTATATAAATTGACAATAAAGATTTATGTGCATAAGTATGTTCTAGATTATTTTTTAGAGCAAAAAGATGTTTTTCATGACTGATTCAAAATGATTTGTTTCTTATTTTTATAATCATAATAAAATTTTATATAATAAGTTTAATTTTTAGAAAATTAATGTATTTTTCCTTCTTAAAATTGTGTTAGAACCGTACTATAATTGTCAGAAATCTAACAAATACTTTTTGAATTAGACATTTCATAGATATGTGTCCTACAAGTGTCATATGAGTGTCGGTGTCCACGAGTATCCGACTCCGACATGCTATTTAAGAAGAGTATCATACTTATTAATAATAATCTTTTTGTTAAAAAATATTTAAAATAACTCGCTTTTCTCCATATAAGTAGATGTTTTATTGTTTTCATGTACATAATAAAATATTTTTATTAAATAAATAGAAAATAAACAAAGTCACTACTTCTTTTGTGCACCTTGAGTTTGTTTTCTTAGAGGAAAAAATAAAAGTTGGATTCAATTTCCTACGTTTAAAAAAAGTAATAAGAAAAATATAATTGAATAAAAGGTGAATCGTGCTAACAATTTTCTAATGCTTTTATCATCTATTTCTAGTATTTCTTCTTTTATCATCTCAATTTTTTTTTAATCTTTTTTCAACCAAACATTTTTAATTCTCATCTCATTTTTCACATTGTGTGTTATTCACCCACTTTATTGTCATCTACTAGTATTTACACTTCTCAACTAATGCAACAAAATCCACTTTCTTTTTTTTCACTTTTAACTTGATTATTACTTTTTTTTAGGTACGTGGTACTTTTTGTCCTTCTCATTTTCAAGGGACATTTTCTTCTCACATGCTTGTTCAAATGTAGGCAACTTCTTCACTCTCTCCACGAATTTTGTTCATTTTCTTCATATCCAAAAGATGCTTTCTCTTGTGATTATAAAATATATTAACCTTGAATGCAACTTTAAATTTGTGTCTACATAAGATGTGGCTACTTTTGTTTTCGATGGATTATTGATGAAATTTTATTTTAGGATATACAATAAGTATATATATATATATATATATATATATATATATATTTTGCAAATTTGTTAAGTCAAGTTCTACTGGAAAGGTTTGGGTGAACCACAAATTTAGTCATATAGTATAGAACCAAAGTTAATAAAAAAGAAAAGAAATAAAATTAAATGAAGTAATGGGATAGGCAAATTTGTTAACTTATGTTAATGTGGGTCGGATTTGTTCAATCCACCATGGGACAAATCAATCATTTGAACCGTACGTATTTGTTTAATTCGTTAATTTGTCATGCTAGCCCGTTATTAATAAAAAGTTGTGATGGTCAATATTTTATATAAAATTTTATTTATATTAATTTTTATATATATCATTTGATTTATTAAAGTATTATTGATATTTATTTTATTTTGTTATTTATTAAACCTTATTTTATTAGAATATTAAAGTTTGATTCAATTTTATTACTTAATTCTTATTGTTCAAAAAGTGATATTAATAACTACAATCAAATAAATAGATAAAAATAAAACAAAAAAACATTGGAAAGAAAATTGAAAAATGGTAGGTTAGCCCGACAATCCAACATATGACGAGGTGTGTTACCAATTAATCCGTATAAGTTTGACAGACCAATCTAACCCATCCTACTTTTGGCAGATCAGTAATGGGTCAAACCAAAACATATCAACTTGGTATGTTTTACCACTCGTAACAAGTCACACTTTTAAATACTAAAACTCAAACATAAAAAAATAGGGATGGTTATATATTTAACAAGAGACTTCCTCCCACTTCACAATTATTAAAAAGAGTACAGTTCATTTAAAGTTTTTAAGTGACTTTGTTTACACTTTACATTTGTATTTATAAAAGAAAAGAATATTGTGGTAGAAACTGTTTAACTATGTACTTAATCTACTAAATTATAGTTTGAAAAGCTTTTCTCAAAAGTTAAGTATGTAAAATAAGTAATGTAGAAAGGGGGTTAAGTTATATTTTAATAGATTTCAAAAAAAATGGAAAACACATGCATAATATTTGTTGTTTGTTTTAGAAAATTATTATACTAAAAATTTGACCAATGAGCAAATAATGAAAAGTGCTATACTAAAATTCTAAAAATAATAATGTTTAACAAAAAATAAAATCACAATTAAAATGTTATCTATTAGGTTATATATATATATATAAGTAAGAGAAATTATTCTAATTCATTTTATATTAAAATTGTGTATAATTTTTTACTAACTTTGTCAAGTTAATTATAATATCATTAATATTTTATTGATACTTGTATTTTATGAACTAAGATGTATCTGGTCTTATTTAGTCATATTACATAATCGAACACCTCGATCCATTGAAAAGATATTTGTCTAACTGTCAAACTTAACCTATTTAATTAATCAACATATTTAACTAGTACGACAACTTAACAATGATATTCATGTTGATCAAGCATATCACTTTATAGTCTCAACTCGACTATATCCAGGACAAGGTACATATTTAATAACATTTATTATTCGTAACCATGGAATATTAAGCATTGACTTAAGTATTTAATAATCCAAACCGAAAACTAGGACCTATTAGGAATCGACACCAAGGAACATTTGTAACTAGTAAGACGAAACTTTTCCAACCCATATAAAAACAATACTCTTGCCTATAACACAAATATTGTATATGTTAATTTTTTTTCAATCATATTACGTCGTCTTTCTTTATTAGACAAATCACTTATAACTTAAACACTATTTAAGATGTTTACGTATATTTAAAAATACAAGATGTCACTCTGAACTTAGATATTATATATTAGAAGATAATAAAAAAAAAACTAAATTCACTAAGTTTAGATTAAACTTTGAATATACAATGTTTTAAGAGATTTTGTTAGAAGTAAAGAAAAAGGAGAAAAACTTTTTTCAAGATTTGCAAAGTAGTTGTTCTATTTAGTTCATTATTAGTGACTATATGTTATTCCTTTCTTATCTCATTACAAGGGCCTAATAGTAATAATAGTAATTATTAAAGATAATAATAGTAATTATTGTAAAATCAAAGATTGAAACAACATGTCTGAAACATTTCCTAATTAAAAATAATAGTAATTATTATTTGTGTTAAAAACATTAACATATAGATCTAATAAAATATTTTTTTATCTCTAATATTCGTTAGCCACGTAATGTTTATTGCTAATATTATCTCAAACACAATTCATGTAATTTCTTTTTTAGTTTCTTATAAAAGATACTTTTAGTTGAGTGTTCTTTGTAATGATTAACCCATGAATCAGATCCATGTGAAAAGTCACATAAACTGATAGAATTGTTGGTGTTATCATTTTTTATTAAATTTCATATCAAACTTAATAAAGCATTGAAGAGGGATTTATATAAAGATCAATAAAAGTGACATTGAATATTTGTTATCAATTATGTACCATGTTTACATAACTGATCTATGAATTATTAAATACTATTAATTTTCAATCAACACAATTATTATATCAAATTCTCTCAAACTATATTTTCTACTCAAAAGGTATTAGTGTCCAATTTGCAAAGTTATATCATTCATTATACCATATCAAATATTTTAGCATCAATTTTTTTTTTAAAAAAAACTTAATTATTAGATTATATTTGATGGGGTTTTAGTGTTTTTCCACTGTACTTTTAAAATACATTGATTTTGATATAGTTATAAAATATATTGATTTTGATATTTTAAAATATATAAAAATTAGTGTATTTTGAAAGCAAAGTAAAAGAAAATACCAAAAATACAGCAGAGAATATGGATTCCTTATGAAACCAATTGAATTTCTTATTAACTTAAATGTTTGCCCCTCATTAATTTATTATTTTTTGTCTTGTAATTTTTTTAATAGAAACATTATAAATTAAATAAATATTTTCAACATAAATTAAATTAAATTGCAGTGTTATTGGGATCAAAAATATTTTTCAAAGAATAAGAACATTTATAAATGTCATTTCAAAGACAAAATTTGTTTTATAATTGTAATTTTATATACTCTTCATGTTTTCCATCCCTTTAAATCACCCCAAATTGATAAATTTGAACACTCTTTTTTCTAAGAAAATACAACAAACATAGTTTCTATCATGCATTATATCTCACCAGATAATTAAAATAAAATTTGTGTTACATCATTTTAAAAAATACAAATAATAAAGTCATGTTTTATGAGTAAATAAAGAAAAAAATACATTAAGTTGTCAAAACAATAATATAATTAAAAGTAATGTCTAAATAAAGCATAACCAAGGAAATAATTGATTATAGTTCAACATATAATTGATTGATAACATCTTGAAAGATACTGATTTTATGTGTTAAAGCATAACTAGTTACCATAAGTCTTCATAATATTTGTTACTTTATAAAGAACTGGATTTGTTACATTAAAATAAAGGCTTCTTCACCCTGCACCTCTACATTTTTCTTCCTGCACCCCATAATTTTAAAAATCCTGAAACTGACCTTGACCTTTTATTTGAAAAAGGACACCGTGGTAGAGTGTGCTACGAATTCATCAATTTGTAAGTAAATCATGTTGTTTTCCGGATGAGGAGATATTCTGGAAGTAAATTGTTAATAAATTGTTGATTTCTAGATTGCTGAATTCTGAAGCTTAATTTCTGTTACAGATTGATGGATCTGAAAGATTTACGGATTTTCCAATCTGTAAAATTTACGGATTCTTTAATATGGAAAATTTATGGCTTCCAAATCTGGAATGTGAAAAAACCAATGTGGATTCCTGATTCCTTAAAATTACCCAGCTGCATTGTCTGTAATACTAGATATAAATTGTGAAAATGATAATCCAAGACACCAACCACTATCACAAAAAAAAATACATTCTTGTGCTAAGAGATGGAGACCCTAAATGGAATCTGTGTGTGCAGTTTATGGGCAAAGAAGAAAGAGTAGTGTGAGTCTTATATACATTTTGAAGTTTTTTAAAAAAATAGGATTATTTTTGTCTTTATATTATGGGAGGAGCAGGAAGAAAAACATGTGCAGGAATATAATACCGTATCATTATATATCAAGGCAAAACAACATCAATATGTTATTATTAGTTGAAAAATAACTATTAAAATATTAAAAATTAATTATAAAAAACTTTTATTATTTTTAGTACTTACTTTTGTTGAAATAAAAGGGCTATGAATTGAACCTGGAAGATTTTAAGAGGGAAATGAATTGAACCTTGAAAGATTTTCACAAAAACTTTATTTCAAGAAAAAAAAAACAGTGAAAAGATTACCAAATACTTATAAGATCAATAGATTGAAAAACATTTTAGTTATATAATGCAATACCAAAAATACAATTCAACATAGAAATTGTTTCAATATCATCACACAAGGAAAATTGTTTCAAGTATATGAAATAATGTGAGAAATCTTGTTTCAAAATTTAAACATATTATAAAACAACAACAATTGATTTGAATATTATCCGTAAACAACAGATCAATTTCAACCAATTCTTCTAAAAAAACAATTGATGTTAATTTTTATTAGCGGTCTATAAAAAATTAACAAATCTTTTGCGAAATATAATTAGTTTAAATATTATATTTAACAAATATATAACAGCAGAATAAAAGATAATAAAAAACAATAAATTTTTTATACTACTTCACCCTTTTTCAAAAACCTACACCTAATTACCACTTCACACCAAAATAGTTTTCACTAACACAAACAATTTAAAAAGAAAAAACTGAATCTACCATTACACCCTAAACCAAAACAAAACAAAAGTAAGAAAAAAAATACCTGAATCAAAAAAACACAACCAGATATTATGGTTTCCCAAAATTAAGAAGAATCCTTATGTTTCAAAACCTAAAAAAAAAAATCAGAAAGATCTTTTGAAAAATATATTATGAACACTTTCTCACATATTTGAAAACGCACACTTATCCGTGGAACATTTTTCTAAAAACAAAAATTCTTTTTACAAACTCAGATACACATAAAATAGTCTCCAGAAGATAACTATCAGAAAAACAATATGTTAAATATTAAATACACTATTTGATTTCACTTAAAGTAAATTAACCAGTTATTTTCAAATGTTAAAACCTTGTAATTATTTTTTTAAACATATCAAAACACAATTTTAACATATAAAACAAATTTCTAAAAATATCATAAATGTTTTAATCAGTAAAAAACAAATTTAAAACTTTTAATTAATTGATTAATAAAAGAATAAATTAAAACCATTAACTTTTCATAAAGTTTTTCCATAAACAATTTAAAAAATATTTTAACCATTTTTTTTAAATTCTTTATAAATTACAAATACAAGACATTAAATTTCATCAACCATACCTTGAACCCTTGATATTCAACAACTTTAACAATAATATATTAATTAGATAAATTATGAAAAAGTTATAAATAAAAAAAATTATAAAAATATACTTAAATATATAAAATTAAAATATTTTTTGTAATTTATTATATTACTCAATTGATTTAATTTTTTCATCAGAATCAAATATTCTAGACTTATTTTCTTTAAACTTTAATCTTTTCTCTTAATTAAAAAATCACCTTTTGTTTTCCTACTCTCACCCAATCGGAACAAAATATTCATCAATCCTAAAATAAGGATAAGTTAGATAAAATTGTTTTTGACATATTTGATTTAAAACTTTAATGTAGACGTGTATCAATTAATTTCAACATTAGACTTTTATTTATTTATTTATATGGTATAATTCTTTGTTGATTACTGGACAAATTTACTTTTCTAAGTATTTAGATAAATTATGCTTAAAATATGTATATGACTAATTGATATTTGTTTATTTGTTTTTTTAAATGATATTTTTTAGTACTTATATTAAAAATATTGAGCATAATAAGGAAAGATGATCCAACCAATAATACAATATACCTAACTAATAACTAATACCAATTAAAATAGACTCTTAATTAGTTAAAGTCTACTCAAGATAAAAAGAATGTTTACATCAACTTTATGTTATAATATGTGTAGAATCTGACATGGTCCCATTGGAAACATGTAGTTTGATTTTGTATTGGTTGTAGTGAATGAAGAGCATGATTGTAGTCTCCATATTTGTGTTGTCTCTTCTGGATTAAGTGATACAGAAATTTCCCAAATTTTCAAAATTGAAAGTGCTTTCTAGGAAGAGTAGATTCAAGATTTTCCATTCCAAAAGTAAATTTCAGATCTGAAAGCCAATCCTGGACTGAACAAGCCTTCCTAAGAGGTCTAAAAAGAAATCCCCATTGATGTCAACCACAAATGTTGCATTACAAAAGCTAGGACGTAGAAGGGATTTGAATAGGAAAATAGCTGATAATTTCCAGTAAAAACCTATTTTAAAAATACAATGATAAAATTACTTTGTACTGATTCTAACTTCGGCACCACTTTGAGACTGAACTTCTTTGTAGTCAAGAATCTTTGAAAATGCTAGTTAACATAACATTTAAATCGGCCTATGCCATTATCACTTACAAGTATAAAAACCGGAACAAATGTCAACACCTTGATACTTTCAAAGAACCATACTATTAACTGTTAAAATTAAATTTGCACGTCATGCTTTGAAAGCAATACACTTCTTAAGATTTGTAAATTCCAACTCCAGGAAGATTGAAATATCCATTTTGCTTAATTACTACTCAAAGCACTCAGATGTTGTTGCAAATATAAGATACTATTTTACATGGAAAACAACTATCACACTTTTATATGCCACAGAAAATTCCGGGTGGCAGCAGTTGCATAATATAACATTCAACATGTGGAGTGTTTATAAAATCGAGTTTAAATTACATGTCAGGAAGAGCTGAAAGGGTTCACCGCATCCCTGCTTTCTGTACAATAACTTCCTTGGCGATAATTGCTGCCGTATAGATTACTATATTCAGTATTTCACCGACATGGAAAACCGCCCTTCCACTTCAAGATCGAAACCCTTTCGACAAAACCATTCCATGTAATGCTTTCTCGAACTTTTTCACCTTAATCCCAAACAATACAAAACTTCAGTAAGGTAAAGGGGGTTATCTTATCATTTTTCAGCCCGGGATGCGCCTGCTTGTATCTTTGTAATGCCCCAAAATTCCATCAACTCAAATCATATATACCAATCCTTCGGTATAGCTATCCCAAGGCAATCCTTCGGATGTCTCTTGCAAACGTAATTCAGCACAAAAGACAGGCACAAACCCAGTTGTTGATTGCAAAGACTATATAACCCATCAAAGCCACAATAAGTTCCTCAACCGTTATAGTGGATTTTCTGATTTTGGGAGTTCTGAGTCTGAGACTGCTGTTGTGAAGCTTGCATGTTAAGCGGCTGTGTGTTGTAGTGAGCAAAAGGTTGGGAGTAGAGAGAATTCATCTGTACAAAGAACCCACAGAATTTACCAGGGGAAAAACTATGGGGTTGAGTAAATCAAACGGGAATGACAAACAGTAAAACAATCACAGCCTTTCAAATTTCGTAATTACATCACTTCTAATAGAAAGGTTGGAACTACAAAAAACCTGGGACTGAAGAGGGTTGGCATTGGCCACACCAAAATGGCTTTGAGTTGAATCATCTTGCAACGGATCATTGAATCCCACCTGAGTAAAAAGACCTTGTGATCCATGGCCCATGTAGTCCTATAAATTAAAAGAAAGGAAAATCAGAAAAGGAAGGACAAGGCAACACAGATAGAAGGGGGGGGGGGGGGGGGGGGGGGGGATGCTCATTACTAGAATCTTCAACAACCTGAGACATAAAGTCGTTTCCAGAACCAAAACGAGAATATCCAGCTTGAGAATTCTGGTTAAGAAAATTCCCATGGAATCCACCTTGTGCTCCTTGTGTGGCAAAATCAACAGCATATCCACTTTGAGAAGCCTTAAGGTGGTCAAAGTGTCAGTACAAAAACAACAAATGAACATGAACATCTAACTGATAGGATTTAATCAATGGGAAGGACAAAGCTCTGCACCCTGTTTTGCAGGACTGATAAAGCAAATTTAATTCTAAAGAACAAATATAGTTCATAAAATATTAACAGTAGTTCACAAACCTGAGTAGAGAAATCAGTGACATTGTAAGGAACATGAGATCCCTGGCTTTTGAAGTCATCGCCCAAAAAGTCCTGATGGTAAATTTAAACCAAAATACAAAAAAATGACCCAATTTTACATAGAAACAATATCAAGCTTCTACCAAGTCACAATAAATACCTGGGACATTCCAGGCATAGAAAATTGGTCACGAAATGACTGGCCAGCCCCTTGAACTGGCATCTAATATCCAATAGAAAAAATAGTCATAACCCAGACAAAAGATGACTTTAAGATATGAAGATAGAACATATTAAGCTAGCATGATGAAAGTACGTACATTGTTTGCAAACCCAGGTTGAGATAAAGGACCACCAACAGATGGCTGGCTGTTAGGATTCTCTAGAGTAGGGAAGTTAAAGGTAGATCCAATATTACCAATAGGCTGTTGGGTGCCTTGTTGGTGTGGAAGATGATTGCCAATTGGAGCACCAGAATTCCCTCTACCAGCACCAAAGCCCCGACTCCCTGGGGATGGAACATGAGGAACTGCCCCAACAGGTCCATGAACGGCCCCACGTGATGGAATGGCATATGGTTGAGATTGGGGACCACCATGAAAGGGAGGCAAGGGAACCCTTGGGACAGGATATCCAGCAGGATGCACTCCAGGCTTATGAGTTCCATTAGGTGGACCAGGAGGTATATAAGACCCTACAGTTAACAGAAAAATTGTTGACATACATACACTCTAAATTAAAATATCAAAACCTCCATCAGGCAGGTGTTTAAAATGTTAAAATTAAAAAAATTATAAATCACAGGTACTCTTAATCAGGACATATATAATAAGACCACAAGGTTGACCTAAAAGTGCTTTTGGAAAAAAACAACCCTGTCCAACAAAAAGTTACACTAGGATAATGTTCATACCCCTTCCTCGACTGCTCCTCCGATCTGAACTTGTTCCAGCTCCAGATCCAACAGAACCAAAATTATCATTAGCCGCAATTCCAGGTCCACCTCCATAAAAAAGCCTTCGTTCATTATAAATCTGAATCAAAACAAACCATGAAAAAGATATTAACCATCTCAATAAACAAATACCTCACCAGAAAAACACCCCACCTGAATGCATTAACAGACCCTTACCACATGCACAAAGCAAATAAATCAACACCATACCATCCTTGAGCACCTACCTTCTTGGGTTTCTGAAACTGAACCATACTTTGCTTCAAATTATTTAAAGGCCCTTCAACTAAGCACTCATGTTCCTGTATGGAAAAAAAAGGATATCAATGTGAAATCCCTTATGAGAAAACTCTTATCATAATTCTACAATTAGCACAAACATTTCAAATTAAATTCTAACTTCTGCTATGTCCCATAAAGCTTTAAAGAAACAGATAAAACCTCAAAACAAAAAACTACCTTGTAGTGAGTCAATAAACTATTCCACAAAGGCTGCTTGCTCAAAACTTTAGGGTTTCCCAAAATAACAATACCATATCTTGCTCGAGTCAAAGCAACATTGAGCCTCCTAGGATCATTCAGGAATCCAATACCCTACAGAAAGGGTATAGAAGTCAAATCAATCATTCTAAATAATGACGCAAAATGAAGATATGCGAAGCATGAAAACTTTGAAGGCAACAAACAAAGGATAAGTTCACCTACCTGATGTTCGTTACTTCTAACACAAGAAAGAATGATGTAGTCTTTCTCCCTTCCTTGAAAAGAATCGACACTAGCAACCTGAAAAGAACAAAACTCATGTAGCAACTGCAACAAGAACAGAGATTGAACATAGAACTAAAGATATCTGTCTCAAACCTCGATCTCCTTGTAAAGCTGCTGCCTGAGAGCACCATTTCTAGACATATAGTTCACAATATAAGCTCTTTGTCCTTCATAAGGTGTTATAACACCAATCTGTTAAAGCATTTAAACGAATATTAATATTAATATGAACTTTAACAGTGTTAGTGTAAACCCCTCTGCTTAATTTCCAGTACGAAAGATACCTGGCTTGGAACCACACCACTTTTTAAGAAAGTAGTTACAATCTTTTCAACATTTGCAGCCTCGGTCCTATTTAAATAAGATGTTCCGCTGGCACTTATCTCTTCTTGTCCCATCTACAAAACAGGTAGGTACATTTTGGTATGAACAAGGCACAAAATGACAAGCACAAAACAAAAGAACCACAAAAATTGACAAGATGGTGTGGATTATGATAGGAATATTTCGGTAATAACAAAAGAAAATAACATAAACACACACATGTCTTAAAAGTACCTGAACATAGAAAAACATAGGACGGTTTGGAACTGGCCATGGAAAATCGATTCCTGATGATTGCCTTTCATTAACAGTAACTCCATTTTGCAGGGTGCCTTCATAGAAGCTGTTTGAGGGAAATTCTGAAAGACATGGATGCATACGGTACTGAACCTGATGTTTGAGATAATAAAACCAAAAAATTCAGTTAGTATAGTAAAAAAATTAGAAAAAAAAATTCGAACTAAACAAATTCAGCATGGAACACTACAGGCTCTTATAAAACCAATGAACAATACTTAAAAGGACCTTTACCTGCAACCTAATTGGTTTAACACCAAGTAGAACAAGGCGTTCAAAAAGTGACTGTGCTAATCCAGCACGGGCTGCTTTCTTGCACATAATAACTGGACCAAGCTGACAATGATCGCCAACAAGAACAACCTAAAGAAAAACATCTTGTTCAAAACATCAACAACCGAAGGGCACACAACTGCATGTACATATTTAACAAAATACCTGCTTTGCTCCTAGGACCAAAGGTATGAGGCACTCGGGTTCAGTTGCTTGAGTAGACTCGTCAATAAGCACCTGCAGAAAAAAAAATAGAAAAAATATTAATGAAAAATAGTGTAGAAAGTGATTGAGAATGAAAGTTAGACATAAAAAGGATTTGTATGTCAACCTGACGGAACCTAAAGTTTGCAAGCCGAGGATCTCCAGCACCAACACATGTACAGCAGATCACATCTGCACTCTGAGAAATCTCCCTCTCTGTTGCTCGCTTAAGAGCTTTGTATTTTTTCTCATCACTGCTGGAAAGTTCACCTGAAATATGATGAAACAAAATGTCATTTTTACCCAGTACAACTTAAAACATAGCATTGTCAGTAACAAACAACAGAACATTGAAAAGCAGAAAAGGCACAGTTTCTACTTAATCCCTAACAGATGTAAAACTTGCAAATAGATATTTGGATAAAACAGGATGTACAAAAGTTAACGAAATGAGGCTATAACAGTTTTAAAAAGGCACCAAGACCTTGCTCATCCTTCAGCTGTTGCAACTTATGAAGTTCGCTCTTGTCAGATGTGTCCAGATGTCGAACCTACAATTACAATAGACACCATTAACATTCACATGCATCATGCAGTGATTCACAATTTCAAAATGCATTATGCAA
Organism: Phaseolus vulgaris; assembly: GCF_051622355.1. NCBI lineage: Eukaryota > Viridiplantae > Streptophyta > Magnoliopsida > Fabales > Fabaceae > Phaseolus > Phaseolus vulgaris. Next base: position 651,857 of record NC_143499.1, read on the forward strand.
TACAGAAGTATACTGCGTGTAGTCATGATATGAAAAGAATATTAGTGGAAGGCACTAACCTGATAGTGGAGAGTTAAATGCTCAACAGGAGAACTGACAGCTTCCCTTGACTTTGCACAAAGCCTCACAACCTTGAATGGAAGATTTGTATTAGACAAGACCTTCACTTTTTTTATACATAACACAATTAACATTGACTATACCTTTAATCCAGTAGCACTAATCTTTTCAGCTAGCTGGTCAACAGCTACATTACTGGGTGCACAAACCAAAACCTGAAAAATAAGTTGTGAGGGGATGGCAATAAATGAACAGAAACACAGCAGAAAAACTAATGATATCAAGGAAACATTTAAGAACATACCTGTCCCTGGCCTTGCTTGGCCATGTGATATACAAGTGCTGCAGAAGTTACAGTCTTACCAGTTCCAGGTGGTCCTTGAATCAAACTAATAGGCCTCTGAAGAACACTCTTGACAGCAAAAACCTACAAACATTGATGATAAGTGAACTTTTTTTACAATTTTACAAGATACAAAATAATATGGTAAGCTGACAAGGCAATTTACCAGTTCTATTCAGGTTCTTTAATACTTCAAAATTGACAAGGTATGCAACAAATTATTAAGCTATACATCCGAACATTACAAATAAATATAATGGTCAAAATACATTTTTCCAAAACATTGTTAAAATTCAATGCTAACACAAAAGCAAATTAGTAAAGAAGTGCATTATATATTTTTATTTTCTTTTTTTAAAGCATTGTTTGCTCATCAAGTTCGAACAATCAAGGGCAAGCATTTATTACAATCCCTCACAAAAATAAATATAATGGTCACATTGTTAAAATTCAATGCTGACACAATAGTAAAATAGTAAATTAGTAAAGAAGTGCATTATATATTTTTATTTTCCTTTTTTTTAAAGCATTGTTTGCTCATCAAGTTTGAACAATCAAGGGCAAGCATTTATTACATTCCCTCACACAAATGTTCCCTCCCAACTCCTAAAGCATACCCAAAAGCAGCAACTAATTTGCCAACAGCCATGGCCAGACTATAGCAGGAAAAAAAGAGAGCAATATTAAACATAATAGAAAGAAACACATTAAACAGGGGTAACATATCTGAAGAAACAACATACTTGAGATGCATTCAGCTCCGGAAGCCCAGGTGCACCAAAGCGACGAGGCAAAGCATTTCGCACCATCTGAACCTCAACTTCGTGACCCAGTAAGTGATGATAAATATACCTACATAATTATCAGAAATTGTAAAAAAATCAACAAAAAGTCATAATCAACTATTTAAAAGTTAAAACAAACAAAAATCCTGATACAGTTTACAGTCTGTTAGAAATGGTGGCAGGACCGAAAAGGAGTGAGAACAGCCTTTACAGGTCTATTATAAAGAAAAAGTAAAAGTGGTTAAATTGTTACTAGTTGTAACTGATTATTAAGTATGCGGTTTGGCTTAATAAATAGGTCTCTGTTGTGGTGGGGCTTTTTTCAGCTTACACTTTCACATTGACGTAAGACTGAAAAGGAGGGTGCTCCTTTTGGGGGGTAATTTTGTTTACACTAGTGTTTGTGTTACTAAACATTCTGAAGGAATGCAAACTCTTTCTGTTACTCTGCTTTTGGTAGCATAGTAGGTGTTGTTTATTAGGATTTCTGTTACCCACCCATTCTTAAACACACTCCAAATAATAGTAACTAATAGAACCACAGCCAAGTGCATTGTCATGTTCTATAAAAAAAATATACACAATCCTAACCTAAGCATGGAAATCTTCTAATTAGGTGAAAAAATGGAAAAAAAATATGAAAGGAAATAGAAATACAAGGCATCAAATCAAATCCAATTTGGGCAGACTTACCCACTAACACTTGTCTCATCAACAGCAAAGGTTTTCATAGCTCCCTGCATCCTATCAAAGCTTGTACTTTTCCAAACAAAATCAACACTGAACCCATGGTTAACATCAACAGGAACCCCCTGAAAACAAGAAGAGAAATAAGTAAAAAGCCAAATAAAAAGCATAAAAGCACGATACAAGCATCACAAAGTAATGTTAAATTCACCTGACTTGCACGAAGCTCCAGTGCAACCTCCTCTTGTGCAGTTAGCTTAATCTAAAAAATAAAACATGAAGAATCTTATACATCATATAATTGAATAATTTAAAGAAATAGCCAATACAGTATATTACTAAACAAGTGAACAGTAGAACAATAGCTTATAAAAATCAATAGAGCTTTCTTTACTTCTCGAAAAGGAGCAATGTGTATTTGGGCATTGGTCAAAAGATAATTGGATCTAATATGAGTATAGTAGAGAGACAAGTATGCACAAGTTTAATTATTTGAAAATAATTTTCTTTATTATATTTATCAGCCCATTTTTTCAAGTATTTTTTACCCAACGTACATTAAAAGTTTCACTGATAGCATAAAGACAAAATGTGAAGACTAAAATAAAACAACCAGGGTCGTTTTTCATACGCTACAGATAGAGGGAAAAAAAACATTCATCCATACCACATGACCCACTGACTGCCATGCAGGATGAGCAGCATCACCAGAATAACGCAATCGTAACTCGTCACCAGGTACAAGCCGCAACTCATTATCCTCCTACAGTATATTGTTTATCATCACAAAGAAAGTATAAGTGCTAAAGAAAACTTAGAAAACAAATTATAAAGAACATAAGACAAGACAGCGGATACAACGTACAACAACAGCAATAAATCGAAGACTAAGAAAAAGGTATACCTTTGGAAATACAAAATAGGCAACACGCTTCTTATTAAGACCAACATCCCATCGAATAGTCACATTGTCCTTACTTTGTGATTCTTTCATCATCTACAACAACATATAGATACAGGGAAGAAAACATATTACACAAGATGTGAGGAAACATAAAGCAATCAGAATTTCTTGCTTAGAGAAGTGTTCCAAAAGTACAAGCAGAATAAGAAAGGCAAAGAAACTATATAAAATATCTTACAATGGAGTAAAGAACAAAAATTACCTTATCATAATCAGCTTCAAGCTTAATAAGAGGTGCAAATACATTTTGATACTAGGACAAAGAGACAAAACAAGAAATGTAATAAATAAGACCCATGTATATACCATAGAAATTGTAAATGTGAAAGTAAAAAAAAAAGCAAGACATCCTGAATGCACACCTGATATGCATCTTCATATTTCAAAGCCACGGACTGAGGTTCATCATCTACACCAGGCTTCTCAAGATCCTCAAAGGAAGCATCAGGATTTGTCTTCCACAATTCCTCCACCTTATTTATTTGCTGTGCACTTATTTGGCGAGCTCTTAACTGCTCCTGTTCAGATGGGATCTGCAGCAGAAAACAAGATGTATCGAAGATGGATCGACAAAACATGTATAACATTATATTAGTTAACCAAAAAGTAACATAGTAACCTTGACAAGCCACTGCAAGAAACACCTATCGTCAATCAAGGGGCACCATTGACTAAGGTCCCAATTCATGTCCTTCAACGCATTAACACTCAAACAAGGTTCACGACATAGTAAGACAACTACGCTTTCTGTCTTTGCAGAAATAAATCCAAGGAGAAAAACATTACGACATCCACAATTGTAGCATTCAAGAATTGTTTCTCCCAACGGACTATCTTTGTGTAGACAGACTTCCTTGTGTTTAGCCCGAACCTACATTTAAAAAATTTATCATAAGCTATATTTGCACACCAAAGACCAATATAAATTATCGTCATTACACAGCAAAAAAAAAAATCTGTCAAATAAACACCTTTGCCTGAAAAAACAAGGATAATGCTTGAATCAGAAATTCATAAGCATACCCAAAAAAACAGGTCTATTGCTAATCAGTAAAACATGTAAGAAAAATTACAAGTTCTTGAGTCTCGAACTTAAGAAAATCAAGCTGCAGAATTGTTTATATTTTTCTAGCTTCCAAAAGTGGGCCACCAACCACCCCTCCCCTTTTTTATTAGTAAGCATATTTTAACCATTAAGACAATACTTGCTCATAAAAAAAATTAAAGAAACATAAGTACGTAAGTAGCAAACATGTGAATGCATAAATTAATTTCCTGTTTCCCTTAACTGTCTTTTTCTGCAAAAAAGAGCATTCTACACAACTACCATACAAATATATACACAAACATGTGAATGCATAAATTTATTTCCTGTTTCCCTTAACTGTCTTTTTCTGCAAAATCAGCATTCTACACAAGTGACTACAATACAAATATATACACAACAAACTTGAAAAAAGATTCAAGATAATGAAGAACATAGCTATTAGAATCTCAGTCACCCTTATACAAAAAACATAGCAGCCTGACAATAATAATTACAGGGAGAAAAGCAAAAATGGCACTCTGTTATAGGTTAAAATACCCAATAAATAATGACTCAAACAACTCAGCCAATTCAGAAAAATATCATTTAGAAGGGTTATTTTCTGTTGAGTTGCACCAGATCCAGTCAGGATCTAGCCGGACCAAATGGAAAATGACTTGTTTTGGCTCCTAATTTTTTCAATTTTGCTAGGTAAGTAAGTACTAAAAATCATGACATAAGCAAAGTGCTAGAATAGGAAATCTACTATTGAATTTCAAGATCTTTGTGAGTGAAACCCTGAAAATGCTAAAATACAAGCTGTCCAACTACATGTCCTATGAATGTGTGACATGACATGTGCTTTATTTAAGACTAACTATTAATTTGGAATTCAACCAAAAAAAACTATGAATTAAAGCCAAATTAACATTTACAATATCTCATGACAATTCATGATTAACTTAAAAAATCCTTCAAATGCTGGAAACTGCACAAATGAAACTATGAACTCTATCTTCCTAGAAACATCCAGTCGGTAATTGTGAGATCTAAGGAAAAGCAAAACTTCAAATTGCCTTCAAAAACTATTAAGTAGATTCATTAATCTAAAGTGGTTACATTACATAAACTGATCACTAAGTTTGATAAACCCTCCTAAAAAGTGTAAATAAATAATAAGTAGAATTCAATCAAAATGTGACTGGTAATCTTCATTAACCTAAGTTTTTCAAATGATTATTTAATATATGGACAGAGTAGATAAAATACATCAATTATTGCCAGCGAACAAGCAAGCCATGCCCATCAATATATTTGGGGAATGGTTTACATGCTCATGTTGTAAAACCAACAAGTTGGATTTCTAAAGCTTCAAGGGCTACACAAGACCAACAGCCCACAGGCACAAATTCTTCTAGTTCAACAACTTCAAAAACATAAAATAATAACCTAGGGAATCACGCACTAGCTCCACAAACATGGGCGTTGAAAACTAGTCAGTTCTAATATGCTCACTAAATATCAATAATTTCTTCTGAACAGTCTAATTTCGAGTACTGCATGAATATCTAGGATCCTCTTCGTAATTTGAATGGAACAATAAAAACACACCACACGGTCAAGAACCTCACTACTTGATATGTAAACACCGACCCACCACAAATGAAAACGCCAAAGAGCAAGCAAATAAGTAAATTCAATATCACATAACATAAGAAAAATAACAAGAAAAGGAAAATGCAGTTACCAGGTGATTGACAATATGTGATCCAGAAGTATTCCCCCGTGAATTACAGAACCACTTGCGACATGAAGGTACATTGCACCTCACAACGCACGCGGGATTGGAAACCCCGCAATAGCGGCAGGCGTGTTCGGTAAAATCTCCTTTACCGTACTCATAGTTATCATCATCCCCAGTGTCCTCGAAATTCAACCCACTCATCCCCTCCGCAAGCGCATCGACCATCTGGCTGCTGTGTCCACCGCCGTTCCCCGACCGGCCGCCCTTGGTGGCGCTGCCAGGAGCCGCGGAGACAGGTGAGGCGTCGGACTGGTGATCGGAGCCTGGTCCCCCGACTGCGCCGCGCTCCGACGGGTCCGCAAGCGAATCGGACGGAGTCGGCCAAGCTACCGGTGACCTAATCGGGTCGCGGAATTCAGGGTAGTCAAAATCCTCGCCCTGCGTGTTAAATTCGAGGAAGGTGTAGGCGTCGTTGCCGGTGTCGGGCTGCGAAGCGGTGTCGAATAGATTGTTCTGTTGCGAGTCCATTGTTAGGGTTTTCGGAATCAGGAAGAGGAGCCTCCGATCCTTGGAGTATCGGAGCTAGGGTTTTAAGCGAACACGAAGGTCGAGGTGGAACGGGATTGTGAATTTTCGTGATTAGGGTTAGGGTTGGGTGTGGGAATATGGAAGAAGAGAGAGAAGAGAAGGGCAGGTACTCTCAAAGAAGGATGAAAGTGTGAGACACATACACAAAGGGTGATTGAGCGTATGCGCGCGAGTGCGTAGAGACGTATTCAAAGAACATACGGATACATACACATACACTGATCCCCTGAACTTCCACGTTCTGCGCATTATACTATTTTATTTATACTGAGGAGAGTAGGTCTATATTTCCTTAAACAATGTTATAAAGGGTTAAGTATCTTCTGTGTCTATAATTTCACAAATGTTTAATTTTAACTTTTATAAAATTTTAATTGAATAATTGGGTTTTTTAATTTTTTTAAAATTAATAGTTTTTTATCTAATTACTGTTACAAAATATTACAGTTCATAAGTGATCATAACATGTTATATTTAAAAATATGTTAACAATTAGTTATATATTATAGGTAACTACAAAATAAAATATTAAATGTGTAATTAATTTTTATAAAAAAGATTGCACATCCAAGAAAATATAAAAATAAAAAAACAAATTTAAGAATTTGAAATGATGATAACATAATAGTTTATAACAAAAATTCAGTTAAGTTCAATTCTCCTTTTTTTTAAGTAACCAATTAATAAAAAAAATAATTATAAATAAATGCATCAGTTACTCGTTATTATCCTTCTTAATTTCAAACATAAAAAAATACAAAAATTCTTTATTATCAACCCTAACCACAATAACATAATATAGTTTAAAACAAATATTTTTCAAAAATTAAAATATTGAATAGCTTCATAAAGTAAAGAATAGAAAAGTTTGACACATTTTAATTAAAGACTTCATTACACAAAAAGCACAAAAAGCTTAGCACAAAGAGTATTGTATATTATAGTTTCCTTTTTTATATTTTAACATTTTTGTTTTATATAAATTTCGAAAAATGGTTGTTGTGTAATGTACTTGTATAGGCAAAGGGACCCTTAGATAGTATTTGTGATTGTACGTATAATTATTGACATGTCGGTAATCTTCTATTTGCTTCCTTTAAGACTTTTTCCTTAAATGCTCACGCTCGGTCATGAGGTGACCTGCAAAAGACATTCTTAAGTAATTACTCTTGTAGAGAGTGTATTCTGGTCAAATAGAAAAAACGTATATTGTTCCTCCTCATAGGACTTTATTTATAGTACTGGTTATGGGTTGTGGTCATGATGGCCAAATATCAGTTATTAACTTACCTATATCGTGGTCCCTTATTGATAGGAATGTGCGTCATTCAGTTAATAATTATGAGTTATTTAGCTGATTCATCAGATAAATCTTCTGCATATTTCGAAATATTAATTATGAGTCATTAAGTACCGTTGTAATTGTCATCACTATCTTGTATTCCATGTCTTGAAACATTCTCTCACTTGGTCGGTGACCAAAGCCGAAACCAGCTCGCCTAGTACCAACCGGTACATGTAATATTTAAAGATAAAAATCTTCATGTACTTAACAATGTGATAAGAGAAACTTTGCACAAAAGTATATTTGATGTTTGATGTTCTTTGATATGGATCCATGGAGGGTTGAGTTTCCTTATTTTGTTGTCAAGTTATAAAAGTAAAAAATACAAATATATTTGACAAACATAAAAATATATATACATAGATCCTAGTGTATACTATAAAAATATATTTATATAAACATTTTACTAATTGTAATCAATAACTTTAAGCATTTACCATAATGTGATGTTGCTACTGCGAAACCAACTTCGTATCTTGAACCTTTAAAGTTTGAAGATGTCAGGGAGATATCACATTAGGTCGGTCAATTTCAAAATATATATCAAATCACTTTATGTATTTAGCCACACATACAACTGAATGTGTGACCTTGGTGAAATCACTATGTGGTGGCCAACAAAATACAACCATCGGTCTTCCAACTCGACAATAAACACCTTACGGGAAGACAATAGGAATGGTGGGAAAGGAGAGGCATGTGATTGTTTACAAATGACGCAACACACGCTTTAGGAAATGAAGATGGATGTTAGTCCCCAATTGAATGTACCAAAGAACATGGAATTTTACGCAAACGATATATGGTGCGATGCTCCTCGTATGACCTCCATTTTGATTGCAAATAAGGTAAAATCATCAAGTTAGAACCTAATTTCTCAAAAAACATAAATAATTATTGGGTGACCACATATCTCATAGTAAAAAGATATTCCTATATCGATATTAGGGAAAGTTTCTCTATATATATATATCCTTACATGTTACAATATTAAGTATTCATAATTTCATCAAAATAACTATAATTGCATAACATAAAACAAATAAGTTTATTGAAGAACCTGAAGTACAACACACCCATTAACATGACATTTGTCCACAAATACGGTGTATCCCACGAGATAGAATAAATATGCCCCAGTGACAAATATCCATTAACAATGTGATATATTTGTATAATCTACTCAATCACATCATACATCCTAAACCCTAAACACAACACCCTAACACAACACTCGAGATGATGAAAACAACCTGTATCTGATTTTTAACAACAAAGCAATATAACACATTTTATCATATATATATATATATATATATATAATCAAATAATTTAAATTCTTATCTGTAATCCTATTTGTCCATAAAAATATTTATACTATTTTTTCTTAATCTAATATATTTATAAGATGCTAATTATCTTACTTGAGAGTATTAAGTTTATATTTTATATAACTAATTGCATTAAAATAAACATTATTATAAAATATGCATATTAATAATTACACATGCGTATAATAACTTTTGAATGTAAAACATTTAAATGGCCATTATAGTGTATTAAAAAACGTTATAATACATTGATTTTAATTTATTATATATACCATAAAGGAAAATTATAAATTATAAGGACAATTTTTTAAGGATGTCAGTCAAGCATTAATATTAATAACAAAATAATAAATATATTAAAAGTTTTAAATATAAAAGATTTAAATTAATTAATTCAAAATTATTATACTACATTAAGAAAACCTTATATAACATCAATTAAAATTTACTATATAAAAAACTATTAATTTTGTTTAGAGTATATTAATTTAAATTTATTTTATAAATATTTCAAAGAGTTTCATTTTACGGGTCCACAGACGGAGAATAATAATATAATAATAATAATTAAAAAGTTATCAAATAATTCATTAAATATTAATATCAATGATAGATATTTGTTTAATATATAAAGTAATTAATTTAAATACTAATACTATATAATATTGTATTAATATAAAATCAAATATAAACATAATTAAAAATTACAGTAAGTTATAAGAATGCGAAAAAAAAATGTTATTATATATAAAAATATTAAATTTAAATATTAATAATCTGATCATATTATTTATATAATAGAAAACATTTATGATTACTAATCAAGTACTACTTAATAACTAAATGAAGAAGAAGTCGATTTTAAATTGAAATCAATATTATTAGATTAACTTATAAATAATATTTGAAAAGTCTTTTTATCTCTGGTTTATCTTTTTAAATTGATTTATAAAATAAATTTTATGTGTGATCTCCATCTCATTCTATCTTTCTTTTCTTTATTTTAACCCATATCTACTATATACTAATCTTTATCTTTAAAAGTCTTTAATTTTAATTAATGTAAAATCTCAAACTCACTTTTTTAATAATTTTTTTTATCATTAATCAACTCTTAACACACGTGTTAAGAGAATCAACAAACGCGGGAATATATTATTATTTATGAATGCTTATATTTGTAAGTGGATACAAAATTATAAAACTAATTTTATTAATTAAAAATTATTTTGTATATTTTATTTTTTCTTTTCTCATTTTTATATCACTCTTGTTTACACGTTTTTATCATTATGTCTTATTAAAAAAAAAAATACCATGTTGTGGTTTTTTATCTAATTAAAACTATCAAACCACATGAGGCCCTTAATACTTTAATACTTTATATATGAAAACAAATCATATATATATATATATATATATGTGATTTATTGTTAAGTAGTCTTTACAATCACATTGGATTCAATTAAATGACGATTTTATTTTAATTTTTGTTGATACATAATTTTTTAAATCTATGTTTGTATTAAACTTCAATAGTCAAACACACCCTATAACAAGTTGTAACATGATACAGAAAAAAAAAAAAAGATGATTCTACACTACACTGTGGAGGCAAAGTGATAAGGTGATTTTATACTTTATATTGGAGCAAGACTATTATTTTGAGGGGACCAACATTTTCTAAAGGGATTAAAAATTATAGGGTGACTATTGTAAGATATAACCCTAAGATATTATAAGATAATTTTACCTTAAAATCGCAAGGGAAAAGAAAGCACGTGATACAGAAAAAGAAGATGCACTGTTATTTCACTTATTTGCAACTTTTTCCCTATTATATCACAACAAAAGAAAAAGAATATGCTCGTGCTTATACTTGTGCAGGGAACTTCCCCTGTTCTCTCTCTTTATCCCATTCTGTAATCTGCAAAACGATAAACAAGAAAGAAAAAGATGATGATCCAACCAAAATTATTTCATTAATGAATAAGTTGAGAAAAGGGTTTTGGATTTCAAATTGCTGCTCAGAACTCACCCATTCAGATGGACAAGAGGACCTAAAATATGTGCCTAGTTTCTGGCATTCCGGTGCAGTTTCGCCTTTTTGTTGAATGCATCTGATTAAGTCAAAGAAGCTACTGAATTAGATATCTGAATATAGCTTCTGTACTGATACAAAAGCATTTCGACTTACCTGTGATACTCCACATATTTTGCATAACAGTGACGTGTTTTATAATCACTACTCTCAGCTAATTCAGCACCCTTTTCTGATATATCTGACTTTCCCTCCTGTTTTTGCACAGTTAGAGAACCCAACTAATCAAAAACATTTTCCTTGAATCACAAACTGTTTCTTGATTTTAGAATAACTAAGATGTAACATGATGAATAATTGTATTACGAAGTGGATTTCGTGTGATCTCCAACATAAAGATCCCTCACATCGTTATGATTATAAGTGTTCGGATAATGTTCGACTTGATAAATCCGACACACACAAACATGAGGACTTTATTCAATTCCATAAATCCCATAAAACCGATAAACTCAAATCTCATAAACTCAAAATACTCATAAAAACAATAAAAAAACAATAAAAATAGGAGATAAGATTTACATATAAGTATATAGAATGAAAAATATATACTATTATATAATTACTTATATACAATGATTTATCGGTCGGTTTATACACCCACTAGGTTTATACACCCACTAAGTTTATACACCCACTAAGTCACTAAGTTTAAGTGTATATAATATCTAGTTATATATAAGTAGTTATATAGGATGAAAATTATATACCATTATATAATTTCTTATATACAATGGTAAACTATGAAAGTTTACCGGTCAGACCTATATCTAGTTATATAGAATGAAAATTATATACCATTATATACCTTCTTATATACAATGGTAAACTATGAAAGTTTACCGGTCGGACCTATATCTAGTTATATAGAATGAAAATTATATACCATTAAAGTTTACCGGTCGGACCTATATCTAGTTATATAAAATGAAAATTATATACCATTATATATCTACTTATATACTTTATATACTTATAAACCCGAGGTAAGATTTACCCCACTAAACTCTGGTTTATGAGGTAAGATTTAAACTCACTTATATCAATGATCACTTATATCAATGAAAATTGGAATTCCTAATTTCTAGATGTGAAATATCCAACAAAATTCTTAATTTCTAGTACATCCAACAAAATGAAGTTAAAGAAGAAATGCGTGTAGGTTTGACCTTGTTGTTGGTATCACCGGGAGTGTGGGTTGAAGAGGGAGGAGGAGGTGGAGAAACGGTGCCGTATTGATGAGCGGGCCTAGGAGCTTGCTGACCTCGCGCAACTTTGTTGACATCCCTCGCCCTCATCTTGTCATGAGGATCAACCTGCGCTGCAGACATGTTAGTTTCTTCTTCTCTCTTTTAATGCTTCTTCTTAAACCAAAACAGCATATGCATAAGCGACTTGGTTGGAAGTGTTTTCTACGCTCTAGCCTTGTAACGACACGTTGCAGTGTAATGACACCTAGCTTTTTCGTTCTCCACTCGTGTCAGCGTTCTGAGCAATTCGCCACTAAAACTTCTTATTGTACCTTCTAGTGTTGCGTCAACGCTGATTTTCCTCTAACATTCATAATTCCCTCAAGGGTTAACTTTCCAACTTTGGGCTTGTGTTGGGTGGGTTTGTTTAATTTCGTTTTAAGAATTAACTACTTAATATCCAAATCACGAGATCGGTAATCTAATGTGATACTAATTGCAGACGAAATCTAGTGTATTATTTCAGTGTTATATCCAAGTTTATTAGATATGTGATATAATTTTATCTCTAGATATTACTCTTTGTTGTTTTTTTTTTTTGAATTTTTTTATGGATAATGAATAATATTGAAGAAGCATAAAGAATTGTATAAATTTTAAAGAGATGAAAATTATGAAAGTGAATTTAAGTAAAGTTAGATTAATATTTAATTTTTAAAGTGATATTGAGTTAATACTATTAGAAAAAGTCTAGACATTTGTCTAGTAATAAAACAATTTTAAAGATAACTTTAAACAAGTAAAAAGTCTCAAATTAGATAATATTTTATTATTCAAATAAAGTTAAAAATCGTATCGTTATTTCTATTAATTTAAATAAATTAAGTCAATTAAATTAGAGTAATTATTTTAATCCTAAATATGATACTCGTTATTTTAATGTTAGTAATAATAATAATTTTTTTTATTTTTTTCTTACAATTATGTTTTTTTTAATCTTGTTCTTTCAATTGAGAGTCGGATATAAAGATTAATTTGGTGTTGAGACATGTATTAATTTTTACTTGTATTATTATGATTAGTGGGAATACAGGCACTTACATGTGTATCCGCATTTTTCATTTTTACTATTTATATATTCTTTAATAAATATTAAATTATATGAGAAAATATGTAAATTATCTAAATGCACCATTGATAATAGTTTTATTAAGATTTTATGTTAATTTTTTTTATATTTTCATTTTATTGTTTTTGAATATTAAATTTTGATTTAACTTGGGTGTAATCTTTAACTTTGTAAGGTTATCAAGATTAAAATTAAGGTTTAAAAAAAATGGACCAACAAAAAAATTATATGTTGGAAGTTGTAGAATCTATCACCATATCAATTGAATCCACATCTTCCATGGCAAAGAAGTTGAAAAAAATAAAATAATAAACTAAATACAAATTACCAAACTTCCAACTTATGTAATATCTAATAGATCAAAGCACCAGTAGACATAAAAACTTTGCCCGCAAAGCTGGGCTTAAGATTCATACAAAAATATAAAAAAAAAATAAGAAAGCAATAGAAACAAAAATGTTCAAATCCTATAACAATGAGACACGTCTCTGCTTTGAACGCTTTGGGAAGTGCGAGAAGGAGGAAACAATGGTGGTTGTTGTTGTACAATGGTGATTGAAGAGGGACTAAGATGGGTGAGAGGGGGAGAAGAACATGGAACGTGAAGGAAGAAGGTTCAAAATGTGTCAAAATTTATGAGCATTTTTTTTCTTTAGATGCAACGGGGGAAAACTACCCCTTATAAGGAAGTGAAAGAAAGTGGTAACCGAAGTGGATGTAAATGGTGACGGTGAAAACTACTAAAGAAAGTGGTAACCGCCCAGTAATAATCAATTTGTTCACGTTTGGCCAACACTCACATTTCTTAATATTTTTTTCTCTCTCGTGAAACAGACACTCCCTCTCATTATGCAATTAATTTTCAAAATAAATAAATTATCTCTTTCAATTCAAACGGTTGCTCCATTTATTTCAAATATTTTATTAAATTTATTTCTCTCTCATACAACAGACACTCTCTCATTATGCAATTAATTTTCAAAATAAAATATCTCTTTCAATTCATAACCACTCCTCCACCTCTTTTTCAATTCATAACCGTTCATCCACCTCTCTTTCAATTCATAACTGTTCCTCCACATCTTTTTCAATTCAAAACCGCTTTTCCACCTCTCTTTCAATTCAAAACCGCCCCACTACGTATACCAAATATCGTAGAAAAAATAAGAAAGGACACAATGACCATAATACAATAATAAAATTAAATATTAATATAAGGATAAAATGGGAAAAAAATTAAGAGCAGTTAAGAGGGGAATAAGAAATGACACAATGACCATAATACAATAATAAAATTAAATATTAATATAAGGAGAAAATAGGAAAAAAAATTAAGAGCAGTTAAGAGGGGAATCCCTTTATATATACTAGCGGGAACACAGGCACTGATGTGCCTGTGTATCAAAATTTTTTTATTTCTATTTCTTTAGTATTTTTTTTTATTTTTCAAAAACAATTTCTCTTAATAACATTAAAATGAGAAGTTAAAGAGTATACAGTTAAAGAGTACTGTGTATCCGCATTTTTTTATTTCTCTTTCTTTAGTATTTTTTTATTCTTCAAAAACAAGTTAAAGAGTAGGTTAATAAAATAGTAGAGAACAGTAATTAAAAGTTACATATGGTAAAGAGAATGAATAAATTTTCAAAATTTAAAATTCAAAATTACTATTTGAATTCAAAACCGTCTCTCAAGATAGAAAATAATTAAACAGGATTTGAGTTTCATATTTTTTTATAATTTTTAATATTTTATTAATTATGGGTAAAAATATATGTATTTGGTAATAGTTAAAATTTATTTAAAACTACAAACTCAACCGAAAAAATAATTAAATAGAATTTGAATTTTTCAACGCAATTTTTAAACACAGAATAAAATTGCAGAAAGTAGGGCGAAATTTCACAAATTTTGGTAAAGGATAGTCTTGGTTTTTCACAAAAATTTTCCCAGAATAATTTTTTTCCTAAAATTCCACGTAAGAATATGGACTGAATTTGGGAAAAAATGCCACAAATTTCACGTCAAACGGATGAGTATTCACCTAGAAAAAAAGTCAAACAGTTTCACACACAAACGAACCTTCCTTTCAACCCTAGCAGTGATGAATAAAAAATTTGTTGAAAATCTTGTGGGACGAATCTGGGGCTCAAATCTCAGCCAAAACTCAATACACACAATGACGAATGTCTGGTACAATTTTCAGACCAAAAGACCCAAGGAATAGGGCGTAGTAAGACCCAGACCGAGAACAAACAAAACCGGTTTTCCGAAAACAAAATGTCGTGGTTTTTCTTCCCTATATCTCCATTTTGTGATTAATTTATGGACGTGCCCCCTCGCAGGGTGCAAACAGCACATGAAAGTACTTGTGTGAATTTTTCAACACAGAATAAAATTGCAGAAAGTAGGGCGAAATTTCATAAATTTTGCTAGAGGATAGCCTTGGTTTTTCACAAAATTTGTCCAGGAATAATTTTTTCCTGAAATTCCACATAAGAATATGGACTGAATTTGGGACAAAACGCCACAAATTTCATGTCAAACGGATGAGTATTCACCTAGGAAAGAAGTCAAACAGTTTCACACACAAACGAACTTTCCTTTCAACCTTGGCAGTGATGAATAAAAAATTTGTTGAAAATCTTGTGAGAGGAATCTGGGGCTCAAATCTCAGGCAAAACTCAATACACACAATGACGAATGTCTCGTAAAATTTTCAGACACAAAGACCCAAGGAATAGGGCGTATTAAGACCCAGACCGAGAGCGAAAAAAATCGGTTTTCCGAAAACAAAATGTCCTAGCTTTTCTTCCCTATATCTCCTTTCTGTGATTTGTTTATGGACGTGCCTCCTTCGCAGGGTGCAAGCAACACATGAAAGTACATGTGTGAATTTTTCAACACAGAATAAAATTGAAGAAAGTAGGGCAAAATTTCACAAATTTTATTAGAGGATAGCCTTGGTTTTTCACAAAATTTGTTCCGAAATAATTTTTTCCTGAAATTCCACGTAAGAATCTGGACTGAATTTGGGATAAAACGCCACAAATTTCACGTCAAACGGATGAGTATTCACCTAGGAAAAAAGTCAAACAGTTTCATACACAAACGAACCTTCCTTTCAACCCTGGCAGTGAAGAATAAAAAATTTGTTGAAAATCTTGTGGGACGAATCTGGGGCTCAAATCTCAGCCAAAACTCAATACACACAATGACGAATGTCTGGTAAAATTTTCAGACCAAAAGACCCAAGGAATAGGGCGTAGTAAGACCCAGACAGAGAGCGAACAAAACCGATTTTCCAAAAACAAAATGTCCTGCATTTTCTTCCCTACATGTCCTTTTTGTGATTTGTTTATGGACGTTCCTCCTTCGCAGGGTGCAAACAGCACATGAAAGTACTTGTGTGAATTTTTCAACGCAATTTTTCAACAAAGAATAAAATTGTAGAAAGTAGGGAGAAATTTCACAAATTTTGCTAGGGGGATAGCCTTGGTTTTTCACAAAATTTGTCCCGGAATAATTTTTTCCTGAAATTCAACGTAAGAATCTGGACTGAATTTGGGACAAAACGCCACAAATTTCACGTCAAACGTATGAGTATTCACCTAGGAAAAAAGTTAAAAGGTTTCACACACAAACGAACCTTCCTTTCAACTCAGGCAGTGATGAATAAAAAATTTGTTGAAAATCTTGTGGGACGAATCTGGGCCTCAAATCTCAGCCAAAACTCAATACACACAATGACGAATGTCTGGTAAAATTTTCATACCAAAAGACCCAAGGAATAGGGCGTAGTAAGACCCAGACCGAGAGCGAACAAAATCAGTTTTCCGAAAACAAAAATGTCCTGGCTTTTCTTCCCTATATCTCCTTTTTAAGATTTGTTTATGGACTTGTCTCCTTCGCAGGGTGCAAACAGCACATGAAAGTACTTGTGTGAATTTTTCAACGCAATTTTTCAACACAGAATAAAATTGCAGAAAGTAGGGTAAAACTTTACAAATTTTGCTAGAGGAAGCCTTGGTTTTTCACAAAATTTGTCCCGGAATAAATTTTTCCTGAAATTCCACGTAACAATCTGGACTGAATTTGGGACAAAACGCCAGAAATTTCACGTCAAACGAATGAGTATTCACCTAGGAAAAGAGTCAAACAGTTTCACACACAAACGAACCTTCCTTTCAACCCTGGCAGTGAAAAATAAAAAATTTGTTGAAAATCTTGTGGGACGAATCTGGGGCTCAAATCTCAGGCAAAACTAAATACACACAATGACGAATATCTGGTAAAATTTTCATACTAAAAGACCCAAGGAATAGGGCGTAGTAAGACCCAGACCGAGAGCGAACAAAATCGGTTTTCTGAAAACAAAATGTCATGGCTTTTCTGCCCTATATCTCATTTTTGTGATTTGTTTATGGGCGTGCCTCCTTCGCAGGTTGCAAGCAACACATGAAAGTACTTGTGTGAATTTTTCAACACAGAATAAAATTGCAGAAAGTAGGGCGAAATTTCACAAATTTTGCTAGAGGATAGCCTTGGTTTTTGACAAAATTTGTCCCGGAATAATTTTTTCCTGAAACTCCACGTAAGAATCTGGACTGAATTTGGGACAAAACTCCAAAAATTTCACGTTAAACGAATGAGTATTCACCTAGGAAAAAAGTCAAACAGTTTCACACACAAACGAACCTTCCTTTCAACCCTGGCAGTGATGAATAAATTTTTTTTTTGAAAATCTTGTGGGACGAATATGGGGCTCAAATATCAGCCAAAACTCAATACACACAATAACGAATGTCTGGTAAAATTTTCAGACCAAAAGACCCAAGGAATAGGGCGTAGCAAGACCCAGACAGAGAGCGAACAAAACCGATTTTCCGAAAACAAAATGTCCTGCATTTTCTTCCCTACATGTCCTTTTTGTGATTTGTTTATGGACGTTCCTCCTTCGCAGGGTGCAAACAGCACATGAAAGTACTTGTGTGAATTTTTCAACGCAATTTTTCAACAAAGAATAAAATTGTAGAAAGTAGGGAGAAATTTCACAAATTTTGCTAAGGGGATAGCCTTGGTTTTTCACAAAATTTGTCCCGGAATAATTTTTTGCTGAAATTCCACGTAAGAATCTGGACTGAATTTGGGACAAAACGCCACAAATTTCACGTCAAACGGATGAGTATTCACCTTGGAAAAAAGTCAAAAGGTTTCACACACAAACGAACCTTCCTTTCAACCCTGGCAATGATGAATAAAATATTTGTTGAAAATCTTTAGGGACGAATCTGGGGCTCAAATCTCGCCCAAAACGCAATACACACAATAAAGAATGTCTGGTAAAATTTCAGATCAAAAGACCCAAGGAATAGGGCATAGTAAGACCCAGACCGAGAGCGAACAAAACCGGTTTTCCGAAAACAAAATGTCGTGGCTTTTCTTCCCTATATCTCCTTTTTCTGATTTGTTTATGGACGTGCCTCCTTCGCAGGGTGCAAACAGCACATGAAATTAATTGTGTGAATTTTTCAACGCAATTTTTCAACACAGAATAAAATTGCAGAAAGTAGGTCGAAATTTCACAAATTATGCTAGAGGGATAGCCTTGGTTTTTCACAAAATTTGTCCTGGAATAATTTTTTCCTAAAATTCCACAAATTTCACGTCAAATGGATGAGTATTCACCTAGGAAAAAAGTCAAACAGTTTCACACACAAACGAATCTTCCTTTCAACCCTGGCAGTAATGAATAAAATATTTGTTGAAAATCTTGTGGAACGAATCTGGGGCTCATATCTCAGCCAAAACTCAATACACACAATAAAGAATGTCTGGTAAAATTTTCAGACCAAAAGACCCAAGGAATAGGGCGTAGTAAGACCCAGACCGAGAGCGAACAAAACCGGTTTTCCGGAAACAAAATGTCGTGGATTTTATCCCCTATATCTCCTTTTTGTGATTTGTTTATGGACGTGCCTCCTTTGCAGAGTGCAAACAACACATGAAAGTATTTGTGTGAATTTTTCAACACAGAATAAAATTGCAGAAAGTATGGCGAAATTTTGCTAAAGGATAGCCTTGGTGTTTCACAAAATTTGTCCCGGAATAATTTTTTCCTGAAATTCCATGTAAGAATCTGGACTGAATTTGGGATAAAACACCACAAATTTCACGTCAAACAAATGAGTATTCACCTAGGAAAAAAGTCAAATAGTTTCACACACAAACGAAGGTTCCTTTCAACCCTGGCAGTGATGAATAAAAAATTTGTTGAAAATCTTGTGGGACGAATCTGGGGCTCAAATATCAGCCAAAACTCAATACAAACAATGACGAATGTCTAGTAAAATATTCAGACCAAAAGACCCAAGGATCAGGGCGTAGTAAGACCCAGACCGAGAGCGAACAAAACCGGTTTTTCGAAAATAAAATGTCCTGGCTTTTCCTCCCTACATGTCCTTTTTGTGATTTGTTTATGGGCGTGCCTCCTTCGCAGGTTGCAAACAGCACATGAAAGTACTTGTGTGAATTTTTCAACGCAATTTTTTCAACACAAAATAAAATTGCAGAAAGTAGGTCGAAATTTCACTAATTTTGTTGAAGGATAGCCTTGGTTTTTCACAAAATTTGTCCCGGAATAATTTTTTTCCTGAAATTCCACGTAAGAATCTGGACTGGATTTGGGACAAAACGTCACAAATTTCACGTCAAACGGATGAGTATTCACCTAGAAAAAAAGTCAAACAGTTTTACACATAAACGAACCTTCCTTTCAATCCTGGCATTGATGAATAAATTTTTTTTTGAAAATCTTGTGGGACGAATATGGGGCTCAAATCTCAGCCAAAACTCAATACACACAATGACGAATGTCTTGTAAAATTTTCAGACCAAAAAACCCAAGAAATAGGGCGTAGTAAGACGTAGACCGAGAGCAAACAAAACCAGTTTTCCGAAAACAAAATGTCCTCCTTTTTATTATTTGTTTATGGACGTGCTTCCTTCGCAGGGTGCAAACAGCACATGAAAGTACTTGTGTGAATTTTTCAACGCAATTTTTCAACAAAGAATAAAATTGCAGAAAGTAAGGCGAAATTTCACAAATTTTGCTAGAGGATAGCCTTGGTTTTTCACAAAATTTTTCCCGGAATAATTTTTTCCTGAAATTCCACGTAAGAATCTGGACTTGATTTGAGACAAAAGGCCACAAATTTCACGTCAAACGGATGAGTATTCACCTAGGAAAAAAGTTAAATAGTTGCACACACAAACGAACCTTCCTTTCAACCCTGGCAGTGATGAATAAAAAATTTGTTGAAAATCTTGTGGTACGAATCCGGGGCTCAAATCTCAGCCAAAACTCAATACACACAATGATGAATCTCTGGTAAAATTTTCAGACCAAAAGACCCAAGGAATAGGGCGTAGTAAGACCCAAACCGAGAGCAAACAAAACCGGTTTTCCGAAAAGAAAAAGTCTTGGCTTTTCTGCCCTATATGTCCATTTTGTGATTTGTTTATGGACTTGCCTCCTTCGCAGGGTGCAAACTGCACATGAAAGTACTTGTGTGAATTTTTCAACACAAAATAAAATTGCATAAAGTAGGGCGAAATTTCACATATTTTGCTAGAGGATAGCCTTGGTTTTTCACAAAATTTGTCCGGGAATAATTTTTTCCTAAAATTCCACGTTATAATCTGGATTGGATTTGGGAAAAAACGCCATAAATTTCACGTCAAACGGATGAGTATTCACCTAGGAAAAAAGTCAAAAAGTTTCACACACAAACGAACCTTCCTTTCAACCCTGACAGTGATGAATAAAAATTTTGTTGAAAATCTTTTGGGACGAATCTGGGGCTCAAATCTCAGCCAAAACTCAATACACACAATGACGAATAGCTGGTAAAATTTTCAGATCAAAAGACCCAAGGAAGAGGGTGTAGTAAGACCCAGACCGAGAGCGAATAAAACCGGTTTTCCGAAAACAAAATGTCGTGGCTTTTCTTCCCTATATCTCCTTTTTGTGATTTGTTTATGGACGTGCTTCCTTCGCAGGGTGCAAACAACCATGAAAGTACTTGTGTGAATTTTTCAACACAGAATAAAATTGCAGAAAGTAGGGCGAAATTTCACTAATTTTGCTAAAAGATAGCCTTGGTTTTTTCACAAAATTTGTCCCAAAATATTTTTTTTTTGAAATTCCACGTAAGAATCTGGACTGGATTTCGGACAAAACGCCACAAATTTCACGTCAAACGGATGAGTATTCACCTAGGAAAAAAGTCAAACAGTTTCACACACAAACGAACCTTCCTTTCAACCCTGGCAGTGATGAATAAAAAATTTGTTGAAAATCTTGTGGAACGAATCTGGGGCTCAAATCTCACTCAAAACTCAATACACACAATGACGAATGTCTAGTAAAATTTTCAGACCAAAAACCCAAGGAATATGGCGTAGTAAGACCCAGACCGAGAGCGAACAAAATCGGTTTTCAGAAAACAAAATGTCCTGTCTTTTCTTCCCTATATCTCCTTTTTGTGATTTGTTTATGGACTTGCCTCCTTCGCAGGGTGCAAATAACAGATGAAAATACTTGTGTGAATTTTTCAACGCAATTTTTCAACACAGAATAAAATTGTAGAAAATAGGGTGAAATTTTACAAATTTTGCTAGAGGATAGCCTTGGTTTTTCACAAAATTTTTCCCGGAATAATTTTTTCCTGAAATTCCACGTAAGAATCTGGACTTG
Organism: Phaseolus vulgaris; assembly: GCF_051622355.1. Lineage (NCBI taxonomy): Eukaryota > Viridiplantae > Streptophyta > Magnoliopsida > Fabales > Fabaceae > Phaseolus > Phaseolus vulgaris. The sequence goes on from NC_143499.1 coordinate 673,909, forward strand.
ATTTGAGACAAAAGGCCACAAATTTCACGTCAAACGGATGAGTATTCACCTAGGAAAAAAGTTAAATAGTTGCACACACAAACGAACCTTCCTTTCAACCCTGATAGTGATGAATAAAAAATTTGTTGAAAATCTTGTGGTACGAATCCGGGGCTCAAATCTCAGCCAAAACTCAATACACACAATGATGAATCTCTGGTAAAATTTTCAGACCAAAAGACCCAAGGAATAGGGCGTAGTAAGACCCAAATCGAGAGCAAACAAAACCGGTTTTCCGAAAAGAAAAAGTCTTGGCTTTTCTGCCCTATATGTCCATTTTGTGATTTGTTTATGGACTTGCCTCCTTCGCAGGGTGCAAACTGCACATGAAAGTACTTGTGTGAATTTTTCAACACAAAATAAAATTGCATAAAGTAGGGCGAAATTTCACATATTTTGCTAGAGGATAACCTTGGTTTTTCACAAAATTTGTCCGGGAATAATTTTTTCCTAAAATTCCACGTTATAATCTGGATTGGATTTGGGACAAAACGCCATAAATTTCACGTCAAACGGATGAGTATTCACCTAGGAAAAAAGTCAAAAAGTTTCACACACAAACGAACCTTCCTTTCAACCCTGGCAGTGATGAATAAAAATTTTGTTGAAAATCTTTTGGGACGAATCTGGGGCTCAAATCTCATCCAAAACTCAATACACACAATGACGAATAGCTGGTAAAATTTTCAGATCAAAAGACCCAAGGAAGAGGGTGTAGTAAGACCCAGACCGAGAGCGAATAAAACCGGTTTTCCGAAAACAAAATGTCGTGGCTTTTCTTCCCTATGTCTCCTTTTTGTGATTTGTTTATGGACGTGCTTCCTTCGCAGGGTGCAAACAGCCATGAAAGTACTTGTGTGAATTTTTCAACACAGAATAAAATTGCAGAAAGTAGGGCGAAATTTCACTAATTTTGCTAAAAGATAGCCTTGGTTTTTTCACAAAATTTGTCCCAAAATATTTTTTTTTGAAATTCCACGTAAGAATCTGGACTGGATTTCGGACAAAACGCCACAAATTTCACGTCAAACGGATGAGTATTCACCTAGGAAAAAAGTCAAACAGTTTCACACACAAACGAACCTTCCTTTCAACCCTGGCAGTGATGAATAAAAAATTTGTTGAAAATCTTGTGGAACGAATCTGGGGCTCAAATCTCACTCAAAACTCAATACACACAATGACGAATGTCTAGTAAAATTTTCAGACCAAAAACCCAAGGAATATGGCGTAGTAAGACCCAGACCAAGAGCGAACAAAATCGGTTTTCAGAAAACAAAATGTCCTGTCTTTTCTTCCCTATATCTCCTTTTTGTGATTTGTTTATGTACTTGCCTCCTTCGCAGGGTGCAAATAACAGATGAAAGTACTTGTGTGAATTTTTCAACGCAATTTTTCAACATAGAATAAAATTGTAGAAAATAGGGTGAAATTTTACAAATTTTGCTAGAGGATAGCCTTGGTTTTTCACAAAATTTTTCCCGGAATAAATTTTTCCTAAAATTCCACGTAACAATCTGGACTGAATTTGGGACAAAACGCCAGAAATTTCACGTCAAACGAATGAGTATTCACCTAGGAAAAGAGTCAAACAATTTCACACACAAACGAACCTTCCTTTCAACCCTGGCAGTGATGAATAAAAATTTTGATTAAAATCTTGTGGGACGAATCTGGGGCTCAAATCTCAGCCAAAACTCAATACACACAATGACAAATGTCTGGTAAAATTTTCAAACCAAAAGACCCAAGGAATAGGGTGTAGTAAGACCCAGACCGAGAGCGAACAAAACCGTTTTTTCGAAAACAAAATGTCCTGGCTTTTCTTCCTTATATTTTCTTTTTGTGATTTGTTTATGGACGTGCCTGCTTCGGAAGGTGCAAACAGCACATGAAAGTACTTGTGTGAATTTTTCAACGCAATTTTTCAACACAAAATTAAATTGCAGAAAGTAGGCGAAATTTCACAAATTTTGCTAGAAGATAACCTTGGTTTTTCACAAAATTTTCCCTGAATAAGTTTTTCCTAAAATTCCACGTAAGAATCTGAACTTAATTTGGGACAAAACGCCACAACTTTCACGTCAAACGGATGAGTATTCACCTAGAAAAAAAGTCAAACAGTTTCACACACAAACGAACCTTCCTTTCAACCCTGATAGTGATGAATAAAATATTTGTTGAAAATCTCGTGGGACGAATCTGGGGCTCAAATCTTAGTCAAAACTCAATAAACACAATGACGAATGTCTGGTAAAATTTTCTGACCAAAAGACCCAAGGAATAGGGTGTAGTAAGACCCAGACCTTGAGCGAACAAAACCGGTTTTTCGAAAACAAAATGTCTTGGCTTTTCTTTCCTGTATCTCCTTTTTGTGATTTGTTTATGGACGTGCCTCCTTTGCAGGGTGCAAAGAGCACATGAAAGTACTTGTGTGAATTTTTCAACGCAATTTTTCAACACATAATAAAATTGCAGAAAGTAGGGCGAAATTTTACAAATTTTGCTAAAGGATAGCCTTGGTTTTTCACAAAATTTGTCATGGAATAACTTTTTCCTGAAATTCCACGTAAGAATCTGGACTGAATTTGGGACAAAATGCCACAAATTTCACGTCAAACGGATGAGTATTCACCTAGGAAAAAAGTCAAACAGTTTCACGCACAAACGAACCTTCCTTTAAACTCTGGCAGTGATGAATAAAAAATTTGTTGAAAATTGTGGGACGAATCTGGGGCTCCAATCTCAACCAAAACTCAATACACACAATGAAGAATGTCTGGTAAAATTTTCAGGCCAAAAGACCTAAGGAATAGGGCGTAGTAAGACCCAGACCGAGAGCGAACAAAACCGGTTTTTCGAAAACAAAATGTCTTGGCTTTTCTTTCCGGTATCTCCTTTTTGTGATTTGTTTATGGACGTGCCTCCTTCGCAGGGTGCAAACAGCACATGAAAGTACTTTTGTGAATTTTTCAACGCAATTTTTCAACACAGAATAACATTGCAGAAAGTATGACGAAATTTCACAAATTTTGCTAGAGGATAGCCTTGGTTTTTCACAAAATTTTTCCCAAAATAATTTTTTCCTGAAATTCCACGTATGAATTTGGACTGAATTTGGGACAAAACTCCAAAAATTTCACGTCAAACGGATGAGTATTCACCTAGGAAAAATTTCAAACAGTTTCACACACAAACGAACCTTCCTTTCAACCCTGGCAGTGATGAATAAATTTTTTTTTGAAAATCTTGTGGGACGAATTTGGGGCTCAAATATCAGCCAAAACTCAATACACACAATAACAAATGTCTGGTAAAATTTTCAGACCAAAAGACCCAAGGAATAGGGCGTAGGAAGACCCAGACCGAGAGTGAACAAAACCGGTTTTCCGAAAACAAAATGTACTGGCTTTTCTTCCCTATATCTCCTTTTTGTGATTTGTTTATGGACGTCCCTCCTTCGCAAGGTGAAACAACACATGAAATTAATTGTGTGAATTTTTCAACGCAATTTTTCAACACAGAATAAAATTGCTGAAAGTAGGGCGAAATTTAAAAAAATTTGCTAGAGGATAGCCTTGGTTTTTCACAAAATTTGTCTTGGAATAATTTTTTTCCTGATATTCCACGTGAGAATCTGGACTAAATTTGGGGCAAAACGCCACAAATTTCACGTCAAACGGATGAGTATTCACCTAGGAAAAAAGTCAAACAGTTTCACGCACAAACGAACCTTCCTTTAAACTCTGGCAGTGATGAATAAAAAATTTGTTGAAAATTGTGGGACGAATCTGGGGCTCAAATCTCAACCAAAACTCAATACACACAATGACGAATGTCTGGTAAAATTTTCAGACACAAAGACCCAAGGAATAGGGCGTAATAAGACCCAGACCGAGAGCGAACAAAACCGGTTTTCCGAAAACAAAATGTCCTGGCTTTTCTTTCCTATATCACATTTTTGTGATTTGTTTATGGACGTGCCTCCTTCGCAGGGTGCACACAGCACATGAAAGTACTTGTATGAATTTTTCACTGCAATTTTTCAACACAGAATAAAATTGCAGAAAATATGGCGAAATTTCACAAATTTTGCTAGAGGACAACCTTGGTTTTTCACTAAATTTGTCCCGGAATAATTTTTTCCTGAAATTCCACGTAAGAATCTGGTCTGAATTTGGGACAAAACGCCACAAATTTCATGTCAAACGGATGAGTATTCACCTAGGAAAAAATTCAAACAGTTTCACACACAAACGAATATTCCTTTCAACCCTGGCAGTGATGAATAAAAAATTTGTGAAAATCTTGTGGGATGGATTTGGGGCTCAAATCTCACCCAAAACTCAATGCACACAATGACGAATGTCTGGTAAAATTTTCAGACCAAAAGACCCAAGGAATAGGGCGTAGTAAGACCCAGACCGAGAGCGAACAAAACCGATTTTCCGAAAACAAAATGTCCTGCATTTTCTTCCCTACATGTCCTTCTTGTGATTTGTTTATGGACGTGCCTCCTTCGCAGGGTGCAAACAGCACATGAAAGTACTTGTGTGAATTTTTCAACGCAATTTTTCAACACATAATAAAATTGCAGAAAGTAGGACGAAATTTCACAAATTTTGCTAGAGGATAGCCTTGGTTTTTCACAAAATTTGTCCCAGAATAATTTTTTCTGAAATTCCACGTAAGAATCTGGACAGAATTTGGGACAAAACGCCACAAATTTCACGTCAAACGGATGAATATTCACCTAGGAATAAAGTCAAACAGTTTCACACACACAAACAAACCTTCCTTTCAACCCTGACAGTGATTATGTGAGTGAAAAAGAAAAATCAACATCGATTATGGATACCCAACACTATAATTTACTGAAAAAGCGTGGATGATATTTTTCGATTTAACGTCAATTTTGAAGTGAAAATAAAAGGATAATCAATGTATTAGATAATTGATTTTCATTACTTAAAAAAATTTTGAAAGATGAAAAAAAAAAAACTTACTATTCCACACTCAGGAATTAGTAACAATCAACGAAAACAAATACAAATATTACTCACCTTTCCATATGATTCAAACACTAATCTTGTGTTTGTTTCTAAATATATACAATGAGGAGGAAGTGAGAAAGAGATTTGAAAGACCAGAACCATCTCTTTTACCATGTGTTTTACTTAACTTCTCACTTTGTTTTTGTTAAGACGTAAATTTACTTTTGGTTTACCAAACATATAATTTTAATTCATATAAAAATTAATTACACATCGGTTTATAATTTTTTTTAACACTTAACGGTTCTAGTTTATATATAATTCAATTAATAAGAAGAAATGTTGACACATTATCACTAACCAGTGAAAACACAAGCGCAAACCGTGTTTGTGTATTCACATTTTCCTCTTTTACTTAACTTTCAATGATAGTAGAAATTTAATATACATATATAAATAATTTTGGATGAGTCAAAATCGAAAAATGATATAGAAATTTAATATACATATATAAATAATTTTGAATGAGTCAAAATCGAAAAACAAAAATGGAGTAAAGAGAGTGATTGAAAATGAAAATTATTTTATTTGATATATTAGATTTTGTGTGAAAATGTGTGAGAGTATGCTATGTCTTTCTTACTGTGGTGTCTTAGAATAATAAATTAAGGAAAGAGTGAAAGAGTTATATAAAAACTATACATTAATATTAATTTAAAAAATTAAAAAATAATTTTATATTTTAAGTAAGTCATATGAAATAACTCTATTGTATTAATAAAATGAGATATATTAAATAAAAATAAAATGAAAAAATTGAGTATAAGAAAGAACTATTATAATAATTTGTCATCCAACTTTGAATTTTCAAAACAAATACATACATATTATTCAGTCTAGAAGGCGAAACAAAGAAGTAGATGCAATTTTTAATTTTTAAAAAATTGTGAAGCTGGGGTTGAATTTTGTTTTATTTAATTTTCGGGGTTCCGTCCAGTGATCTCGTTACGATCCCATTAAATAACGTTTTCACAGCAATAGCCAACTCTCTCCGCGTCTTATTGTTTGTTCTTTTCCCTCAGAATCCGAGATCAACCCCGACGAACCTCCGGGGTTTTTCTCGGCTTCTTCCGATTCCTCTTTTGCTTTCGTATCGATTTTCCAATGGCGCCTGTTTCAGCTTTAGCCAAGTACAAGTTGGTGTTCTTGGGCGACCAATCCGTCGGCAAAACCAGCATCATCACTCGCTTCATGTATGACAAATTCGATAACACCTATCAGGTTTGTTCCTAAACCCTCAGATCCAATTCAAAACCGCACAAAAAACTCCTTACTCAGTTCCTCAAGCCTAAAACCACTTCTGAACCTTCAGTGTTCGCTGTTTCATTTGATTTCTTGTTTTATATGTATGTTAGTAAAACTGATCCCAGGCTCCTAGCTTGGTTCGATTCAGATTTTTTCCTGCTTTTGAATTTTATTTGGCTTTCCTTGCTGTTTAATTTATCTAGTAAACTGTTATGCTGTGCGATTATTATATTATTATTACTCTTATTTGATTTTAAAGAACAAGGAAGAGCTCAACTAAATGATCTGGATTTGATTATAAATCCTACTTTTGATTCAGCTTATGCACTTTGACTTTTCGTATGTTCCCCTTTGCCTTTTAGATTTTAGACTACGTTTTTGATAAATACGAGCTTGAACAAACCGTCAAATTATTCAAACTATGGCTGCTGTTATATATTTGACTGCTTCATTTGATAATTATTACTGTATTACGGACTTGTTGTGCCCATTTTTATCTTGAGAATTGCATTTTTCTTCTTCACACCGTGTTTGCATAGTTGTGTTTCAACTATGTGCTTGACTGCTTATATGTTATAATCTGTTTACTTCAGGCTGAAGTTTCTTTCTGAGCATAATAGACATGCAGCTTCATTCGTTGTGTGTGTTTTCATTTTCTTAGCTTGATCTTACTATCGTGCTTTTGTTGAATTTTATTTTTGATTTTTTCCCTCGGCAGGCTACAATTGGTATTGATTTTCTATCAAAAACTATGTATCTTGAAGATCGAACTGTTCGATTGCAGTTGTGGTAAGATTTGGGCAGTATCTCATAATATAAAATGGTCAGGAAATGAAATCGTGTTTAGGAAAGGATTGGAAAGCATGGGTGGGATAGTTTCCTACCATTTTATTCTGAATACAGGCGATGATGGGATGAGAAAAAGTACATAATGACATTTTAATTGTATTTCGCCTGAATGTGAGGGTTCACTCTCCAGTAGGTCTCAATTACGTGAACTAAGTTTACTTTTGTTCAATCCCAAATAGGAGAACAAGGATATGTTTCAATTTTTTGGGTATATAGGGAGAGATTAAGTTGTCAGCCCTCAGTTTCTTCCTTTCCCTGAAATTTATAAATGATTAATATGACCATGGTACAGCAGGATTTACTTGGGCTTTTTCGATTACTGTGTATCCTTTTGCATTTTACATTTTTTTTGTTATTAAACATATTGTTTTTAAGCTTTTACTTATATTCACAGAAATAAATATTTTTTTCTGTGTTCCAAATGTTCATCTTTTCACGTGTTGTGGCAGGGATACAGCTGGCCAGGAAAGGTTTAGAAGTCTTATTCCAAGCTACATTAGGGACTCATCTGTAGCTGTCATTGTATATGATGTTGCAAGTATGTTATTTGGGATTTGCTTTCTTTTCACCTGTTACTTTTGGCCACTATTTTATGTCATCTTAGGCTGCTTTTGCCTCTTAATAATAGTTGGTCTTATTGAAGTTGTTTTTTATTGTTAACATATTGAAACACTTTGAGTTTGAGTGTAAATTTACGAGCTTCACATTATTTTAAATACTCTGTGTGTTTGATAGCAGGGTGCCATGCCTTTTTTTTTGTTGGGACCAAGGAAGTAGCAGAAAGATTAGTGATTATACTTAGATGTCTGTTAAGAGCTCTGTCTGGAACACTTTCTAATAAATTTGATATTTTTGCTGTACAGGCAGGCAGACTTTCCTAAATACCGCCAAGTGGATTGAAGAGGTTCGAACAGAGAGAGGCAGTGATGTCATTATTGTTCTTGTTGGGAACAAAACTGATCTTGTTGAAAAAAGGTAATGAGTATTGAAGAGAAGAATGTTGGAACGAGTATACGGATAGGAACTATTGACAAATCACATAGTTTGACATAAACCAACCACTTATTTACCAACTTTTCTTAGACTGAAAATCTTTTTACCAACTGTAATTATGTAATCAGAATCTCTCTGCATATTGTCAAACTGGTTACAGTGGTGTAGTTTTTATTGGATCTTTCCTTTTAAACCTCCATGTGCGTCCAATATAATATCTTATTACCCATCTGTTTCCATATCCCCTTTTTACCCAAAATGTCGTCTCTCTACCAAATGATTCAGAGTAAGTGCTTACCACTACAAACATTAAGTTGTAGGAAATAAATAAATTATTGGAATGCAACAGTAAGATGACATAGCGTGGGAATTAAATGTAGGAATGATTACAATTATTTCTTTTGCATTCTCTAGAAGTTTGTTGGAATTCTTACAATGTATGTCTTAGTTTGTAGACAGTCCATCTTTTGCTGGGTATGCTATTCATTTGGGTCTTGCTCTGATCTTGGTTAAACACTTGTGGCAGTTGTTGGCCTATATTAGAGTGCACACCAAGGAATTAAGGTGTTGCTTATTAGTTAAAAGTCTGTACTGTATGCAAGTTAACCTACCATAGAAGGTCACTCTTGGCATTAGTAATCAGCTTTGTCTAGGTAGTTTTGGACAAACAGAAGAGTTCAATTTTTCAGGCTTTAGCAGACATGGGTTAAGTTGACCTTATGTTTCATGGGCATTGTAAGTTGTCTGGAATTTACTTTGTTTTGCTTTACCAATTATCTTCTCTGTGCGAATCTGCAGACAAGTCTCTATAGAGGAAGGGGAAGCAAAAGCACGTGAGCTCAATGTCATGTTCATTGAAACTAGCGCAAAGGCTGGATTTAATATAAAAGTAACCTGTCTAACACCCATCTTTTTTCTTTCCATACATTTTTATTGAATTCTTTGTTTCTGGTCACAGTGAAATGATTTATGCTATACTGTGAAGATTGGACTCTAGATGTGTGTTAGAACACGTGTGTGAGAGAGGGAGAGAGATATACGGTATATTCTTTAGGTAGAACTTTTACGTATTATCGTGGGTTCTAAATTCTAATAATTTGCTTCTCGGTTTCTTGCATTTGAAAATTTTGTTTTAAATTGTGGTTTTTCCCTTTCTAAGTTGTCATGTATTATGGTGTGGGACATCTACAGGCCCTATTTCGAAAAATTGCTGCAGCATTACCTGGAATGGAAACACTATCCTCTGCAAAACAAGAAGACATGGTTGATGTAAACTTAGTGTCTACAACGGGCAACGCTCAGTCTCAACCTCAGTCAAGTGGATGTGCATGTTAATTATTCATGTGCTGTCCAGCTTTTTGTGTCGTGCTTTTTTGTTTTAAGAAGGTTTTTCTATATGTTTCTACAGCATTATATGAAAATAGATGAAAGAATATATAAGTTGTAATGTTAGGGGTTGGATATAAGTTCTGTCCAAAAGAATTATTATTGTTAATTGGTTATGTTTGGGATAATGTATTAAAGTAGTTAAGCTCCCCAACCCAAAATTGGATTTTGTTCATTGTACTTTATAAACGGTGTTATAAGTTTAAAATTTAACCTGCCTTAACTTTGTATTTAATTTTGGACCAACTTGAACACAATCTTCCTTTTTTATTTGGTTTGCCTAACTTGTATTTAACTTTGAACTCTCTTTTTACGACATATTTTTCATGCACCTCCATTTTTCATGCACATCCATACCTTCTTACACTTCCATATTTTTTAATTTCAATATTATCCTTCTGAGTATATGTTAAAAATTTTATTTTTGTGGGAGAGTGTAATGATTTTTTCTTCATTTTTAAGTGATGTTGGTTGCTTGTGATAGTTGGTAGTTGCTAGTGGTTTAGATAAGTTTTATGGTATTTTTACCGTTTGTTTTCTATTCTCTTTTTTCTTCATTTTGTGTGTATGCTAGATTGTACATTTTGTGACATTTTTTCTCTCTATAATATGTATCTTGGATTATGGAATTCGGAATGTAATTAAAATTTAATGCATTCCAGATTCTACAATCTAGATGGTACTTTTGGATTAGAAATACATATTACAATTTTAGTTACGTTTCTGTTTTGATTATTATAATTAAAACTTAATTTTTTATTGTTTGTTTTTTAATAAATTTTAATCTTATAAGTCAGAGATTATTCAATGACTAATGAATCTGAAATGTAGACTAATATACCTTAAGTAGATAAAATTTCTGATATGGATGAGTTATGAAGTTAGTAAAGATAAATTGGTTCCAGAATATTATGTTAGTCATTTTACAAAAAATGAGGTAAAATATATTTTAATTGATTTGTGTTATAAGTTTGAGGTGTGATTTATTAATGTTGTCATTTTTTTAAGTTTTTGTTAGTCGATATGACTTACTTGAATCTTGAATGGTTACGTAGAGTGACATTTGAACTACAAAGACTTAGACTTACTTGAATGGTTACTTAGAGTGACATTTGAACTACAAAAACTTACTTGAATGATTGGGTAGAGTGACATTTGAACTTGGCTTTGTAGTACTGATTATTAGACCTTTGTAGTAGTGATTATTAGACCGGACATTGTAAATAGTTTGTAAATGCATGAATTTGATGCATTTGAAAGTACAACCTCAAATAGGCATATTTATCTCATTTATGCATGATTCTAACATTTCTCAACACCCTAAACTAATCCATTTTTTCTTAGTTCTGCTAATTAGTTTGAGAGACAGGTGTACATGTTGGGATAATATAAACAATGTAATTATATTGCAACATAATAAAATAAAGGCATCATTTAAAAATAGGCTACATATGGTAAGGCACACATTCAATGTCACAAAAAGATCACTAGGTTTCATATCTAAACTTGCTTTGATTCATATTGTTGAAGAGTTCGACCGTGTGAAACATGTGAGATTTGATAGTAAACGATGTAGTTGTTGTTTAAGAACTAAACAGGGTTTACAATGTGCCTGTTAACAAATTCTTCTACATTACTAAGGAATTTTATGCACAAACTTTATTAAAAAAACTCAAGTCTAGTAGAATTGAGAAAGTCACAACATAATATGTAACTTTATTAATTAGTTTTGCAAGGTTGAAGAAGATGAAAACCAAAACCACCATATAAGATGTAACAAAATTTCTCTTACATCCATTAAGACGTTAATCTAGAGAAGTAACTGGAATAGAATACACCACCCCCTTAAAAGTAAAATGCAAGAAAAAATTTCTTAGAAAAATCCATGGTTAGATAACCTTAAAATCTAAGAGTACATTATGTTGTAATATGAAAGGAAAAGACACGAAAGGGAAAGGAGCTGCTGTGGTGTCAGGAGCTGCTGAGCCCTAAGAATTGGTCCACAAGCTTAGCCACAGAGTTGGCTAGTGTATCAGCTGCTTCCTGCGTGGATGCCTCAGCATAGACACGAACAACATCCTCAGTACCAGATGGTCGCACAAAGCATCGACCTTGCTGGTACTTGCCTGTAAACCCAGATAAGAAAAGAACCAAGCTGTAATATTAGGATAGTGAAATCTACATTTTAATCTTCTCCCTGAAAGGCTCTAATGAATGATAAGGACCAATATTCTCGCCCTCGTGCAATTTTGCCATGCCACTTGGACTTCAGAACATCATTAACATAATGCCATAAACAACTAGACACCAACCAACTATTCAGGAATTATCTACAGTAAAATTCATCTTTTGTATTTTTCAGGACTCCTTGACTCCTTAAAACTAATTGGTTGGTGATTTCACAAATAAGAGCAAGCACCCAACGATGAAATCAAAAGTAATGCTCTAGGACTTCGAGTAGCAATGCAAAATATGACAGGACCCAAACAAATCTTGCCAAATATGTCATGACACATTTCTACATCTTTCTTTTCATCAATCTTAAACAACTTTTTAACATCAATGTCAAAGTTGGTAAAACACATAGGTAATTCAAACAAACATGTCAACAAATAGAAAAGGAAAAGAAAAAGGCAAAAAAGATATACCAGTTTCTGCATTGATGGCTTCTTGTAAACCAGGGGGGCTAACAGCCACAGTTTCTGCATTTGCTGTATGCACAGCATTTCTGTCGGCAACTTTAACCTGACAGTTGATAAAACCCAAAGCAAACATTCATTTCAGAACTGCCAAGAACCTTGTGTGGATAAATAAATGAATAAAGTGACAGTAGAATGATAATCATATATAAAGCAAAAGTTTGTACATGCTAAGAAGGGATGGAAGATTAAAGTATTTAAATTGAATAATAACATTAAACCCTAAATTAAAAAGCAACTTCATAACCAAGGTGAAATGTGAAGTTTTGGGTTCAAAGCATAGTCACCGAATTGCAAATATAAGCAATTGAGAAAAAAAAATGATAAGACAGTATGAATTGAACCTGATCCATGTTAAAACAAAGACTTTCAAGCTAATTAAGTTATTTAAATTAACATAATTGAAATTATGATTAACATTTCAACTATATTAACTTTACTATGCACAAATTATTATCTTAAATAGGAAATATCAGGAGCATATGTGTGTGTGTGTGTGGTCCAAATTAAACTTCTGATACTCTAAAAAAGATATTAAACTTCTCATAGCAGTGCAAAATACTCTAGTTACGGAAAAGATAAATGATAAGGATTAACCTTGAGCTGCCTGCTCGGTAAATCGTGATAAAGTTCATTCCATCTGTGTATTGACCATCCCATGTGCTGTAATATGACTTCGACCAAGAGCAATCCACTCAAAGCATCTCCAACAGCTTGGTTGATCAACTTACTGACTGCCAATAACCTCAAAGCAGCTTTTTCCCCTTCTGAAACTGAAACAAACAATCAAAAGATTTCTATATCTTTCAGCACTTCAATCTTGCAAGTGAGAATAATCAGAAACCACTGAACAGACCTTTGGATCCTGAAGAAATCTCCTTAGTTCTGGCCTCCAACCACCCGATGAAAGATTCTGAAAATAAGACAGTTCCATGGCCATTTGCCTCAAAGTAGATACCAATATCAAATTCAGCAGCTTTTTCATGCAGGTATTTGACTCCAGTTGGAGTAAAATTAACTTCAAGCCCCAACTGTCTAAGATAATTAGTAGATGCCCCATTTGCATAGGCAGTCTGTACAACACCAAGACGAGCTTGGTGGCAATCTTTTACGCCTTCATTCTCATTAAGAAAGCTCAGTTGCTCCCTAATAAATAAGGCAAACAGGGATAGTATCTTGTCACCATCAACAAGATCAATCCTACCATTGCTTTCAGGTAGTACAATAAAATAAACAAGCCGATCAGCATCTCCATCCAAACTAGCGCACCTACAAACTAGAACTAGCTCCATTAGTAAGGACCATAATAAATTACACCAACATAGCAGCACCAAAAGAATGCATCTATTAAATCAAATGGTAGATCTATGTTATCCAGCTTCAAATAAGAACTCTGCAACTTTCCCTAAAACATCCACATCACAAACACCCTCTACTACAAATTACATGAAAGAAAGATGACACGCAGGCCACTATTAAGAATGATTTTTGTTCATTATTTTTAAAAGTGAAATTATTTCAAGATTGTGTTAACAACTATCAATTCATGGTCACAAATTTGTAAGTTTCAATGGATGACAAAAACATCCATTTCTATTATTATGGTTGGAATTACTTGCAGTAACTATGCCCACTGATTAAACATTTCAATTGTTTTGCTAAAAAGATAATCACAAACTATTGGAAAATTACTCGGACGCATACTAGAAATTTCAAGCAGTATGCTTGCATGAACTTCACTTCTAGGACAAGATGGCAGACTAACCTTATCCCAGCATCTTTAGAACCAAAGCAGTGAGGAACAACCTTCTCTTTCTGCACATAATCAGCACCCACTTCATCATTCAGTACACCTCCATCTTCACTGCTGTTCCGAACCTCAATTACCAAAGAATTCAACAATCCCCCTAAATCTTTAAGTTTCAGTCCACCAACTCCATTAGATCCATCCACAACCACTTTATCATTCATCCCGCCAAACTTACTTTTTTCAGCTGGGGTCAAATCCTCCAAGCACCTGATTCAATCACACAACAACCCTAGAAGGATGTGTTCAGCGATGACTTAAACATCAACAAAATAACGGAACAACATGAAGCAATGTTCATCTACTACCAGAGCAATGCTGTATTGGTCTAACCTGAATGAGCTTGAAAGCTGTTCAAAGTAATCCTGCTCCGAAGCTTGTATACCCTTGTTTCGAGCCCGAACCATCCAGTGCAATTGTGGAGTTGTCAAGATCCCCATGTCCGTTGCAACAGCTCCAACAATTGAAGTGAGCCCCTTCATTTTCATTCAAGTATATACAATTAAAATAAGCTAATTTAAATAAAATCCGGTAGAATATCACATCATTTGTTACTCATGTACCCCTAACTTAGTTATTGATATTGTGGGAAATTGCAAACAAATCCAGCCACAATTGCAGTTGCAGATACTTCAAAAACCTTGACATTGTGACCGAAATCGCAGTTGCAGACTGTTTCTTAAAACCATGATGACTCTTATACTCCCAAGCTTTTAAAAAATAATCAATGACTATGCTTTCAGCAACATCATCAAGGTTTTAGGATGTCCATGGAAACTGCATCGGCCACACTTGTCCCCTACAAAATCAAGGAATACCGTGAAACTGCAACTTAAAACCTTGTCCATACCTGTCTAGCTGCTTCAACCAAAGCATCTCCACTTGGCCTAGTGTCTCTCCCCAAAAGCACTTCAGCCTGGCTGACCCCATCCATCAAGATCCCCTCTTTCGCCACGAATTCATTTATCAACTGCCGGTGATGCATACACACATACATAACCACACTCGCCAAAACACGATTTACAAAAAAGGGTAATGTGGGAAGAAACAATTCGAGCCATAACAAACCAGGAGGAGGTGTTGGGGAGAAGGGGCATTGACGAGGGCGTCGGCGAAGGGTTCCCAATGCTGGGAGAGCATGCCACCGTTAGGGTCAGCGATTTTGACTCCATTATCAGAAACTTTGTTGTGTGAAGCAGTGATCATGAGACCGATGACGGAACCGGTCTTGAGCGATCTAAGGGCTGCGAGGATTCCCACTCGGTAGACCGCCGATGGAAGAAGCGACGCATCGGCCCTGAAGCCGGCGGTGCCGTACGATAGCTTGATTCCTGGACACGACCAAACGTACGGAGGGAAAGAACAACGTCAAAGAAAACGATGGTGCTGTCGCTATGAAGAGAAATAGAAGTAACGAACCTTGAGGAGGCGAGAAGCGAGAAGAAGCGTTGAGAAGCAGAGATTGTTGTTCGTCGTTCATGGCTTTGCTCCTCAGATCCTCGGAAAGGCTTCGTCTTCACTACTTCGACTTTTCTTTTTATTCTGTTTTCATTTCTTTATTAAAAAGTCATAAAAATTGTCAAGATTATGTGATATTCATTTTGGTTTTTTTTTTATATTCATTTATAAATTATATAATTTTATACAAAACTTATTTTGTATAGGGTTTAAATTTAAATTATAAGTACAATGTGTTCGATTAGTGAAATAACTTCCGAACTACACTCGTATTTATTAATTGTTAATTCTTTTTAATCATATAAAAATATATTTAAATAAATAAATAAATTTGATTTGGTTTGATTCAATTCTTAATTTTCTATACAAAATTTGATCTCGTTTGAGAAATTGAAATTCTCATAATTTAAAATTATAGAAATTTAAGTAAGTATGTTTTATATTTATGTTTTTTCTCTCTCTTTGTATTTAGTATGGCTAACATCAAAACATTATTAAATAAATCTCAATTTAGACATTATCAATACGGTAAAAACATTATTGTTTTCCATATATATATTATTGTAGTTTTTTTCTTAGTTAAAATTAAATTTGGTTATTGTGTCAATTAGGAATTTCTCAAAGTTGTTGTTTTGTGGATATTTGATGTCTTTTATATGAATTTGATCTTTATTTTTCAGTTTTTTTCAAGTATTGGTCATCAGTCTCTCTCATGTATCGGTTTTTTATCTCTCTTAAGTTTCGATCTTTGGCTTTGATCAAAGTGGGAGTAGTACCTGCAAAAGGTACTCTAATGCTCAAGTCAATGCTCAGTTATTCGTGGATGGAGTTATAAATGATATTATAATGTGTACATTTGTCTTGTCTTTAAACATATATTTAGACTGTCAACATGAGCCTTTATTATTGGATATGGTTTACCGAGTTAATCTTAGTATTATACATGTATTTCGTACAATGATTATGTTAAGCATACTATTTGAGAGTACTTCTTTATTTTTTAGTCCTACGATTGACGCCAATTGTTCTTGTATGGGTTGAGAATGTCTCGTTAATGCAGTGAAAATATTCCCTTTTGCATGTCTCTCATATGAATTCGGTCTTCGGTCTCTCATATCTCGATATTCGATCTCTTTTAGGTCTCGATCTCTCCTAGATCTCAGTATTCGGTATTTGATCTCTCTTTGGTCTTGGTCTTCGGTCTCTCACAAGTCTCAATCTTTGACCTCGGTTAGAGTGGGGTGGGTACTTATAAAAGGTAATTCGACGCTCAAGTCAGTGCTCGATTATTGATGGTTGGAATAATAAATGTTATTAGAATGTGTATGGTTCTTGTATGAGTCGGGAAGGTCTCGTCATTGCAATGCATAGATTCCATTGTGCATGTCTCCTATATGAATTCAGTCTTCGATCTCTCCCGGGTTTTGGTCTTTGGTCTTTGATCTCTCTAAGGTTTTGGTCTTCGGTCTCTCCCAAGTCTTGATCTTCGGCCTCAGTTGCAAAAGGTACTTTGACACTTAAGTCAGTGTTTGGTTATCGGTGGTTGGAGTATTATATGCTATTAGAATGTGTATTGTTCTTATATGGGTTGAGAATGTTTTATCGTTGCAATGCGAATATTCTCTAATGTGCATCTCATATATGAATTCGGTCTTCAGTCTTCGATTTCTCTCAACTCTCGGTCTTCGATCTTTCTCAAGTCTCGGTCTTCAATATCTTCCATCTCTCGATCTTTGGTCTTCGGTCTCTCCAGAGTATCGTGGCTACCTGGAAAAGAGACCAAAGAATAAAAACTTAGACTTCATTTTGTACCACTAACATGTCTTTTTACATCTTTATTCTGTATTGGACACTCAAGTTAGTGCTCGGTTATTGGTGGTTGGAATAATAAATGCTATTAGAATGCGTATGTTTGCCTTGTCTTGGAACACATATTTATGGGCCTTTACTATTGAGTATAATTTACCAAGTTAATCTTAGTACCAAACATATATTTCGTACAATGATTATGTTAAACATGTTATTCGAGAGTACTTTTCAGTTTTCCAATATATACTCGGTTGTATAAGATTCGACCATCCATGAAAGTACTCATTGATGTATACAGATAGTACAACCCCAAACTCATAAAACTTTTTGCTTTTTTTATAGTTGAATTGTGTATCTTAACAACGGAAAAAGAAAATTTTATCTTGTTTAGATGGTTTTGTTGGTTTGGAGATGTCCTCTCATATCTATTCTTATACTTATCATTTTATTTTTGGCATAATCAAAACTTATTTTTTAAGCCAAAATCAACCATTATTAGTTTCACCATCTTAATTAAAGTTGTTTTAAATTAAAAAGTTAGACAAAAAAAAATTAGCATTTACTAACGAAATTAAAAAAAAAAACTTCTTGATTGATATAAACTTACAGTCAACATTAATAAACAATAATCTTTATAGAAAACAATTGAGAGAAATATTTATCTGAATCTTGCATAAAAATATTTATATCATGGATAGAAAAATACGATGAGATTAATATTTTTAAATTATTAACTATTACTTAATATTAATGTATTTTTTATATTTTGTAATAATTAAAATGTTTTATTTGAATAAAAAAATTTAAAGTTAAATAATTTTGAAGCTCTTATTAAATAACACATTTAAAAAATAAAATAAAATAATAATATAATATACATAATAACATATAGTTGTTGAACAAAATTTAAAGATGAAGATGTAAAAGGAGATGTTAGTGGTACATAATGAATGAAATGGTGGAATCCATTATTCTTTTACTAAAATAGGATAACTTCATAGATTAATTAATAAAATAGATAATTTTAAAAAAAGTTATTAAAATGGATAAGTCGTGTCAAGTTGATACGATTTCGTGTCAAGTTGATACGATTTCTAAAGGAAGTTGTATAAAAAAATTAGAAGACTTACCAATTTTAATAGTTTTTTAAAATTTTATCTAATTTAATAATTAATCTATAAAATTATCCTAGTTTGATAAAAGAAACTCAAATCCAAATCCATAACTTAAGTGGGGAGAAAGGAATTGTAGGGATGACAATGTGGATTGACCCCCTCCACATTGATTTGTTCCGCATTTGTCCCGTTCTACGTGAAGAATGTGAGTTAATTTTATTGGTCTGCCCCACATAAGAGTGGTCACATAATTTTTTTAAATGAATAAAAAAAATTCAAATATATATTTGAAATAATTTTATTTTTTGTTTATTAAATTAATTATTTTTCTTATTTAGATGAATTAAATAAATGATCTCATATTATTATTCTCACGACACATGCATAATAAAATATAGGTCAAAATTATTATGATATTTTAGTTTTCAATGAAATTTAAATTTTAATCATATTAATAAAATATTTCATTAAATATATACACTTTATTAATATAATACATGTAGACACATTATTATTATTCTAATTTAAAAAATAATATTATATTATATTATATTTAAATTTAATTATAAAAAAAACTAAAGTTTTACTACTATAAAATGAGTATTGAAAAATTTTAGAAAGACAAAAAAAAAAAAATACTACTAAATATTAGAAAGTCATACGTGTTTTGGGTTGAGGAGAGTTTCTTCCTAAATATATGCATGTCTTTTCCATTCTGAAATTATCTTTTAAGTTTTGTTATTAAAAGTTTTTTTTTTAATTTCAGGATGTGGATTTGAGAAACTTAAGAGATTGATTATAGTATTAGGAAGTTAAAATTTATGTTTGAGATTATATAATATTCCAAATTACAAAATTTAAATACAAATTTATATTTTGGATTATAAAATTTTAAAAAATAAGACTGAAAAAAAAATTGTAGGTACATAAATAAATTTATATATTTTTAAAATATACAGATGAATTCATTCTACCCACACTTACCCGTGTGTTTCTACTTTAACATAAGAGGAGGCATAACATAAGAGGAAAATCGGAGAGAAGAGAACCTTAGCCAAAAAGAAAGCATGGGATTACTGTGGTGGCGAAAGGAGAATAAACCCAAAGACCCATCCTCATCAATTCCCAATTCCAAAGCCCTAGACGCAACCAAACCCCTCCCTGAGTCCCCAGCCATGAACGGCGCCGTCGAGGTTCCCCGACCACCCAACGTCACCGTCTCCATTTTCGAATTCGGCTCCGTCGCCGCCTCCAACGACAAGGTCACGCTCGCCGGCTACTGCCCCGTATCCGAAGACCTCGAGCCCTGCCGCTGGGAGATCCTCCCCGCAGCTCAGTCCAACGCGCCTCAGTTTCGCGTAGTTTTTTGATCTCATCACTCTCTCTTCTACTTATGTTTATGGGATTCAATTTTATCTACTTTTTGCCATAAAACCACCTTCGAGTTACTTTAAACGAAATCTCTCGTACTTTTTTTTTTATCTCTCTTTTCTTTTGGTCTTGCCAATTTGTTAACCTTGATATGGATGCATGTTATATTCTCAGGTTCATGAAATACCACTGTTAATTCTTTTGCATCAAAGTCCCACAATTAGGGTTCCATCATAAATATGACATTGGTTCATTCAAATTACTATATGTGTCTTGGTTTACTGTGAGGGCTGCGTAATCTGGCATAAGGATCGATGATATTGGTAATGATTTGGATTTGTAGAAAACAAGGAATTATGGTTTTAAATGGATTTGAAAACTAAAGTTTTCCCCTGTTTTTTTGGGAGGATATTGCAGTGACCATGTTCATAGACAGATACCAGTTTCCTCCATCTTATTATGTTGCCCTCAAAATTTAGTTATGCAGTAAATTTTAGTTTACTAATTTTCTGCTGTGTTAGATACACTGCTTCTGTGTTTGTTGAATATACCCAATTTGAGGTGGCAAAAATAGATCTTCACAGGCAATAGTTGCAGTAAGAAAATAGTTTTATACTTACTTCCAAATTTTTGAGAACAGAGATTAAGTATGTAATAATAAGATGGCATTTTTAAGCCTAATCAATTTGTAAAGGTTCATCAAACACACTCAAAAGTTTGTCTTTATAGCATCACAATGGACTCAGATGTTGATAATACACAACTTAAAATGAAGAACAAGAAGAAGCACTCAAACACCATCAAAAGGAGGCAATTGTTTCCTGCACCATATCACTGCACCCGATTCCAGTGGAAAAGACGAAACTATCCTTAAAAAAAATTTCCAAAATATATATTCTGGATTTTTTTTCCGGAACGAAATTTTATATTACGGATTTTTTTATCCAGAATGAGTTTTTCATTTTTGTTTCTGGATTTTTACTTCCGAAACACAATAATCTCTTTTCCGGATTTTTTTTTCCAGAATGTATTATTTATCAATTCTGGATTTTTTTGTCCAGAATAGAATTTTAAATTTTGTTTCTGGATTTTTATTTCCGAAACTCAATAATCACTTCCAGATATATTTTTTCGAAATATATTATTTTCAATTCTGGATTTTTATTTTCGGAATAAAGGGCATTTTTGGAATTTTCAAAATTGTGTTGGGTGCAGGTTAAAATGTGTTGGGTGCAGGGAGCATTTGCCTCAAAAGGATCATCCCCTCCCTTCAACAGATTCTTACAAGCCCAGCCATATCTCAAATTTAGAAATGATGAACTGAACTAAAGGGCTAAAAACCAAAGTGTATTCAATCTTAATTTTTTTTTTTGTCAGCAATAAAGAATAATATAAATGGGAATACTTGGGGTATTCCAACCCATGTACAAAAAGCCTAGTTCTTAGCCAAAGTTTGTACATAAACAACAATACAAAAAATAAAACAACAACATAACCCATGTCAATGATATAAGGCACGACATCTCCACAAAGGTATGTTGGTTCCTTGCTCCTCCCCACCAACATCTGAGGTTGAATCACACTCAGCAACATGTGCTCTCAAATCTACCATAAAAGAGAAGGGAGATTGTTAACCGTCAATGCATTGATTTCAAACATTCATATACATCAAAACACCATTGAGCTGATATGCCACTAGTACAAGAATCCTGGCTCCTCCTATTTTCTTTTTCTCGGTTATGTTTTTACTTTTTTTTAATATGATAACAATACTTTGAAGTTTCAACTAAAGGATTTGTTAACCTTTTTTTTTTATTGATAATTTAGAAAAAGGTAAAATAAAAAATGTACATTAAAACATAAATTATTTAATGTTTGGTACTTTGCCAAAAATATGTTTATCATTAAAAAATTTAATTTTTAAAAAATAAAAAAGTTTTTAACATGTTTTGTATGGTTGTTGCTATTTTTTTAATTTCAGTTCTTCAGCTCGGGTTTTAAAAAGCTAAAACTTTGCGTTAGAAAAAAAACTTTTCATATTCATATATATTCTTAAGAATTAAATTATGTTTGATGGTGCTAAAAATATTTATATAAGTTTTTTAAAATTAATTCATTGTCACATTAAATTATTTTGGAAAAGTAAATTACATTTTTTTGACTAAAAAGGTTAAATGTTTGTTGAAATTATTATTATTATTATAATTTAAAAGTAATGAAAAGATGCCCGCAAGACAGTTATTTGTTTTTTGTATTATGTTTTAATTAGTGACAAAAATAAAGTAAAATTAATAGAATGAGATGAATTGATGGAAATATAATGAACAATTTGAAGAAACGATTAAAGAGAATTAAATCTATATTTTTTTACTTTTATATAATTTTTATTCGTAATCTATTATCTTTAAAGAAGTATAGTTTAGGATAAAATTTATAATTATAAAAAAATAGCCATTTTTATATGCTATAGAACATTTGTTCTATAAAACGCATATTAAATAGAATGAGTTGTGGATAATATTTTTTTCCATTTTATTTCCAGTTAACGTTATAGATTGAATAATGGGATAACTTGTATTTTGGCTTCGTTGTTCTCCACTCCACATCCTATCACCAATTCAAATGCAAAATAGCATTGAAGTAATGAGATTTTATAAAGTTTTCATGAAAGTTTTTTACTTAAAAAAACTATATCTCAACAATTTAAACGTTTTTATTTTTATTTTTAAAACTAATATTTTTTGTTAACTTTTCTTTTTTAATAATCATTGATGCAATTACAATACTTTCTCTTCAATGAACAAAAGTTAGTTGTTATTATTAGACAGTTTGACCAGATTGAATATAAAGACAGTGTAACAATTCAGTTTAATTGAATTCAATATGAATATGTTTTTGGTGGACTTTTTTTACAAAAAATGCACTGAAGTTAGAACACATGAACTTATATATATATATATATATATATATATATATATATATATATATATATATATATATATACTACTTACAAATCCTATAAAAAAATAGCTGGATTATCAAAAGTTTTAGAATTTCAAGATGCTATATAATTTCTCTTGTCATTAGTAACAAATAGTATACTAATGATAGTGTATTTTTTACAGCATTAATCCAAACAAAATTCGATATATATAGTTGGTTAACTTTTATAGTACTAACTATTTAAAGTTCTCTAAAAAAAACTATTTAAAGTAATGTGTAGATGATTTTTTATCTGTGGATGATTTAAGTGAAAAATGCATGTAAATTATTATTATTATTATGCAGGCATAGAAAAAAAAGAATGTTTGAAGTGCACCAAAAACGTTAGATTTCTGTTTAAATTACACTAACACAAATGTGTTGAACATGGTTGAGAGAGAAAGGAGGAAATCTGAATGAGAAGTGGCATTTTGTTAAGGTGTGTTGTGTTGTGTGAGGGGCAGTGAAAATGGCGCCAGTATCAGCTCTTGCAAAGTACAAACTGGTGTTCTTGGGTGATCAGTCTGTGGGAAAAACCAGCATCATCACACGTTTCATGTATGACAAATTTGACAACACTTATCAGGTCATTAGATCCACTTTCTCAGCAACTTTTTTACTTTTGATGTCTTTACTTTCATCAGGGAAAGGAAAATGACAACAGATGCTGCATTACGCCCCCTTCAATTACCATGTTCATCATTATGATGATTGATCTGTGTATATCATATGTGTTTTTTGGTATTCAAATGTAGGTTTAATAGATCACGGTTTTCCTTTGTGGGATCATGGGTTTCAATTTGTGATGGTTGATGATATTCTGTTACCTATAAAAACTGCTAATTTATAGGGCAATGCAAGGGAAGTTTGTGTGGTGAAGGGATTGAAACTTTGAGGGAGAGACTAATTTCAATTATGGTAACTAAGTGGGTGGAAAAGGTGACCTTTTTTTGTCAAGGAACAAAGCCTGGTGTAGGTAGAAGACCTGAAATGAATAGCTGGTTTTCTGTCTCTAATGTGTCTTTCTTTATAGTTTCTGACCCATTCTATACTATGTTATCTTGAAAGCATATACTTGTCTTCTCAATAATTGAAAATTTTGCACCATATATTGTGTCATTTTCTTTTGCTTGTACTTATTATTGTTTTTTTTTTTCAAGCAGGCCACGATAGGTATTGATTTTTTATCAAAAACTATGTATCTTGAAGATCGAACTGTTCGGCTACAGCTGTGGTAAGATGTTTCATGTTGGAAATTGTATCAGGAAGGAAAATAATGGTATTAGGGAAGTAGTGGGAAGGGAAAAAAGGTTTAAAAAATCTAATTTTGGAATGGAAAGGAAAATATTGTATTGAAGAAGTAAAGGGAAGGGAAGCTTTTGGAGAAAAAACATTATTCCTGCTTTAGCAATATGCGAAGGATGTAGCAATTGTCTCAGAATGTGAGAGTCCAACATTGTCTCAGAATGTGACATTGTAGGGGAGTGCCTTTGAGAATGTGGTATCAATATTTTGAAAGTTCTATCAATTTAGTATTGAAATACTTCGACATTGTCTAATACCTTCTAAGCTCTTTACAATGTCCATTTGCAGTGGCTTTAAAGCATAATTCGTTTTGAAGTTTTTTTGTTCTTAGATCTTTAGTATCTCGAAGCCACTTTTTGGACACTGACTAAAGATAGGTAGACTTGCAATCATATTTCTATATAAATTTTCAGGGGCTGAGAGGAATTCTCAGACAGTTAATTTATTCTAAAGAATTCTAAATTCTAATATTACTATCTGTATCTTGTTTAGCTTCATCACTTCAAGTGTCAAAAATGCTACTTATTGGTTAATCACTGTGAGGTTCATGAAGTTTGGTGTGTTTGGTTTCTATTTTTTGGGCTACATAAATCAGCATTAAAGGATTCCTCATTAAAAATTCTGTTTTTAATTTTGTTTCCACAAAGCCTTTATTTATTTTTTGTTCATGCCTGTGATGTGTGGCAACAGGGATACAGCTGGACAGGAAAGATTTAGAAGTCTTATTCCAAGCTACATTAGGGACTCATCGGTTGCTGTCATTGCTTATGATGTTGCAAGTATGCTATTTAGGGTGTTTCCCTTCTCCTATTCCTTTCTTTTTGCTGCTTCTTAACAATAATAATACTTGAGTTCCTCAAGGGAATGTGTGTCCAAGAGCAGCAAAAAACCAGATGCATTCTTATTCATTTTTCTTATGAAATAGGCCGTCAGACTTTCCTAAACACATCAAAGTGGATTGAAGAGGTGCGCAGTGAGAGAGGCAGTGATGTTATTATTGTACTTGTTGGCAACAAAACTGATCTTGTGGATAAGAGGTAATAATGGTAGAATGCTTTCATCAGATGGTTTATTGTGGCCTGTTTCATGACATGCTTCTTTTGTTTTCTATTAATTAGTACCTCCTTGAGTTTGATCAACTCCTCGTACATTACTTTTTGGCCATTTTGGTATCTTCTTTTCTATAGTATGCATATGAGAGAGATGGAGCTGGGTGAATATGGAAGAGGGTCTGTAAAAATTATGAACACATTTGTTAAAATCTATGCCTTCTTCAATTGCTTGGAAAATTTGTTAAAATGTGAGTGTACATGTGTTCTTAACTCTAGCAGAACACAAGTTATAAAATAAATGTTGTTTCCTAACTTGGTGAACTTGGAAAATGCTTCATTCTCCTAAGTCCTAACTAGTGCTTTAAGAATGTTGCTTAAATTTTTAAGTGTCAGTGGATCACTTTTACTATATCATATAAGTCTTAGAAATTAGCAGAGTCCTTGAAGGAAAGAGCTGGATTTGCTCCTAGCCTTTGGTTGCTTGAATTGTTTGGCACTTGAAATGTTGCAGGTTTGATTAACGTTGTTGTTTTGATGTCTTGTAAAAGTGTTGTTTTAAAATTTTCACTTTTTTGTTCATTTCTGATAGGCAAGTCTCTACAGAGGAAGGGGAAGCCAAGTCTCGTGAACTCAACGTCATGTTTATTGAAGCTAGTGCCAAAGCTGGCTTTAATATTAAGGTAAGCCTCTTCTTCTTTTTTATATTTGTGTAATAATTTGCCTGTTTAATGTCCTCATGTAATAACAAGAGCAATTAAATACCTATTGAAACCTGAATACGTGTACATTTTTCTTTCTAATAAAGAGTAAATGATCATGATTCTATGTAACTACTGATATGTGGTTAATGTTAAATTATTGACCATTTTTAGTGCACATTATTAGATGTTTCAGTGACTTCATAACCCTATTACTTATAGTTGGATATTTCAATAACTTCATGATACTATTCTTAATTGTAATGAGAAATATACACAATTATGTGAGATAAAGTTAATGATCTTTTTTGTCTTATCATGGGTTTCTCAAAGCTTTCTAAGACTAATTTACGTTCATGATCTGACGAATTTTGGCATACTGTGGAAATCTAACACATGGTTCTCGTATATGGACTGTCCTCACAAGTTCAAGATGGTTAATCACTATGTTAATTCATCAAGTTACACGTATAATTTAGAACATGTGTTGATCAACAACCCTTTTGACTCTATTAACCACATGTAACAAAGTTTACCACAATTAAGCACTTCGATATCTCCTGATACTTTTAACCACATATTGGTAATTGTATATAATTAATACAGAAACTGCTATCTACGATCCAACAGAAACACTCTGCAAACTGCAACACTTAAAGAAGGCAAGAATCTATGTTGCATAGACAAGTGCCCCAAGATTTTGAGTAAGCTGAGAAAAAGAAAGAGAAAGAAAGCAAAAGAAATTTTTCGAGAGAAGAAGAATATTCATTATAGAAAATTACACTTACACAGAAAAGGCTTGTCTCTATAAAAGAAAAATCAAAAAGGAAAAAGAGAGCCAAAAACAAATACATAAACTCAAAGGAAAGAAAGCCCAAAGTTAGATAGTCTAATAGGACCGTCTATCAAGACCATCATACGATCCAGCAAGACCATCAAACAATTTAACTAGACCATCTATCAGGACCACTAGACCGTCTATTAGGACCACTAAACGGTCTATCAGCACCATAATACGGTCTAACATGATCGTCTATCAGTGCCATAAGACGGTTTAACAATACTGTTAAAGCTAGGAAAACACTAAAAAAAACACAGAAACATATATATTTTATCAACAGTCACTTCCATATACTTTTGACCACTTGTAAGATGAAACTAACCACATTTTCACATTGTGGGTGGAGTCAAGTGTGTAGATTTAACTGAGCTCATCCCAACAGAGATTTGCTTGTTGCAGTAGTGATGACTTTCAAAAGGCTAACTGTTTGAGTTACATTATTACCTTCATTTGCTTGCATGCTTCTGCCAATTTCCTGGTTTTGACTTATTGACATCTGAAACCTATATTTAGGCCCTCTTTCGAAAAATTGCTGCTGCATTGCCTGGAATGGAAACACTATCTTCCACAAAACAAGAAGACATGGTTGACGTGAACCTGAGATCTTCTGCTGGTCATGACTCTCAACCTGATTCAGGGGGATGTGCTTGCTGAATGTGCCTTATCTTGAAAGTTCTGTATCTTTTTGCTTTGAAATGTAAAGGTTCATTTGTGTTTTAGACTTTCTACAGCATTTTATAACAGAAACTACATATGGCAGATTGAACAACTAATATTGTTAAAGTTGGTTGTTTAGTTGTTGGCTATTTACTATCATTTTATCATTTTTGGAATCTGAAATATAAACATTCACAAATTCACTTTCTTCTTTATGATTACTTAAACAGATCTAGAGATGCCCCATACATGCATTTGTAATCAGCTGAGTTAAATAATCTATTAAATGAAATAATTACTTCAATATAAGGGTGACATAACAGAACAAAACATGTGTTGCTTCTGTATGGTTAACTAACTTAACTACTGGTTTATTAATTTATTCGTGTAGGCTATTTATTTCAACTTAGTTTTGAAAGTAGTATGATTAACTAAAACAAAATGAATAGAGGGTAGAGAAAAAATAAAATAAAAAATCTGAAAATAAAGATAAAATGTAAGTACATTCAAATCAATCTTAGTTGACTCAAACCATTTTGACAATCATTTTTCTTAACTACCTTCTATTTCTCTTCTATAAGTCATAAAATTTAATTAAATATTTTGAAAAATTATCAATTTGTAAATTAGAAGTGATTACAACACTAAATATTTATATTGAATTATAATTTGTTAGAGATCCCACATCGACTAGAGATGATGACATTTCATTATATATAAGTTAGTGTATCCACACTTATTAGGATATGATAAAATGACTCTAATACCATATAACTTTAAACTTAACTAAATTACATCATATAACTGCACCAATTCCAATGAAAAGACGAAAATGCACTTAATATATTACTTTTTTATTATGGATTTTCTTATCCAAATGGACTTTTGATTTTTGTTTCCGAAACCCAAAAAACTCTTCTGAATCTATTTTTTCATTATGTATTATTTTCACTTCCTGATCTTCATTTCCGGAATAAAGGGTATTTTCAGAATTTTAAAATTGTGTTGGGTGCACTTTTAAAAATATTGGGTGTAGGAAGAATTTGCCTACTAAAGAATGTTACCTTGGTTAAAGGGCCCCATTTATAGACTACTATAAAAAACAGTTAAGCCTTTACTGCAATTTAAATTTAAGCCGTTCATTTCTTGGTATCCACGTGTCAGTCTGAGGTGAAAGGGACTGGAGATGTACATTTCATTTCATTTACCCTTCTTTTCATGCCAACATATACATCACTTGAGCAAAGGCTCAAATCTAAGGTTCTGATTCCGCACTTCATCGTGATGAATTAACCAAGGTTAGGTGATCCCTTTCACTCTCACATTTTACATTTCTAAAATTAACTCAACATGTTGTTAGCAATTGCACTAGATTGTATAACACTTTGCCATGCGCGAAAACTGTTT
Organism: Phaseolus vulgaris; assembly: GCF_051622355.1. Lineage (NCBI taxonomy): Eukaryota > Viridiplantae > Streptophyta > Magnoliopsida > Fabales > Fabaceae > Phaseolus > Phaseolus vulgaris. The sequence continues at coordinate 702,676 of NC_143499.1, forward strand.
GAGAAAACTCCGCAACCAGAAATCCCATAAAATTAATTAATTGAGCTAACTTTCTAAGGTCACTTTCTCGGTCTAATATTAATCTTTCATCTGCTTTGCACAGTTTTTGAAGTTGTCAAGCTTCAAGCTTCAACACATAGAGGACCACTGTCTCCGCTCTTACAAGTTACTAGTTTGTGAAAATGATGTTACACTTTCAAGCAAAATGCATTAAACACATGGAAGATTTTACTCAGAGGTGTATATCTAGATGGTCAATTACACTTTATGCTCGTTACTCCGATACTTCTCTGAAGAAGTCTAAGCTTGCTCCTTTGCAGGTTGATCCTCAACTCTTTTTTGTACCTCCCCCGCTTAATGCACATGAAAGGACATGCTGTCATTTATATTAAGTTTTTTACCTCTGCGTTGCGGTTATGGGTGGTTTTGTAGGAGAGACGAATGATAGACCAGTGTAAGATATTTGCAAAAGCAGGTGATGGAGGTAATGGTTGCTTCAGCTTGCGCAAGGGAAGACCTGATGGTGTGTATGTCTCTTTATTACGATGCATAGCCAAGGTTTTGAATTGCAGATGTAGTTGCGTTGTGATTACAGAAATTGTGTTCCAATGTAACTGCAATTGTGGTTGCAATTCGGTAGTAGAGAATTCATTAATACTGTGATATTGTAGGTGTAATGGTAGTTGCAAACCGCAATTTAAGAAACGTGGATGGTGTCCAATGGAGCTGATGACAGTGCTGCTTTGATGTCTGTGTTTGATGTAGGTGGCAATGGGGGAACAGGCGGTGATGTGATTCTGGAATGCTCTCCCAGAGTTTGGGACTTCAGTGGTTTGCAGCGTCATCTGGTATGTGTTTGTATCTTCTGCCAAAATGTTTTTTGAAATGATGAAAATTTTCATGTCTTAAAAGATTGGTGACACTAATTATTTCTCATAGATAGCCGAGAAAGGAGGACATGGATCATCAAAAAAGTTGATAGGTAGCAGGGGTGCTGATAAGGTAATTGATGATTTACCTGTTCTTTCTGCTTTCTAAACAATTCATAGTTTTCTTTTCTCTTATTTAGCCTTGTTCGCAACACAGAACAGCAAGTTCATTCCGAAATCGTATGCTTTATTTAATAGGTTGCCCGTGTACCGATTGGCACTGTACTTCATCTTGTCAATGGTGATATTCCTTCCGTTGTCAAAACTCAATCCTCGACTGATGTAGACCCTTGGGATATTCCAGGGGCACTTGTTGATGATGATCTTCATGACCCTGGCTATGGTTCTACCTCCAGTGTTACAAGAGTGGAAGTAAACGCAACACATTCTACTGGCTTCTCCTCAACACAAGCTGAAGAAACAAATGCTGAGAAATCTGAAAAATCAAGACAAGTTACATCAACAGATGCATTCTCTCAACTCTCCACTACTAATGGAGCTCCTGAATTTTGTACTGAGGATATAGAAGAGAACCAAGAGATAATATACAATGTTGCTGAATTAACAGAAGAAGGTCAACAAATTGTCATTGCTCGTGGAGGAGAGGGTGGTCTGGGCAATGCGTATTGTCCCAAAGATTCAATGAAAAATGTACCTAATCTTCAGGATCCTAACGGTATCCACTCCTCTCTGCATGCAGGTTCACCTGGTTTTGAGACCGTTCTTATATTAGAACTCAAGAGTATTGCTGATGTAAGCTTTGTGGGAATGCCTAATGCTGGTAAAAGCACTTTACTTGGGGCTATATCAAGGGCTAAGCCTGCTGTTGGTGACTATGCGTTTACTACTCTTAGGCCAAATTTGGGGAATCTACACTATGATGATCTCTCAATAACCGTGGCTGATATTCCTGGGCTTATAAAAGGTGCACACCAAAATCGTGGACTCGGGCATGCATTTCTGCGCCACATAGAGCGCACAAAGGTTCTTGCTTATGTGGTAGACTTGGCTGCTGCTTTAAATGGAAGGAAGGGAATTCCGCCATGGGAACAGCTCAGAGACTTAGTTCTAGAGCTAGAGTACCATCAGGATGGTTTGTCCAATCGGCCATCCTTGATAGTTGCAAATAAGATTGATGAGAACGGTGCAGATGAAGTATATAAAGAGTTAAAGAGAAGGGTACAAGGTGTTCCCATCTTTCCTGTATGTGCTGTTTTGGGGGAAGGCGTGGCTGATCTTAAAACTGGCCTGAAAATGCTTGTTAATGCTGAAACGTCGAATAAACTTTGCCTAGATCAAATTTTGCTTGCTTAGATAGTTATTAAGAACTTCTCCTGTATCAGAAAGGTCAAGAAGTCCAAACCCCGAGGAAATATATAAATGAAATGGAAAATGTGATTCATACATGATGCGATGAACCTCAGTTCCAGCAATTGGACCATTTATCCTTTTTAGTTTTATCTCCCTAATACTTTTGTTCCCAATTTGATTTATGTCCATTTCTGTGTGTTTACATTTTCTGGGGCCTTAAGACTTTAGCAAACAAGCGCCGTCTACCCTCTAACAGAGGGCATATTATATATTTAATCCTGAATCATTTAAAAGATTGTTGTTACTTGAGGTGTCAGTTTAATTGAGATGGTATATTATATATTTAATCCTGAATCATTTAAAAGATTGTTGTTACTTGAGGTGTCAGCTTAACTGAAATGTCAAGTTGCATAGTGATTATGCTTAACTAAGATGTCAAGTTGCATAGTGATCATGCCTAACTGAGATGTCAAGTATGCCTATAAAAAACACAGTAATTGGTAGCTAGCTAGCTAAAACACTGATGGAAGGAAAAATGTGTTTTTAATTTATGTAATTTCAAATATATGAATAAGGAATTTATTTTTAAAATAATTGAATCTAATTTTTTTTTTTATATTTAAGCTTATCATTTCTTATTTATGTTTAAAGAAAAGACTAATTTTACTTTTTTTTTAATTTAAAGAACAACTCAGCCGTTTTGAAAAGATAAAAAAACAAAAATACAGTTTGAAAAAGAAAGTATGATAATAATAAAAAACATAATTTTTTCCCATAAATTTAAGAAGAACACGTGAGGTAGGTAGCAGTCTAGAAATTCCAAACTAGTAACCTTCCGGGTGTCTCTCTACTTGTTTCTTCCTCAATTCATTGTTAAAAAAGTCAGTAGTTGACTTGGTCTTCAAAAACCCTTAAGTACTAAACACATAAATTCCCCATTAACACATCCAACTTTCTCCTTTGGAATTTACTCAGCATGGACACAGATTTTGGAACACGACCAATTAAAACCAAGTCCCCCTACAACCAAATCAAACATTTCGTTCTCAACTATGTTTCCGACTTTTCCTAAAAACTATTCCCCCTTAAAAAAAATATCACTAAAACAAAAATATTAGTGCAGTCACCTTGACTTGAATATATTATTTATCTTTATTCTATTTTTTTTATCAGTAATGAATAAATAAAATTAAAATTAAGAGGGATACTTCAAGAATATCTCAACCTGTATACAAAACCAAAACTATTACCCCTCTAATGGATACTAACTGGACATTTATCTTTATACTATAACATGTTATAAAATTATTTTTATTTTTAGTCCAAACTTTATACCACTTAGATGTTTGTAGTATGAATTAATGATTAAACTGAATTTTTTTATGTGAAATTATTCCAATTTATTTCAGTTTATTAAACTATTGGAAGTAGTTATAGTGGACACCGTCTCCAATCAAAATAACATCGAATTTTGAAAAATCTATCAATTTTGAGAAAAACTATCAATTTTTTTTAAAATTAATAATTATTTTACCTATAAAATAATAATTCCAATAGTTTTTATCATACAAATATCACAAATATCTGAATGATGTAAAGTTTGTTTAACCCTAAAAATATTGTGTATACTGTTAAAAAAATGCTTTCTTTCTTTTATTAGAGAGTACCATATAATTAATAAAAATCATAACACGGAAATTACATAATCAGAGACGCAGTTGTTTAAATTAAAAATCTGAATTAACAAATTAGAATAAAGTGTTGGTGGTTAGAAATTTTATTTAATAAATTTTTTGTTTACTCTTAATGTTGTATTAATGTTGTTGAAGGTGTAATATAATAATAATATAATAGAAGGGTTGAAAATTGGACTGAAACTTCGTGGTAAACACGTTCCTTACTCGGTCAACTTTCGAAACCACGTATGTTGTAATAACGGCTGATATTGAAAGGCACAGGAAAGTTCTTCAACATTAAAAAGAAGCAACCTCTTTCTTTCTCTCTTCTTTCTCTCTTCTTTCTCTCACGTTTCCCAAACCTCATAATATTTAACTCTCTTCTTTCTCCTCTTCACCACAACATTTCAGCGCATCACAAATCTTTTACTAATTACATTCTTTTATCGTTTAAACAACGGATCATAAATAACACCATGTCAAGAACAGTGGAAGTCACGGTTTTATCCGCAGAGAATCTCCAAATGAACAGAAAACCCGCAAGAGGAAACACATTTGTCACGGTTCACTCCGACGCCAGCACTGACGCAGGTGCCGTCACGAAAGTGGACTCAGAGGGAGGAAGTTACCCTTCGTGGAACGAGAAGGTTGTGGTGAACGTGCCGTTGCATGCAAGGTTCATATCCGTTGAGGTGAAGTGCAAAACGTCGTCGTCGTCGTCGTTGACGGGGTCTAACAGTGTTGGCGTGGCGCGAATACCGGTTTCTGATTTCATTGGAGGGTACGTGCCGGAAAACCAGTTGCATTTCTTGAGCTACAGGTTGTGGGACGGTAACGTTAGGAGAAACGGGGTTATAAATATTTCGGTGAGGGTGAAAGTGCCGGAACGTTCTTCTTGTAGTTCCAGTTCCATGTCGTTTGCGGCGGTGACTGGGGTGCCGGTGGCCGGTAATGGCTCCACCGGAGTTGTCACAGGGATTCCAGCTCTTTGGTTAAACTACCAAAGAAATCCTTGACAATGTAAAGTTGATTTGCTCCAATTAATATGCAACTATATTAGTTGGAACTTGATTTTCTCTATGGTGTATAGAAGTAATCTTTGAGGGGTTTTATTTTGTTATGTACTCAAGAGGGAAAGCATTATTCACTGTTCTTCCTTATTGATTTGCTGTAGAAATGTGATGGACGAACAGCATGAAGATTGAAGAGGTTTTGTGAAAAAAAAGTAATGAGGAAATATCTGTATGGCAAAGAAAATGCTAAGTGTTCAACTTTCATTATTTATGCGCACTCGATAATTGATTGAGTGTGTTTTTTTTTTATATTTAATTATAATAAGAATTCAACTATTATATTGATGAATATGAACTTAATAATCTTATTCGTATTTTAAATATGTACACACGAAAAGGAAATTTTAAAGGAAGAAATCAGTGGAAATGGTGTCAGCTCTTGCAATGTGGCAAAAACCAGCATCCTCACTGGTTTCATGTATGACAAATTTGAGGACAAATGCTGCACTGCACCTAATTACTATGTTGTGCAACATTTTGTATGTTGTTTGTCTTTGTTACTTCAAATGTAAAAGATTGTAAAGATTCTTGTATTGGTTAATCAGAGTTGTAGGCCTCTAAAACTTGATGGGTTTATGAAGTTCGGATACGGCCAAAATAGGGCATTTCCCATTTTTATAGGAATTTATGTAAACAATGATATCTCCAATTATAGTCCTCTCGGGTGTAAAATATATTTTTTGTCACCATCCCATAGTGTATGAGACAAATAGATACATTTCGATTAGGGTCATATTCTATGGTTACGATTTTACCATATATGTTTTTTTCATTCCGTCATTCCGATACACTGTGGACACGGATAGTAGCAGAAGCAAGCACAACGCGATGTCAAACGCTTTTTATTGGGCCATTTTAGCCGGAGGAAACACGTTTCCCTCCTACGAAATCTGATAAAATCTCGAACAAAATCTCAAAAAAATATTAAAATCTCCTAAATAAAAGTTAAACATTGTATTATTTTTTCTTATAACAAAATATATTAATACATTTTAATTTATATATAACCATGTCTCATATCCTATAATTTTCAATTTAACCATATTTTCGTGTCTGCCTTTTTCTTTTTGGGCTTCTTAGTTCAAAACATCTTTATTTTGGACAAAAGCAAAATACACAATAGAAGCACTATCTTCCACTGAACAAGAAAACATGGTTGCCATGAATCTCAACATTATCTTCCTCCAGTTTGTTTGGAAATGGAAGTTTCTCAGATATGTAAAGGTTATTTTTGTTTTAGACTTTTTAACAACACTTTATGAAAAACTTGAAGACCTAATGGTGATACCGTTGCAACTTAGTTGTCATCATTTACTAAAATTGTGTGATTAAAAAATTTAGTATTCATTTGTTTTGATTGTATTGGGTAGCTGCATGCAACACAGGAGAGACAGAGGCCCACCCAGTTAAGTGAAAAAAATAAAATCTTTCACTGCTACACTTGTGCGAATGGGAGAATGGATTTCTGTAGGAAAAAAAATTGGGTTATAGATCCACCGAGAGGTGGGTAGCCTTTAACCGATGTGATAGAGAAAAGCCCGAAGGCTGTTCCCGTCCCTGTCAGGGGAGATGCCAACCATCTCTCCTTTTAACGAACACAGCCAATGCATGTTAAGCATTGTATATAAAGTCAGAAAACTTTAAATCACCATTCGATGTGGGACTAATGATCGAGGGGTTTATATTTTCTTTTTTCTTTTGAAAACTAACATAAGTTTAGCGCCTAGAATAAAAATGCATTGTTGGGAACATAAATTTCATGGCATTAATTATCTTATTTAGCTAGCCACTACAAAAAAAAATAATAAAATAAAAACTAATTTTAGAAAAAAAAAGAGTTTTAAAAACCATTTTAGAAATTAAAAAAACTTTCGGTTTCTAAATTAGTATATGTTATTTTTAAATGGTTTCTAAATTAGTAACTAATTAGATATCAATGTTTTTCTACCAAATTTAGAATCTAAAATATTGATAACTAATTAAATATCAATTTAGATACTAATTTAATCTTTAATTTAATCACTATAGCAATTAATTACTTTTTGTCTAAAAAATTGGTTTTTATTTAATGATTTTATTGAAAAGCTAACTTAATTAGAAGTTAAGATACTGGCATGGTAACACTCACCACAACCAACAGCACGTTTGGATATAGAGATAATGCCTATGCAATTACAATATCCCAAACGCACAACAATAAATTTAAGGAAAAATTTGTCTTTTTTTTATTTCTGTAATTTCAAATATACGATGAATCAGATTTTCACTTATAAAATAATTGAATTTAATCTTTTATGTTTAAACTTATCATTAACAATTTTTTACTGCTATAATATTAAAGAAAAGACTAAACTTACATGTTTTTGTTTTTAAATTTAAAGGAAAAACCCACCTTTTTCCTCACAAAACCTTTATTTTTTCTTCTGTCTGTTGACTGTGGTGACAGGGACACAGATGGACATGTCATAAAAAGAACATAGTTTTAGAATTCAGGATTTAGAATTTGATGTACACACCTTTTCTTACTCATGCTCAATGTGTTAAAGAGAGGTTTAGTTCAAACCAACAAAAATATTCTTTAATTATGTGTTAGCTAAAATTGACTGAAAATATGTTAATTTTCTCTTTAACTTCTATGAACACAGGTTAGAAAATAAATATTTCCCTTTGATCTACCTTCTGAGTTGTTTTTAACAGTACTAAGTTTGTAAGATTAGAGATATAAAAGTGTAATAACTATTTCAATTCAATGAAAATGGGGTGACTTGCATAGTATATGATGCACAAGCCATGCCATCACAACTTATTGTGAGAAAAACAACATTACAACTCATAAGGGAGGGGATAATAAATCAAATGGACATGATATGATATTTCTCTGATTACATAATGAATTAGTTTTGTCAGATTCTCTATTGGTTCACTTGTACCCCTGAATCGTATGTTTCTCCAGCCTTCCAGTCTCCAGGTATGTTATTTGCTGGAACAACCCAAGTTTCTTCTTCCTCTTCTTCATCACTAAACAACATTCTTAAAGACAAAGGTCCACTTGGTGGAGAGGTAGCAGTCCACACAGCTCCATGGCTCCGATCCAGTAACTTGCACACAAAGTTTTGAGTCTGCACCAGGTATGATTGTGATTTAGTAGAAAATATGAATTTCTCTTCACTGATTAGTAATTATCTTCAGTATTCACATTTTTTACCTACTAATGGAAATTGTCTGAAGAAAAACTAGTATTCATATCACAATTCACAATAGGAGTCCATTGGAAGATAGATAGTACCTCACAGAGCTGCACAGCAGTTATGTCTCTCCTACCTTGTTGATACCAAATCACAAAAGCCAAATAGTAAGGGTTGTTGCTGCTCTCGTCTATCTTGATTGTTATATTTTTATCTGGGTAGCTGCATGAAACACTGGAGAGACAGAGAAAGATATAGAATACCCAGTTAAAGTAGAAAAATATTGAAGCAATGGATTATGTATGGTGAGAGTTGTAGTGCTGATGTTACCGTCTATATTCAATATCAACCACGCCAAGGGCTAGTAGAGAAGCAGCTGCATCAGTGGTTTGAGCCATCCGGCTAAAGGCATGTTTGCTAAGAATGAAATCTGTGTTGTCACTTGAACCTTGGTCAGTTATAACTGCAGTCACACCATTGTTTGAGCAATAGACGCTGTTGGTACACCTCACCTGTTCATTATTCACCAACATATCAGTTTCACTCTTCATGCCTTACCAAATAATTATGTTTAAATGTGTAATCTGGTGTAGATTTCACATCAACTAGAAATAGCAACAACACAATTTCAGAGACAAAAAAATTTGTCAGATTTATCAGGCTTATTGTACCAACCATATAAATATATAGTTCCTGAGCCAGAACCATCATTTAGTGGTTAAGCCTTGAGAAGATTTGTAGGAATTATATTTAAAGAGTGAATTATTCTTTTTAATATTCAATGTGGAGCATGATTAGGGAGGTTGAATCACTGCTTTTTTCTCTTGTGAAAACTATCATGCTTACAAGTTTAAGGGCTAGAAATCGTAACTTCTGGCTTGAGTAGACACATTTTTTAATGGTAAGTCACCTGGTAACAGGCGCCACAACCAACACCACTTCGGTAAAGAGAAGATGCAGCTGATACATCCCCGCCATTGACCGTAGCACCAAAGGAACCAAACCCGCATGCACCTACTGCAATGAATTTAACAAGAACATATGATATAACACTTTTAGTTTTCTTTTTCAATATTGTCACATCAGTTTCACTTCATACATACCATCTGTTCCGTGTTCTTCAGAATTTGGATAATATGCTGCTCGAGAATGAATGAAACAATCGGTGCATGAAGTATCAGCCAGAGTTTGCATGAAAATCAAGGTGGTAACAAGAAAAGTATAGAAAAGATAAAGCGCCATATGATACGCAGAAGGGGAAGAAACAAGTGTACAAATGGAGATTAATTAAGGACACTTAGGTGATGCATGGAACAAACCACAACTCTACTATTTATAGAGAATTTGGTCAAAATTTACGAACTTGACTATGCAGAATGCTAAAGAAAAAAATTCACATTCTGAGAATGCGAAATGCAATTGTTTCTCAGCTACCCGCTTAATTAGACTACAAGATACATACTCGAGTATATGATGTTGAAAAACCACCTTGTCAACTTTCAAAACTGCATTACTTTCTGTTTATTTATTTTTAGTTGACAAATAGAGATGGCCTTTGCTCAAGGTTTCTTAAGGTGAAATTCTGGTATGGACACTAACAAATGATGCTGTTTCTGTTGGCTTATTTTTAAATTTGGCAGGAAAATGCTTTTAAGAAACTGTGAAGGTTGAGACATTTGACTGTGAGAGCTAGTTGACCAAAGACTCAATTGTTCTGAATGTGATATGTGTAGTAACACAGGAAAAAAGTTAGGTTCTTCTGCACTTTGCTACATAACCCTACATGTAGGCATCTTCTTGTGTTCTCACTTGGGTTGGCCATGTAAGGAAACGAGTGAAAGAGGGGGTTGGAGAATAAAGCATATATTCATAGAAGCAAAATGAAATATTACATAAGGGATACCTGTTATGTATAGGCAAAGGGAAAACAAAAAAATAACCTAAACAAGAACTCTAAAGGTGATTACTTAACATCCTCTTAAACGGGATTGGTAACCACCGTAAGTTTATCTCGAAACTCATGAAACGAGGAACTAGAAACTGGTCTTGTCAGAAGATCTGCAACTTGAAAACGTGCTGAAAGATGAACTAATTGTGCAAGTTTTTTAACACGATCACAAACAAAATGTAGGTAAAGTTTAAAACATGATGGGATTTGCAGTAAGAAGGATAACACCAAGATTGTCAGAATATATTTTTGGCATATCATAATAGAGATGAAGTTCAGTGAGAAAAGAGGTGATCTAAGTGATTTCAGCAAGAACGACAGTGATGCTCCTATACTTAGTTTCAGTACTATTACAAGATACCACTTTTTGTTGATGTGATGTGACTCTCATGAAACAATGTTTGAACCAATATAAATGCAATAGTCACTTGTGGACTTTAAATTGTCAAGATCAGACCCTCAATCCGCATCATTGAAGCCAATGTGAGCAACTGCGAAGAAGACCGTGATGCATGCTGCCTATGACATATCAAATAATTCTCTTCATAGCCTTCCAATGATGTTCTTGAGCTTGATATATGCTAGTTTTGGTTGAGTGATTATTAAATATTGTAATGTGTCAACTATAGATCTGTTAAGAGTTGGGTCTTGAACAACGGTTGATCCACCTGAGTAAGGAGCAAAGAGGATACCATGAAGTTGGTTGAGACTTGGAGCCAAGCATATTTGCTTTTTGTAGAAATTCTTTTACATATTTCTTTTGAGACAAGTAGAGACTGTCATCTCTGTTCCAAGAAACATTGATGCCAAGAAAATATTGCAAAGTATCTAGATCTTTTAATGAAAAACATTTACGAAGCAAGCACATAAGAGATAAAATATCATTGGAAGAACTACCTACGATTATGATATCGTCTACATAGATGAAAATGAAGAGTGAAAAAATTTCACCAAATTTAGTGAAAAGTGATGAATCACTTTTGGTTGGATTGAATTCCATAGTGATGAAAGTGTGACTAAGATTTTTAAACCATGTTGGTGGAGCTTGTTTGATGTTATATATAGCTTTTTTTTAAGCCTGCAAACTTGTTTTGGATTGTGAGAAATAAAACTTGGGATTATTACAGGTACACAATTTGTTATTTATATCGATGGGTTATGATATTTTGATACCCTTTGCTCCACCTTACACCCACAATAAATATTAAAATTTATAATAATAAAATTTAAAAAAAAAAGAAGAAAACACCTCTTTAATGAAAATACAAGTCAAATGCAAAATGTTTCAAAATTAAAAAAATTATTAATTTTTATAAATAATTAAAATATTAATATTTATTGGAGTGTAAGGTGGAATGTAGGTGTCAAATAAACATTTTTGTTATATCGATTTGATGAGTTGGCCATTTTGAGGATATAGTTTTTTTTTATGTGAATGGTAGTTGGCTTAATGGACTAAAGGTTTCAGTATAATCAAAATCCCCAATTTCATTACGAATTTTACAATTAAGAATAGAAATTTGTGTTATGAATTGTAGAGTTTAAAACATATTTTTGAATCTAGTAAATATCTTTTGAACTCTACCATTCGAAATACAAATTTGGAGTTTGGATAGAGTAATTCATAATAACAATTTTGTATTTTAATTTTAACAATCCAAAATTAAAATTTGTATTTTAAAAATTTGAAATCCAAAATTAATTAGACAATTTTGATATTTTTAAAAAATATGGGAGTGTTAGAATAAATTATGGAGGTGGAGCAAAATTTTAACAGAGGAAATTACGAGAAGAATGTGAAGTAAAATATAATAATATTATTTGAATATTGAGGGCACACAAAGATTAGTACAAGAATATTGTTGACCCTCCTTGGTAATTTAAGATTGTTTTTTCTTAAGACATGTATCTTAATTAGTAGTATATGATTTGAACTTCATAATACCATTTTAAATATGAAATAAATTATATTAAAAGAGAAATACATTTTAATTGAATTATATGACAAATATTTATAAGAAAAAGAATTGAGAGGATAATACGATTTAAAACAAGTTCGCTAAAATTCAAGATAAATAAATTGACTTTGGTTAATAGATAAAAAGTTTTGTATTTTATAGATATTTATAGAAAAAATATTTATTATTAGCATTAATACAGGAGTTACTGTGTTTATATATTGACATTTTATATCATACCCTTTTATTTTAATAAATTAAAATAGTTCGTATTTTAATATTAGAAATTAAAAAATAGCCCATATAAGATTATTTGCCAACATGCCTCCCTTTAACGAACACAACATAAATATTCAATGTGGGCCTTGATGATGGGAGGTTGATATTTTTTTCCTTCTCACACTTCATAATTATTTTCTACCCCTTATACTATTATAATGCAATGCAAAATTAATATTACAAAATATTTATTAGATTATATAATATTATTAGAAGGTACAATTTGAAATAATAAAAAGAAGCAATGGATTATACATTCTAAAATATATGTGCATATTAAAATATTTTTGAAATATATAATTTAGAATTTTTTAATACACTTAGAATAACATTTTTACAAAACCTAAGAATTTTGAAACGATATATATTCTATTTTTTAACTATACAATTTGAAAATATTTTTTATAAAAATAAAATTCTAAATTAAATAATACAAAAGTATGTTTGGAATCATATATATAAAACAAAAGAGTGGCATGTGACGCATGAAATTGACACATTGACCAGATAAAAATAAAACTTGTTCTTTACCTACCCATTCACTTTCCACTCAAGGAGAAGAAGCAAATTTTTTATTGACTTCCCCAGAAATTGGGTCACCTTTCATCAATTTTATTTTTTTTAAAAGCTCTTTATAATCAGAACAAAAATCATAATAATTTAAATAGTAAAAGATTTCATACTATATTATTCTCTATGATAAACTATTAATTTGTATAAAATGTCATTTTTAAAATGTATTTATTATAATTTTTAATTGATTGATATTAATGTTTTGTTTGGATTAGGAGTGAATTTGAAATGATTTGCTTACGAGAAAAGTTAGATGAAAGTTAGATGAAAGTGAAGTTCTTTGTATTAAGGTGAATAGAATGAGAGTTAAATGTAAAGTTTATTAAAATTCATGAGTGATTTATTGAATGATTTTGAAATTGTATTTTTTTTAAAAATATTATAAATTTGACTTATATTTAACAATAGTTAAAAAAATAATTTAATTTATTTATTAATGAAGTTTGGAATTATTTTTTTTTGGCATTGTTGTGTAAGAAATCACTTGGTAAAAAATGGTAATTATGTGAAAGTTTTTTATATTGTTGACGGTTCTTACAAACAAGGACCAAGAACACTCAAACAGGTTGACAAGACAAACTCCTTTCACGGATCTTTCAATATTGGACTTCTCTAGGTATCTTATTGGGCTGGACTCCCTCAGCAACTCCTTGGGCCGGATACTATTGGTTTCTTCTTGGGCTGGGCTCTCTCATCTATTCCTAAGGTTGGATGCTCTCGGCTTCAACTCGGATTGGATGCTCTCGGCTTTTTCTCCACTCAGATGGGTGGGTGTACCTGCAAGGCGATGCCAAAGTCAGAAATGGTTTTATGTTCATCAGACAGAAATTACTCTTTTCTACCTCTTGTGTTGACCTCCTATTTATACAATTTTCTTAATGGGCTTACACTTTACCTTTGGACTTCCTTTCTACACTGTTTTATTATTTACGCACCCCCTAACGTAGACTTTTATTTAATTAAGCCTTATTATAATAATAATAGTTATATTTTTGTTTTATTCTTTTATACATAACATTTTGGTTATGTCTTGTGTCTAGCTCTCGGCTTAACCTCTCAGTTTTAGCCTACGAGTACATTGTCTAAAAATTGTTATTGATATAATTTTCAATATAATTATTGTAAAAATAAATAAGTTTATGTTTGCAAGTGAATCTATAAAAAATATGGAAAGTGATTAAATATAATCAACTATTTTTTATAAAGACTGTTATAGATAAATAGCATATGGCATATCCGCCATTTATTATTCTTGTTATGCTTTTGTGCAGATTCGATTCGATTCCATTAACATGCTATTGTTATTGAAATTGCGCACGTGACTCTTTCTGCTTTCTCTCTTTCATACCTACCTTTCTCTTCTTTCTCTGCATTCAGTTACAATGACTGCTTCTTCAGATTGCATCTCCAGGTAGGTATCCATGGTTTTTTTTTTTTTTTTATAATACTCAGCAATTTCAATTTTCAGGGACACTGTGTTCTGCCTTTTCATTACACGCATCTGCAATTACTCATAAAAGTTTTTTGTTTTCTATGTCTCTGTATGTCAATGGCACGTTTCAGAAACCTAGCCTAGTATTTGGTTTTTGGATCACTCATCATTATTCAAACTTCAATGGTGTTTCACATAGATTAATCGTTTCTTACAAATAAAAAATATTTTATGAATGGATGGATGGATGGATTTGTGGTTTTTTTTTTTCTGGTTGAGATCAAGATCAGTGGAGAACGAAGGGGAGAGGAGGAGATTGAATTCTGCATCCATATTAGATTTCCTGTTAGATTTACCTTTCTCCACTTGAAAGTTAAAACAATTTTGACGGTTAATTTTGAGCATTAGTAAAAAAATGAATGTTGGATTTATCGTATACGTGCTGCGCTGAATCGGGCTTGTTAGTTATTCATAGCATGGGGCTGTGTGGATGTTGGATACCCATTTTAGGTGAAAAGGTCACAGATTATTACATTGACAAAGTCCAAGTGATCTTGTCTGAGCCAGCCACACAGCATAGTGGTTGGACAGAAGAATAACAGTAGTCACTTTTCATGCATATCCTATTGTATCTTAAGCTTTGTTGTTAAAGAAATATCCAATAATCAGTTGTTGGATTGTCTATTGCATTGGTTTCAATCATGCCTTTACTGCTATTGTGAATTAACATTCAATGCCCAGACCACTGAATGCATCGTGGATAATATGTCGATTTCTTAGTAATTACAGTACTGTTTTCTTGTTTATAAATGAGATATGGTTTGTGTAGCAGTTTATGATTTTGAAACAGTAAGTTAATAGCATGGTATTAAAGCCTCTATAATTTTGTCCTAGTTCCGAAACTCTATTTTTGTTATCTTGATTCTTCTAAATAGAAGTTAAGTTTCTAGAGAATGGAATGTACATCTGTGTATTATCTATATTTTAAGTCAAAAGGACTCTTGCAGAGAAACATGTTAGATATACAAGCCAGTTATGCGCCATACCGAATAGCTTATGCTTTTTGGTGTAGCTGGTTACTGGGTTTTTGTCATACTTCACGGTAGAAATTTTAGTATATGGGTATATCCTTAGCTGTACTTATCACTCCTTATTACCTTCTTGTTGTGCCAGCAGCCAGAGTTCTCTCACCAGACTTGCTCCTCTCGAAGCAGTGCTCTTTGATATAGATGGAACACTCTCTGATTCTGATCCTCTCCACTACCATGCCTTCCGTGAAATGCTTCTAGAGGTCATGTGTCTTTTCTTAGTAGAAAAGTTTTTTAAGTTCAACATATTGAAAAAATATATTCTTTTGTTTGCAATATTCCTTTCAGTCTTTACAAATCAGCATAACTAAGCCCATGATCTATAGCTATTAAAAAACTAACAAAATCTTCTGTGGTTGTCAGATTGGTTTTAATGGTGGTGCTCCCATAACCGAGGAATTCTTTATTGAAACTGTTGCTGGCAAACACAATGATGATATAGCCTTGGCTCTCTTTCCTGATGATCTGCCACGAGGTTTAAAGTTTGTGGAAGATAAGGAAGCCATGTTCCGGAAGTAAGAAATGCTTGCTTTCTTTTACCTTCCTCCTTCCACCCTTCCCCATTTGGTCCATTTGAAGCTTTAGAAGATAATTCATAATTTTCTGATGAGTTGTACAGATTGGCAGCAGAGCAACTGAAGCCTTTGAATGGCCTTGATAAAGTGAGGAAATGGATTGAAAATCGTGGGTTGAAGAGAGCTGCAGTTACCAATGCTCCAAGAGAAAATGCAGAGCTCATGATCTCCGTACTTGGCCTCTCAGATTTCTTTGAGGCTGTCATTATTGGTGGTGAATGTGAACATGCCAAGCCTCATCCAGACCCCTACCTGAAAGGTCTTGAAGCTCTGAAGGCATCAAAGGATCACACATTTGTATTTGAGGTCTGCACTTTTGTAATGCCTTATTGAGGAACAATTTTTCTGGATATGCTCTTGACACATTATTTTATTTTATTTTTTGTCGTAGGATTCTTTTTCAGGGATCAAAGCTGGAGTTGCAGCTGGGATGCCTGTCATTGGTTTGGCTACTCGAAATCCAGAAAATCTATTGATGGAAGCAAAACCTGCATTTCTGATTAAGGATTATGATGATGCAAAATTGTGGGCTGCTTTGGAAGAACTAGACAAGGCTAGTAGCACTCTTTCAGTTTGAATTACTAGTGCAACTCGCAGAATTTCTTGACAAGAACCTGTAGGGGTATTAAATTCATAATTCATAGGTTCGCCTGCATAATATTGTTGTAGGTGGCCACATTATAATGCAAGTCCATTATTAGTGTTTGCAGCAACAAATCTTTCTTGTAATAATTTCATTGCTAGCTATGAACTCGTGGGTCAAGCCAAGGAAAGTGCAATGTGCGCAATAATTCATAATTTACATAAAGTAACAAGACTAAATATTTAATTTTTAAGCCTCTTATTAAGTCTGAGTATATTTAAGCAAGTTTTTATTAAAAAAAATTATCCTGTTAAAAATATATTTTAATTGATTTTTGTAGTGTAATTTGCTGTTAACCGGATGGTAGATGTTATTTTGCGTATTATTATTAATTACGTCTTCACGTGTAAAATAAAATTATCATATTTAAATTTGATATTCTTTATAAATTTGAATGTTTTTAATTTAATTTCTATCAAATGGTGTGTCATAAACCAATTTAGTCTTTGAAATTGTAATTAACAGCCAAATTAGTCTTTAAAATAAATGAAATGGTAAAATATTACTTAAAATTATAATCATCAATCAATTTTGTTTTTAACATTATCATAATAAACAAATTGATAGACAACTATAAAAAAGTTATTACACGTAAGCCTTTTTCTAGTTCCCTAACTAAATATAAACATACATTTAGAGATAAAAAAAAGTAGAATAAAAATCTATAAGCACAGATCAATTTGTTATATTACTATTATTTTATAACTAAATTGATTGATAGTTTATAATCTTAGGAATATTTTTTATTTTAGAAATGGATTTGATTGCTCATTCTTATTTGAAAGATTAAAACTTTATTGATGATAAATAATCTCAAGAAAAAAATTGTTATTTATTTGACTTCAGATAACAATTTCACCGACACAGTTTGAAGAATTATTTTTTAAGACAAAATAAATTAAGTGATCTATCTGCCTTTTGAAAACGTTAAACAACATAATACACTGTTACCTGTGACAGTCTTTTGCAGAGTCAACATTGTCATTGATTTTATAATACACTGTTACCTAACAGTCTTTTGCAGAGTGAACATTGTCATTGATTTTATTTTTCTGCACAAGTCCAGAGTTTTTTTATATATTCTCGATTTTAAAATTTAGAAGATTTTCTTATCATTTAAGTTTGGTATGAGTTTTTGATATTTTATATCTTGATAATAGAGATTCAAAATTTATTTACGTTTGTTTATGGATGTTTGATATCCAGAAAATCATTTATACTGTGTAGCTAAATTTTTAGACTAAAATTTGAAAATGACATATTAATTCTGAATTTATATATTGGAACTTTGTGATTTAACGTACCAATACAATGAAAAGGTAAAAATTTTAAATAAAAAAGATAAAAGGAAGGTTCACGTTTTTCACGTTATTATATTGAGTGAAGATCTGATATGGTACGGGAGAATCAGCATCTTCAGATTCCCTTGCTTCCCTAACCACGTTTCCCCTGTGGTAAAATTTTGTCCATCTACAAAAATTCACCTTCTCTGCATTAAAACATATCTCAAACAAATATTCACCAAGGCTTCTTCTGAGCATTGCCTCCCAAGGTGCTTCCTTCCATCACTTACAACGTAGTTGATGTTGTTCTAGCTGCTAGGATCCCTTTTCGAATTTCAAGGACATTGCTGTTTTCTTCATCCTATTATATCATGTATGAACGTTTTAATGCATGTTGCTACTGCCCATTATTCAGAAACCTTATTTGTGTGCTGTTCGTTGAACATTGCTCTTGTATAAAAAATTTCTAACACCGTAGCTTATGCTCCTTTCTTATTGTATGGATGCATCACTACCCTCACCCGTTTTGTTTTCAAGCAAAATAGTGAATTTTTATTTTATTTTATGTTGTGGTTGAGATTAAAATCATGTTGAACAAGGGAAGATGAAGTCAAATTCTTTCTCGTCATTTTCACATTGCTGTCTTCTAGTTTAACTGGACAGCTCTGCAGAGGGACCAGCATACTTGTAGTGAGATGTGCTCTGCAACAAAAGATATAAATCTATCATGTGCTTCACCCATTAGTTTAAGCTTTTGAATATTGGAGCTATTATAACCATTTGGTTTAATGCTGGATCTTGTTAAGCTAAGTTTCAGAATAAGGTGGGTCTGCAATATATTGTCTATGTTTTAAGTCAAAAGGGATCAAGCATGAGGGGCCATGTCAAATATATAAACCATTCAGCTGGCTGTATGCAGCAATATAAGCTTTGGAATAGTTAATTTGTGGCTTGCTTTGTGATAGAAAAGAAAATTTAGCATATAGCCAATTCCTGATCATTAGCTGAACTTATCTCTCATTACCTTCATGTTGAGCCAGCAGCATGAGTTCTCTCACCGGACTTGCTCCACTTGAAGCTGTGCTCTTTGATGTAGATGGAACACTCTGTGATTCTGATCCACTCCACTATGATGCTTTGCGTGAAATGCTCCTAAAGGTACTGTTTCTTTTCTTAGTATAAAAGTCTTGATGGAAAACATTTAGAAATGGTTTAGTTATTTTGTTGCAATATTCCTTTTGTGGTATTTGCAAATCACCATCACCAAGCACATTATCAATAGCTATTAGTAAACTAACACGAACCTTGGTGGCTGTCAGATTGGTTTTAATGGAGGTGTTCCTATAACGGAGGAATTTTTTATTGAAAATTTTTCTGGCAAGAACAACGTTGATACTGCCTTAGTTGCCTTTCCTGGTGATCTGGAAAAAGGTTTGAAGCTTTTAGAAGATAAGGAAGTCACGTTCCGGAGGTAAACCCTGCTCTCTTCTCTCTCTCTATATATATCTATCTATGTATCTACCCTTCCTCCATGTGGTTCATTTGAGGCTTCAGAAGATGATTCTGTGATGGACTATCCAGATTGGCGGAGGAGAAACTGAAGCCTGTGAAAGGCCTTGATAAATTGACGTCATGGGTTGAAAACCATGGTCTGAAGAGAGCTGCAGTTACCAATTCCTCAAGAGTAAATGCAGAACTCATGATCTCAAAACTTGGCCTCTCAGACTTCTTTGATGTTCTTATTATTGGTGATGAATGTGAACGTGGTAAACCTTATCCCGACCCCTATTTGAAAGCTCTTGAAGTTCTGAAGGCATCGAAGGATCATGCATTTGTATTTGAGGTCTGCATTTTTGTGATGTCTGAGTGAAGAAGAACTTGTTCTAGACCTGATTTTGACATACTTTCTATTTTTCTGTAATAGGATTCTTTTTCAGGGATTACAGCTGGAGTGGCAGCTGAGATGCCGGTTATTGGCATAGCTACACGAAACCCAGAGGATTTACTGATGAAAGCAAAGCCTGCCTTTCTGATTAAGGATTATGAGGATCCAAAATTGTGGGCAGCTTTAGAAGAACTTGACAAGCCTGGTGCCGATAAGTTGGAATTTCTGGATAAAAACATTTAGCATAGGAGTTTGATTGGCCAAATTCTGATGAGTCTTCATGTCAGAAAAAATAAAAGGCCATTACAATTTATGTACGGGACGGTTATGTTTTGTATGTGACACTAAACAGTTGTTTCCTTCCACAATGAAAGCACATACAGAGCAGTTTGACAATAATATGGTGCACGATTCATGCGTATATTTAATTGATAGTATGTCTGGCAGTTTATAGGAGAGTTGGTGTATGTTTGAGAGAGAAATGCTTTTTGTTAGAGTCTTGAATGCCTGACTTTTTACTTCAAACTATCCTATAGCAGAATCCTATTATCCTCAACGAGGATAAAGCTACAAATATTTTACATTCTCCAAATTCTATGATAGTGGAAGAATGTGCACTATCCAGATAACAGATGAAAATCTCTTAAAGACGCGTATGCAATTTATCGTCTGAGAAGAAAATATGAACTGTTCCCTTCACCAATATCCAACTACATCCGGGTGCCTTCTTCACACCCTTCAACCTCATTTCTTCTCTTAATCTCATCTCCTCGATATGCCTATCATTTGCGGAATATATGTTACAAAGTGCCACGTGACCAGGTGCGTTTAAAGGATCCAATTCAAACAGTCTTTTGGCTGCACGCGTAGCAACATCTGTATCACCTTTACTCAACCCACACACTCCAATCAGAGCACCCCAAACGGCATGATTTGGTTTGACAGGAAGCTTCAAAACAAACTCCTCTGCTTCCTTCACCTTTCCTGCTCGACCCAGAAGATTGATAATACTGATGCAATGCTCCAAGCTAGGTTGAATAGCATAAGCATTAACCATAGTAATAAAAAACTCCCACCCTTTATCAACAAGACCCGCATGAGCACATGCTGTCAGGACACCCAGGAATGTAAGGTCATCTGGGTAAATTCTAAATTCAAGCATAGCTTCGTACACTTTTAAAGCTTCGCTGGCCCTCCCATGATCTGAAAGACCCATAATCATGGAGTTCCAAGATATTTTGTCCCGGCAAGTCATGTTAGAGAATACCCTATATGCATCATCTATCTCCCCACATTTTGCATACATTGAAATTAGAGAGTTCTCAAGAATCAAATCATCTTCAGACACAGTCTTGAAATGCATACCATGTAATTGCCGCCCCTGGTCTAGATATGCAACTGAACCCATCGCTCCGAATAGAACAGCATATGTAGAACTCGTAGGAGAAACACCATGATCCATCATCTCGGAAAATAAGCAGAAGGCTTCAGCAATGAGCTCATTCTGCACATACCCATAAATCATCTCAGTCCACGCAATGGAATCCCGATCAGGCATGTCATTAAACAATTTCCAAGCCTCGAGTACTTGGCCAGCGCTAAGATAGCCAGCGATCATGCAAGTTGATGCAACCTTATTCCGAATGGGTACCATGTCAAACAACTCTTGAGCTCTTGCCAACTGACCGGCCCGAACATAACCATTTATCATGGAATTGAAACACTGATCATCACAGTCTTTCAGATTACCTTCAAACACATTGCGAGCGGAATCCATAATACCAAACCCAGCGTACATCCTAACAAGACCTCTATGCAACCTACCATCATAATCATCAATCCGCCAGCTGTTAACAATCAGCTGAGCATGTACCTGCTTGCCCAGGCAACAAAAACCCAAACCACCACAAGCATAAACAAGAGAAACAAAGGTCTCTCCGTTGGGTTCCGCATTGGAAACTCTCACCATCTCAATAAAAAGTAGCAATGCCTTTTCATACAAGCCATTCCAAGCAAACCCACCAATCATAGCAGTCCAAGAAACAATATTTTTCTCCGGCATAGCCTGAAAGAAACAACAAGCACCTTCAACATCCCCCTCACGGCAATAGCCAGATACCATGCTAGTCCAAGTAATCACATTCCTAAACTCCATCTTTTGAAACAGTTCTCTAGCCTCGCCCATTCTACCACTCTCAGCATACCCCGCAATCATAGCATTCCACGAAACCACATTCTTGCAAGGAATCTCCTCAAAAACCACCCTCGCATTCTCCAAATCCCCACTCCTAAGCAACGCCACCACCATCGCGTTCCACGAAACAACATTCCTCTCAGGCATTATCTCAAACACCTTCCTCGCATCTTCGATCCTCCCGGCGTCCGAAAACCCACAAATCATGGCAGTCCATGAAACAACGTTCTTCTCCGGCATGGTTTCGAAGAACCGGGAAGCCTCGTCGAGCATGCCGGAGCGGAGGTACGCTGTCAACATGGCATTAAAAGTGACGAGGTTTCTGTGAGGCATTATGTCGAACAGTGTGCGAGCTTCCTCGACGTAACCGTAGCGGGAGAAGTTGGAGAGCAGCGACGTCCAGCGAACCACGCGTGCATGAAGGTCACCTCCGGAGGAATTTTGAAGAAGGTTTCGCGCTTGGTGGTGGCAGCCATTGGATAGGTAGTGAAGAAGCAGAGGCTCGTCGCATTCGCATTGGGAATGATTGGCGCCATAGACATGACGCACACTGCGAAATGAACGTGTCAAAAACCGCACCAAGATTGATGAACGGTGACGCAGCATGACCCACAAACCATTGGGTCTTTCTTTTTATACACAACTCTGTCAAAACAAATCTCTTTCTTTTCCAATCAACATAACAGAACAAACCAGGATCTTCAAAACTCTCCACAAGCTCAGTGAATCAGATAAAAATAACACATGAGCTTAAAACTTATCACTAATTGATCAACCGCTATAAAATTTGTTTCAACATAATCATGTTTAAATGTTAAATATCTAATTTTTTAGGATGAAAATATCAAATTATATTTTTAAGATTACGTAAGCAGCTATCAAGAAAAAAAGGTTAACGAAAGGACAATGAAGTAATTTGAATGAGGTAAAAAGAAATGGTGCAATCCCTAGAGAGAAGAAGGAGGCATAACGTAAGATAACAGAGGAAAAGAGGAGAAAGAGAACCTTAGCCAAAAAGAAAGCATGGGATTACTGTGGTGGCGAAAGGAGAATAAACCCAAAGACCCATCCTCATCAATTCCCAATTCCAAAGCCCTAGACGCAACCAAACCCCTCCCTGAGGCCCCAGGCATGAACGGCGCCGTCGAGGTTCCCCGACCACCCAACGTCACCGTCTCCATTTTCGAGTTCGGCTCCGTCGCCGCCTCCAACGACAAGGTCACGCTCGCCGGCTACTGCCCCGTATCCGAAGACCTCGAGCCCTGCCGCTGGGAGATCCTCCCCACAACTCAGTCCAACGCGCCTCAGTTTCGCGTAGTTTTTTGATCTCATCACTCTCTCTTCTACTCATGTTTATGGGATTCAACTTTATCTACTTTTTGCTATAAAACCACCTTCGAGTTACTTTAAACGAAATCTCTCGTACTTTTTTCTATCTCTCTTTTCGTTTGGTCCTGCCAATTTCGTTAACATTGATGGATGCATGTTATATTCTCAGGTTCATGAAATGCCACTGTTAATTTTTTTGCATCAAAGTCCCACAATTAGGGTTCCATCATAAATATGACATTGGTTCAAATTACTATATGTGTCTTGGTTTACTGTGAGGGCTGCGTAATCTGGCATAAGGATCGATGATATTGGTAATGATTTGGATTTGTAGAAAACAAGGAATTATGGTTTTAAATGGATTTGAAAACTAAAGTGTTCCCCTGTTTTTTTGGGAGGATATTGCAGTGACCATGTTCATAGACAGACACCAGTTTCCTCCATTGCCCTCAACTTAGTATGCAGTGATTCATTCTCTGAATTTTAATTTACTCATTTTCTGCTGTGGGCATATTAGATGTACTGCTTCTGTGGTTGTTGAATATACCCAAACTGCAGTGGCAAAGTAAGCTCTTCGCTTTATTTGGTGCAATAATTGGTGTTTAGATTTAAGCCATAGTTGCAGTAAGAAAACAATTCTGTCTTTACTTCCAACTCCTTCAAATCAGACATTCGTTGTCTATAAAATTAATAACAACAACGTCCTTAGATTTTAGGTCCGTCGTAACCTTAATAGTCTATGGTACTTATTTTAAGCTCATATGGTTAAGTTTGGAACACAACTTTTGGGCTAAAAGCAAAGAAGGAAGAAAAGATATGCATTCTACCCTCTTGCGATCTTGAATTTTTGGCATGCTGGTTGCATTAGCATAGCATTTGCCCGTGATTAGTTGTATCTTTCTTTACTAAGATTATTAAACTTTGATTAAAGATACTCAATCTTCTGTATTTCATGCTCTAACAAGTCGTTGACGCTATCCATGACTATTACATTAATCAATTGTTTCTGGAGACTGACAAACTTCAATAACGTTATAAGCAAACATTAATACAAATGTCATCAAGTTTGTATTTGTAATCACAAACACGATTGTGGATGTTTTGCTTTTTTGGTTTTTTATGAGGATTGAAGAATTCGGTATACGTTGAAATCTGGCTATTGTAAGCTGAATTTTGGATATTGTAAGCGCTGCCAATCTGGTTTCCTTTATATTTTAATGGAATTGGCTAAAAAACGTAAAGATAAAAACTTATTTGCTTTCAGAAATGATTTTGAGATATCTTAGGAAAATAACTTTTACGAAGTAAAACCTTTTTTATATAACGAATACTGCACTTAGTTAACACAATAAGAACACGAACAAAAGCCGTCTTAGTTACAGACAATAAATACACATTTGACTGGAAGCTACTCTACAATTGGGTGAGTCAACAAATCATTGTTAAAAACAAATATGCTGTAGTGAAAGTCACAAATGCAAGAAAAGCAATAGCACACGAAAGGAACAAATTCATTGTTACAATGAAGCAAATCTCGTCTCAGAGGATACTGTACTCATCTTCATCACTCATCCAAAGGTAACATATTATTGTCAATCCAAACACGAAGTAGGAAGAAAGTTCCATTGCAAAGGCTCCCCAACCGATAACCCCTGCATGCTTCAATATGCTTGGAATGGCAATGCCTCCCACGGTTGAGGCTCCGGTCAAGAACTTGGTAAAATTCACCCAGCTGCTTCATCATTCACAAAACCACAAAACAAAAAGTTGGAAGATTAGTCCACCATCTTGACTTTCTTTTCTGATAAAATTCTGATCTAACTTGAATCAGACTGATTGAACAAGCTGTATGATAGAAGTTATACGATTATAAAAGAGTTCACCTATTATCAGATTCAGAGAATATAGAGTCATCAGACCCCGCAAAGAACAATAAAGGCATTGGAAGAAGCACATATGTCAACACTGCAAGAAAAAAAACCAAGGGGATGATGTTCTTGTCACATAACAACCCAATCAATCAAAAGAATGAAAATATAGTACAGTGGAATCAAATTTCAAAGGTGCTTTATCTCACCACTTAGCATCGGCCACCAATTATTATACAAGGCACATGCCTGAGACATAACACAGATGACTGATGTAAGTAAAAAGTGGCATTTTTACTAATAAGTTACCATCTATTTCTGCACGTATAAATAAAAAAAGAAGGTAATACTAACCAAAACTTGCAAGACGATTCCCCCAGAGACCAAAATTGCCAATGAAAGAAGCTTCCCTGTGTTCAAACAGGTACGTATATACCCTGGTAAGTCTGACATCTCCAAGTCACCTCCTCATGTCATAGGGAGTAATAACTGAAGCAAGAAAATCATCAGCACCAGACTACAAGAGCATTTGATCAGAACAAAAATTAACAAATAAACAACTCCAATCAATACGTGATAAATGAGATGGAGTTAAACAAAAGTAACAACATGTATTCAGTGTATGTCTGGATTCACTTTCAAACATTCAAAATCCATTGAAATACTACTAACTTGTGTTGACAGAGTTTTATTACTAGCTTGCTCATAGAATAAAAGCATTCAAACATAAATTAGTAACCATAATCAATTTGTAAACTTTCATCAAACTCAAAAGTTTGACTTTACAGCATCACAATAAATTCACACAATTTGCATAAGAAACAGAATTTATTCTACCACAATCTATATCCCAAGAGATCATCCCCTGTTTAACATCTTTCAACATACTTTTACAACCTAACCATATCTTAGAAATTGAGACCTAACATGGAATGATCAATTGACCTAAAAGGCTCTAACTAAGCGTACGGAATATTGCAGTTTTCCAATTGCTATCATGGTAGTGTTTACATAACCATGTCCATAATCAATTCAAAACAACACTATCCCCAATTTCGATTAATCGGATGAAATAGCGCAGTAAATATATCTACCATACATTCATAAAATACTCCAATAAACCACAGACATCTAACAACTAAAAACTAAATAAATGAAAATTTAAATCAAACGAGGAAATTAATTGGACAAAAACCCAGAAGAAAAAGCTCATCCAAGAGATTAATAGTTAAAGAAATAGCAATTTCCCTGATAATAATATACGAGATGAGATGAAAAAATGGGTTGAAGCAACGAAGAGCGTGGGTAGGTAGGGTGTGAAACAAGAATTGCTAAGAAAATTGGTACCTGTGATTTAGATTTGTGTCCTGAACACTGTTGCTGAACCTCAATGTTAATTGAATTCTGAAACTGCAAGAAACCCACACCATCTCGGGTATATAGGAATCAGCGGTCCAATCCTAATAGAAAGATCCTGGTTCCTCTTTTTTTCTTTTTCTTTCTTTCATCAATAATACTTTCAAATTTTAATCTTAAGGGTTTGTTTGTTACTTGTTTTAATTTTAATTTTTTTAGAAGGTAAAAGTAAAAAAAAATGTATATTAAAATTTAAATTAGTTAATGTTTGATATTTTGTCAAAATTATGTTTATCATTAACAAAATCAATTTGTTAAAAGTTTAATAATAAGTTTATAGAGTGTTTGGTATGGTTATTGATATTTAAAAAATCAAAATATTTAACTATAAATGTTTTTCTTACTAATTCCTAAGTATTATTAATTTTTTTATGAGAACAAAATATTGCTAAAAACATTTATCTAATTTTTTAAATATTAAATAGTTATAGAATAGGCGCAAATATCTATATGTAAACATGGTATCTCTTTAGATATGTTCGAATGATCTCTTCTCATAATGAGAATGTATATAATCTCATTTCGGTTGGTTCCGGTATAGAATGAACTTAGAATCATGGAATTGACTTGATCATCAAATACAATAAAATAAAATACAATTCTGTATTATATATATATATATATGTATATATATTTATTTATTTATTTGTTATGTACCTTATGTGGGAGGGAAGATGACTCGACATCACACATTCTAATTTTGTGTAAGGTATCTTCTGCAGTTTGAAATATGTACAATAGTTGGCTTGGGATTAGCTTGGTGTTTCATAATGATAATTAATCATTTTAAGCAATTTTCCTGCATATGCTTTAATAAAAAAGGTAATAGTTTATGGAAAAGTGTATGTGTTTCAGTGTTATGGTGTATCTGGAAACATAGAAACATGGTCATTTTTAATCAATCAAAGATTAATGCTGAGAAAATTCTTACCATGATACAAATCCAATCATGGACATGGATAAAACACAAGGTAAGGAAAGTTAAGTTCTTTTTCTCTGATTGGATTTTATCTCTTCTTATTGCATTAACACGACGACAAAATAATTTGTTTGGTATAAAAACATCAAATGCAATTATGTTTGATTATTATCTGTTTGTTTTTGATGGTTTTGAATTTAATCTCATTGTATAGGTTATTACTGTCAATAGTTTTGATTTTGCTTTAACACGAGTTCATGTCACAAGGGTATATAAGTACCAAGGACGAGTGGAAGCAAACTAATCGTGTCCCATTTTTAATTTAATTAATTTATTCTTTACAAAAAAAATGTTAAAATTAGTCACTTTCTATTCTTTAAGATAAAATCTTATTTACTTTTTAAATAGTTTGCACGAATTATTTTATTTCTACTATTGTAATTTATGATAATAAATAAGTTTTTGAAATTTGATAATCTGTTTCTAAGTGAGAACCAAAACATTTGTTTATGCTAAATTTAAGATTAAGACTAATACAGTATTTAAGCTTAACACTCAATATTGTAAAAGTTTTTTTCTTTTTCTTTTTCTTTGAAAGAAAGAGTGAAGAAGTAGAAGAAGCTGGTGTTTGGAGCGATGGTGTGTTTGGAAACATGAAGCAGAATCGGCGAAGGGAGTGTTTGTCTAATTCGATTCCAGATAGTTCAGGCATTGGTGCGAAATCGTTGATGGGAAGAGAACCCCCTCAGAATTTGTTACCCTCCAAACACGACTTACCGAGATTGGTTCTCGTGCTCGCACTCGCATCGCTAGTTGCTTGGACCTGCAATTTCCTCTTTACCTCTCTCCTTCGTTCCCCTTCCAAACCCTTTTGCGACACCAATTTCCACTCCCCCGATTACTTTCCTGGTATCTCCCTCTCTCTCTCTCTATTTCGTTTGCTTCTGTTTTGTTGTTTTCATGCCTTTCATATGATTCTGTTCTGTTTGTTAATTTTCTCATTGTTCGACCTTATGATTTACCATCTTCTTCCAACTAACTTTGCAACTCTAGAAGCCACTGGGTTTTGGTTGTTGAATTTAACTCTGGTTTAGTAAATTTCCCGTGCCACTGAACGATGAATCATACATGCCTAGTCTCTGTGTATTCTCTGGATGATTTTATTTTTCATTTTGTTTATTTCAATTGTGCTCTTTTCTCTATTAAAGAAGAAAGCATATTAGAGGGGGAATGGATGCCGCTTGAAAAGAAAATTAGAGTAAGATAGCCTTCTTTTTTGAGGGTTGAATACTTTAAGGATAGAGCAGTGGATAGTTGTTGCTAACAATGATGAACAAATTCATCTGATTTTTTTATTTTTTTTTGAATTATATCATGGCTTTTTGCATGGGTGTTCATTTCTTATTTAATTTTGATTTTTGTTGTTAT
Source organism: Phaseolus vulgaris (assembly GCF_051622355.1). Taxonomy (NCBI): domain Eukaryota; kingdom Viridiplantae; phylum Streptophyta; class Magnoliopsida; order Fabales; family Fabaceae; genus Phaseolus; species Phaseolus vulgaris. Next base: position 731,668 of record NC_143499.1, read on the forward strand.
ACATTGTTTTGTTCTTTTATTTGTTTTGGTAGGACGCAGATTACTTTCTAATGCAAGCCTCGTTCAATGTTTGTCTGCTTCATATTACCTCTAATAATTTTCTTGGAAGTTGGGGCCTTGTATTATCAATCAAATTTTGTAGTCTAAACTTTGCAAACTATATGCATCTTGTGAGGTTTCTACTGACTGGGAATTGTTACAGATGCTTGTGAACCTTGTCCAAGTAATGGAGAATGCAATGATGGAAAGTTAGAATGCCTTCAGGGTTACCAAAGGCATGGGAATTTGTGTGTAGAAGATGGAGATATTAGTCAATCAGCTCGAAAGATTGTATGTGTCTATATTTTTTTATATTTAAATAGTGGCTTACTATTTCTTGAAACTAAATACAGTCTATTATTTTTCCTTGTTCTTTTGCATTTTCTTTATATCTTTCTGATTGACCTTTGACTTTGACCACAGGTGGAGAGAGTGGAACGTCACCTGTGTGAGGGATATGCTCAATTTTTGTGCAGTGGAACCGGACCAATGTGGGTTAGTTTTCTCGTGTTTAACCCTTGGAGTTTGCAGTTTACTTGTATTTATTTATGTTTGGCTGTATACATTACTGCTTGAGTTGTTCTTAGTTCTGCTGATTTCAACTTCCTTTTGTATTTCAATCTCAGGTCCCCGAGGATGTTTTGTGGAATCATTTTCAGCCGGTGGAAAATGTCAAAGTGGACAATGCTCTTCATAATTATACAAAACAAAGGGCAGTTGAAACAATGGGGAAATTATTGGAGACGAGATTAAACAACTCTCATGGGTATATCATCTCTATTCCGTTTTAATCAAGTCTACAGTGACTGTTAGTTACATGTTTCCTTAGAGGCTTAAACTTCTGCTTATTATGTCACTTTCGAGTTATGTCTCATACAGGATGAAGGAGTTTAAGTGTCCAGATCTACTGGCAGTGCATTACAAGCCGTATACCTGCTGTATTCGTCAGTGGGTCTCCCAGCATATTCTAGTTGTTTTGCCCATTTGTGCCATGGTATCTGTTTTTTAAAGACATACTTTAATGCATATATTTCTGTCATGGATGAGTAAACAAGTTGATTGTGTTGAGATTTAACAGCTTGTTGGATGCGCAACTTTGTTCTGGAGTATTCAACGGAAACTGTCCATGTCAAGAAGAGTTGAGGAACTTTACGACAAGGTACAGTGGGACACATACAAAGGCATAGACACAAGGGATTATTACATGTTTCATTGATGATTTCACCCAATAACAAGTGTGATCTCAAGTAGTGATGGGAATGCCTTTGATTAATAATGTGTGTACATGCATGCCTACACACACACACACACACACACACACATATATATATATATAAGCTCACAAGCAATAGAGTATTTTTGTTAGTTGAATTCACAAAATAGTACATAATTTTAGAAGGTCGTTCTGTGTAAAGTGACCATAGGGTTCAAATGCCCCAATTTGATATATTATAGTTCTGTAGTTTTAGATGAGTGAAGAAATATCATACTCTCTAGTTTTTGTTATTAGAGTTTGGATAAACTAGGATTTTGATCAATGCAGAGACCGTTACTCAGACAGTAAAATCAGTTGAATGTGTTTTTCAAATAAATATATAAAAAATCTGACTTTTGGCTCCCTTTAACTACAGTTACATTTATATCTGTTGTGCACAGGTTTTTTTACTGAATGATTAATTGCATCTTTATTCTGATTTTATATCTGTTCAAAATTTCTTTGTTACTGATGTTTTAGGTCTGTGAAATACTTGAAGATAATGCATTGACATCAAAGAGTGCAAATGGTGAATGTGAACCCTGGTTTGTTGCTTCTAGGTTACGTGATCACCTGCTTTTGCCAAGAGAGCGGAAGAACCCTTTATTATGGAGAAAGGTAGTTCCAGAGCTATTTTGAAAGCCATTCCACTTGATTACCCTGTTTTATTGTAATAATAATTAATCAATCACGGAAGCAGAACAAGCTAATTCATTTTGTCTGGATTAGCTGACACCATCATAGTTATTAGAATCTTATTACTTCCAATTCAAATCTTACGATTTGATACAATTTGGATGCCTGTTGATTTGTATCATAAGATGAATTTTAAGTGACTTTGTATATGCCATTCTTGAAGATTTCAGCAAGGACAAAGTCATACTTAAGGCATATCCTTGTAAATCAGCGAAATTGTTTATTTTCTCTTTTTCATTCCACTTACTGATTGATGAATCTTTGACCCCAACTATCTTTTAGAGTGCTGTTGATGAAATCACTTTTTTCCTGTAATTAAAGTTAAATGTCAATGGGTTTTTAAATTAACTAAACGAATGATTGATCTTATAAAAACTTTGTTGGGATCACAGGTAGAAGAATTGGTTCAAGAAGATTCGCGAATAGATTGCTATCCAAAGTTGGTGAAGGGTGAATCAAAAGTGGTATGGGAATGGCAAGGTACATGCGTGTGCTGGCAATATCATGAAATCTATTCCATCCAGTAATGCGAGCAATTTAATATACTGATAAAATTCTGATGAATTGCTGAGAGGCAGTCTTTTCGGCTAATATTCTTATTACTTCTATCAATTATTTCTAGTGATTTATATTTTTGTTGACCTCATATTCTACAGTTGAAGGCTCTTTGAGTGTCTCAAAGATGAAGAAAAGAAGAGATGCAAGCAAAACAAGGATCAACGAAAGCATGGATCTGAATCAACGACAACATCCTGAAGTGAAAACAGGTCAGTGATTGTCTTACTAATATCTGCTTTAAAATCATGCTTGTTTCCTGATGTAGTAAAATTGATTTGTTGTAGAGCCTGTGGAACCACTTTTTTGATTTGGAGACACCTCATAAGAGTGACTAGTACTACTTCCCTTGTAAATTACGATGGCCAAAACTAGAGTTTTCCCTGAAGTCCTGTCATACCTTCTTTGTACAAAGAAAGCTGGGTAAAGCTTATCTTGTCTATGTTTACAGCAGCAGAGGGCAATATATGCGGCATTGGTTGTCAGTTTGACCTGCATTTTTTATCAAGCATTTTTTTACCAAAACAAGTATTGATTCATGAGACCTGCATGTTTATTATGAAACGTGCTTATAGCTTAGGTAGGAAAATAGCCCTTGAAACTCCTTTATCCAATTGACCGCTAGCCAACTAGTAATGTAATTATGCTAACTAGATTTAAGTATGCATTTTTTTGAAAGACAATCCAAAATATTAAAGCATATAAATAAAGGAATCATATGATATTGTTGTAGAGTTAAGGCATATGAATGTGCTACTATGTCACTACATATGAATTCTCCTGGTCCTTTATATTTCCGGAGACTGCTTATACCATCTGCTCCTTAATTTTTGAATTTGCCTTTTTTATTGGTTTTTCTGTCTGTTTGCTCCCAAGATACACTGATCTTGATATTTTATTATGGAACTCATTAATCTCAGATAAACCCGTCCACCTCTATACCTCCTCTCATCCTGATATCAATCGTGAAAAGTCGATTTTAACCTTTTAAATAATCATAAATAAATAAAACATAATTTTACATTTTTAAATAATCTTAGGTGTACCTTTACACCGTTCTTTCAATTGCACACCTTCCCTCCAATCGTAATATTTGAAAGAGCAATTTTATCATTTGCATTATCAAATGATAAAATAAATTTGTTACATTATCAAAAAGTTAAAATTCAATACATGTTAAAGTCATGATTCATGTTAGTTATAGTGGGAAACATTATTAATATTATTAGATATTTTGAAAAAGAAGACACTATATTTTTCACTATAATTAGAAATAATTAGAAATGTATTGTTCAAATTAAAAAAAATATATATAGAGATGTAGGTGGAGGGTATGCAGAGGCAGAAAGAACCTTATTATACAACCCGTAATGTTTAAGAATTTGTTTTGTCATTATTCTTTTCACACATCTACACTCAAGCTACTCTTAATAATTTTAAATCTTCTTTCGTTAAAAACGAGGAACCTTCTTATATTTATATTTGTACTCTCCTTTTCACTCGTATATTTGTTTCTCTTTAATCAGCTCATAATTCAAGAGGTTTTCTTTTCTTAATTTTAGCCACCGTTCAATATCTAAACAAAATATTAAGCATAACACCATATTTGTACATCATTAATAAAACAATCTTCTATTAATTACATTATTCTTCTACACGTTTTTTATTCTACAACAACAAAAAACATAGTTGTGATTTTAAGCACCTTGCCTTTTCTCTCGTTTAATATTGTTTAAATATTTTACAGCAATATTAAAGAAGTACTGGATTAAATATACTCATGTAATGAAACGTGTATTTTAAAGCAAATAAAATATAATTATTTTTAAGCCAAGCCTGTTTTTTCAGCATAAGACTTGGTATGCTTCTTTGCAAGACTAATGACAAATGCAAAAGTTAAGTAAAGTATTAAGCAAACATTATACTTTGAGTATAAAATTTCATTCGAATGTTACTAATTTGTGAAGTGAATGTCTAACTAACATTAAATAAGAAACTACAAATAATATAAACAAAAGCCCGTCTAGCTCAGTTGGTAGAGCGCAAGGCTCTTAACCTTGTGGTCGTGGGTTCGAGCCCCACGGTGGGCGTTTTGTATTCTTTTTATTTTTGGTTTTTCACAGTTTCACTTTAATTACACATGCATGGAGCTATGAGCTTTTAATTTTTTTTTTTGAGCTCTTTATTACTATCACTCAAATGAAATGAACATAGTTCTCAGTTTCAATTTATTACTACCTGTTTCGAATCTCAAATAGACGAACAACAATAAAAATACTTTTGTTTAAATGAACAAAATGAAGAAGAAAAACAGTGAAAGATTATTTTAAATTATTTCCACGAATGGAAAAAAGGTGGACGAAAATAAATTAATTAAATGGTTTTTTTATTATACTGATAAAAAAAAATATTTTTCTATTTGGTATTTCTTTCTCTTGATAAAAATTGATTTACTATTCTTTCAAAATTTTGTATATTTTAAAAACGATAAAAATATTTTATATCGTAACCATTTTCAGGGTTAAAAAAAAGAAAGAAACCAGTTTTCATGTTATAAAAAAATCTTCATTTCCCTTCTATTTTAACAATAAATAATTAGTGAAAATTAATTTCTCTCATCTCTTTCTTTCCTACTCGTAATATTTTCATTAAATTTTACCAATTACAGGAAATATACATATTAAAAAATGTATATATTTGTGTACTTCTTTTTCTCTTAATTAAACCATGTATTAAAGAGAATTTGATCTAACTATTGTAACCTATGTAACCTATATAGCTTAAACATTGACACATATACTAATACGACACGGATACGGAGATACATATAATTTTTTAAAATATAGAATACGGAGACACAAATCTATATATTATATAATTATAAATTATATAAATTCATAATAAATATTTAAATATTTATGTGTTTCAGTTTTTTTTAGCAGACAAATATTTTTCATGACTAGTTCAAAAGGATTTGTTCCTTATTTTTATAATCATACTAAAAATTTATACAATAAATTTGAGTTTTTAGACAATTAATGTGTTTTTTATTTTTAAAATTGTGTTAGAATCGTATTAGAATTGTCAGAAATCAAACAAATACTTTTTAAATTGGACACTTATCCGATACGTGTCCTATGAGTGTCTTTCAAGTTTTGGTGTATGATACGTGTGTCCGACACGAACACATTATTTAATAGATTGTAACTTTTAAATTATGACGTAAAACACATGAAAATATTAAAATTATAATCTTGTGTTATTTTTTTTCCCACGGTATTGAATCAACTTTAGTGGTTCAAAATCACACACATGGATATTATATATGTGTTATACTTGTATCACTTCCAATCACAGAAACATGTTAATTATATCTGTTATGACTCATCAATTCTATACCCAAAACCAGACTAATTTTATATTATATTCCCAACATAATGGACATGATGAGTATTGTGCAAATAATGAAAGGTTTGATATGTGGGATTATTTCCTAATCGAACCAAACAAAACTGAAACCAAACACAAGACTAAAAAAATATCTTGTGTTGGAAATGACAAATGTGGTTCTCAAGCAAAGTGGCAAAAGAAAAGAAGTTGAAATTATGAGCACAATGAAAAGCAGAAGGTAAAGATGTGGCAATAAATCAACCAAACAAACAAGGTTCTTTTGTTAAATTCATAATTGAACATGTGATTAAGCATAACATGTGATCCCACATCGACTAGAGATTAGAGCCTTTCATTCTATATAAGTGGGTACAACCCTCAACCTCATGAGTCGGTTTTATGGGGTTGAGTTAGGCTTAAAGTCCACTTCTTAACATGGTATCAGAGTCATTTCAAGCCTATCCTAGTGACTATTTGTGTTAGTAGTCTCGACCTCATGAGCCGGATTATGAAGAAGGAAAAGGACTTGCTTAATAAGGCAGCATTTTGAATTGTGGGTGTTTTTGTAAAAATGATTGAGGCATTGACAATGTTGAACAATGACAAGAGAGTGAGGAGCAGACAAAGATCTATGGTATGATCTTGTTTGTAGGACTTCCACTACCAACAAGATAAAAAGAAAACCATTGACTACACAGCAAAGCCAAGCACTTTGTTTTCATGCACCATTGCAAACCGTGGGCGATGGTTTTGTTTCCTCAGTAGAACACTTTTCTAGCACAGTCTTTTGCTGTCATGTGTTGTCTTCAAAAATATATACATTTTCACAATTCAGATAAATGTTTGCAGATTTTTATCTCTTCGCAACTTGTAAAAAAACCCAGCATTTTCTGTCTCTTTTTGCGACAGATGATAATCCAAATTTTATATGAAATAACAGAAGGTTCATTGTCGATGGAATAAATTAGTATTTAACCAATAAAAATAAGAGTTAAATATATATTTTTCGTTTTTATAATGTAATGTAAAATTATTTTTTTCATGGTTCAAGCTTTATATAATGCATTTGAAAATAATTAATATATGATTCAAATTTTAGACAATGTATATATCTCTAGTATGGAAATGATATGATTGGAATGTGTTATTTTGTATGTAAAATGATTATTAGTTTTTTTTTTAATTGATTGTAGACTATTGTCCAATGTAACTATTTTTAATGGGTTGATGAAATAAAATCTCAAATTGAATTAATTTTATATACAAAATGATCTATTTCAATCATTTGCATATTACAAGCACTTTTATGGTTTAGAATTTAAGGTTTAAGATTTATGATCTAATGTTTGTCTCGAGTATTAATTTTGTGTGTTATAATAAAGGAACGAAAAATATATTTAACCCTATAAATAATAGAAAGATATCATTAAATTGTTTTAATATTTTCCATTGGATTTGGATGATAAAATTTATCAATTTGGGTGAAATTTATTTAATGTTTTTTCTCTCTTAATTTTTGAAGAGTCTGTAAGAATAAGAACTGTTTGAAAAATAGTATAAAAAAAAGTATTATTAGAGTTTTTGAAAATAATACATATCTAGACAATAGAGAGTGACATGTTTTGAAATACCACTAAGTAAAGCACATCATGTGTTGGTCACTATTTATGAATTTCTTTCTTTTGGTTTTGTATGACAAGTACATGTGATATGACTATGTGACATGAACCTTTTCTCAAACAAGAAATACTCTTCAATCTTTGAATGGATTCTCATTGATTTTGAGGGCCTTTGTTATGAAAAAAATGTTGTCAAATGAGTTTTTAAACAAAGAATATTGAAATAGTAAAACTAAAGTTGCTACCATTTTTTCTTACTTGTTACAACTTATGAGTTACTTACAAACTTGTTGTGAGTGGTTGATATAATAACAAGTGGAGTGGAATCTAGTGCATTTGATTACTACAACTAACTTACATTATAATTAACAATCTAACTTCATACACATGTTTAAGCAACTTACCAAGTACCAATTGTTCAATTACTAAAATGCCCTTCTTCTAAAATATGATTACCAAAATTGTAAACACTTCAATTTACATTAAATATTCCATAAAACATGTTTTTTTTTTTTATATTTACTTACCCCACTTCTTAATTAATGAGAACATAGAGAGATACCTTACCCCACTTCTTAATTAATGAAAAGATATATATAGATACCTAAAATACAAAATAATACTATCATATCTAAATAAAGATTTTACCAATGTTATGATATGATGATATGAAAAGAAATATAGAAAAATGATACACATAGAAATAATTGATTTCCATGAATCATTATTTTAAACATAATTGAAGAATTTACAAAATTGTTCAAACAACCAAATTTTAATTATGCATGTATATTATTCTATAGAATTGCTTATTAACATATTTGGTTCTCCTAAATGTAAGTTCATTTTACTTTCTTATTATTTTAAAAGTTTTTAATTGTGTCCTACTCTTGTATATATACTGACAATTTTATCTAATTTTTTTTGTCAAATGGAAGAAAAAGCATTCAATTCTCTTACCTTAATTAGATAGAATAAGTTAAATTCCTATATTCTTTAAAGAAAAAGACACAAATAATTTTTTTTTATAAATAACTAATATACTCTAAAAATAATGGAACAAATTGTATTATTTAAAATATCATGTGAAGTGTTAGTATCAAAACAATGGGACAAATCATTAATACAAAAAAGCTATCAACTTCAAGATTGATTGCATGTGCACATGAGACTGAAGACTTTTTTACACTAATATTCTTACTACACCATAAGTGATTAGTTTTTATTGGAGATGAAAAAAAAAGTGTGGTGGTATTTTTATGGGGGAAAAGGAAACTCACTCTGAAATTTTACTTATGGATCACATGTGACAAAATATGATAACAAAACACTGTTAAGGAGGGTCAAAAGTCATATCAATTCTCTTTTTGCAATTATTGTTTCATTGATTTAGTAAAAAGTAATTAGCCATTATTGTCTTTTGAAGAGACCACTTTGCCCAGGCAAAATTATTCTCTCTTTTTTCACCTTTTTATAGTGTTGGTAATCAACACACACTTTAGATCAATGTGACTGCAACTAAAAGCTGTGAAACCTCATAACTAATACTAACTTTTTAGGTTTTTAACCAACAAATTACTCATATTACTTCCAACCTAATCATATTACTAAGATATATACTATGTTTTGTTTATTTCAAACTTTATTTCTTTGTGTTGATTCAAAATTTGGAAAAAAGTGATCAAATAAAAACAAATGAAAACACACATCTTTGAATCTTTAATGCAAATCAAATAGCTAAATAAGAAACTTGCATGCTAAATTAACCTAACTTTAAAGTTTCACAAACCAACAAAACATAGATTCACTCCTAATTTTTATGGACTAAACTTTACTTATACATTTTGCATTTTGTGTACTTCTTTTGCTATGAAAATTGACATTTTACCCTATTGTCATTTGGTTAAAATATTTACCAAGATTTTAACTTTCAGCTATCAAACCCAGTACTTGTTTACATACACAAAAATTAAACAATATATGTTCAATATTTACATGAAAAATTATCATATAATACTCACATTTTTCTTTTACTTTAACCTTTTCAATAATAAAATATTATATTTGTTGAGTGTGAAACTATGATCAATTAGAGTGAACTGACTAGACACCATGTTTTAGTGAATGAACTTAATTATTGTGTTTTCTCTATAATCTCTATTTAAGAGATCTTTGTGTTTGTAATAAAATTGTAACAAAAAGAATGTGCTTGTAATAAAATTGTAACAAACAGAATGAAAACCTAATTAGTTGTCCGTAGACGTAGGTTGCAGATTGACGACCGAATCACGTTAAATCATGTGTTGTTTATTTTCTGCCGTTAATTCGTGATTATATGCGTTGTTTCCGCGTACGTTTTTTTCCATCAATATTTAACTAATAAAAATAAATATAAACAATTTTTTAAATAAAATAATTAAATTTTTAGTTGTCAAAAATGGAAGTATAAAAAAATATAATGTGAAAGTATCATCTTCTTGTTTACATCCACATCCTCCTAGCATTATAGCTTCAGTAACTGCAACATGCTCCAGTACTTGTGTATTTGTACCATACTTCCAAAAGAGTGTTACAGTTTGTACAAGTGAATGAACAATTTTACATCTAACAACTGCCCATATTTGTTTATAATTTTGGTACTATAAGCTATTTTTTCGGACAGAAAAAATTAACATTCTTATCCACCCTTGCTTAAGCATTTTTTCATATATTTTTCAGCAATTTCTAATTGTTGGTACACGTTATAATGATAAACTGTACTACATCTTACCAATTGCAGTGTACTCTGGAAGTGCTATATTATGAAATTATACATTGGTATTTTGTTTATTTATGTTTTTAATATAAATATGTACTAAAACCACAAGAAAAAAGGCCGATATAATTCAATTTAATTAGATTTTTCAACATTTGCTTTTATCAGTAAAATCTGTAGCATCAATAGCTGAAACAAGACAATGAAAAAATGTATGATTATGTCATGATGACTCAAGACAGAAAGAAGTAAAAAGACAAAGTTCATTGTACAGGAACAAAGTGTTTGGACGTCCAAGAGAAATAAAATATTGAGATCCATAGCAAATAATAATAAATTATGAAATTTTATACAGTAGAAGACAATGTGTTTATTTGCAATTCAAGTTACAGAAAATAGCAGGTAAGATTTTGACAGAGGAAGTGGTAAAAAAATGAGGGTAGATTTGGAATATGAGTCTTGAAGTTGTGGCAGAATAGCTGATTGACTCCTTTTCTGCAGTATTATGTGGTTCTTAAGGATCGATGGCAACTGTTCAGTTTTCACACAGACACCCTTCAACGACCGTAGTTAAACCTCCTTAATCACTTTCCTTCACCCTCTCCTTGACTTGTCCTCTCTCTGTTTGCTTTCTTTGTCTTCAATGAGATAGTAGGAGAAAGAGCACAACTTTGGTTGAAGGAGTTAGTGGGGCATTTTTCTTTCAGCCAAGGTAGTAGGAAAAGAAAAGTCTTTGGAAAGAACCACTTTCCGTGTGCATGTTGATCCTCATTGATTCATGTGTTCATTTTGGAGAATTCAACTGTTTTGGTTTGGTTTAGTTTTGTTTTGCTTTCTCTTTGCCTTTTTAGATTATAATATGTGCATGGCATGACATGTTTGCCACTTCGGGTTGTTTTGTTTATTTCTTTTCTGGGTTGGTTCACGGTTTTGTGTTGCTGTCTGACCCGGTTTCTTGTCATGTTTTGCTATGATAGTTGGAGATCTTGCCGGTGTCTTTGTCTGTTTACTGTTCTGGGACGGTTTCCTTTCATTTGCAAATGAGATCTTTGCATTTTATGGTATGAAGTGAAGGTTTTATTTTCTTTTGGAGGAAATGTGCTGAAAACTGAGAAGGAATCTTCTCTTTTTTCTAATTAAGAGTTGTTTTATGAGCGATCAGAGCTTGTGATTCTCAAACTGAACTTTGCTATGGTTTTAACTTCTGACTATGTCTTGTTAGCATTCCACATTTTTTAAAGTTTTTTACCATGTGAGCTAATTCTTTCTGTGGAGTTTTGCTTCTCTTTCCCGTTGCTTTTCTGTGTCCCGTGAAACAAATTCAAGCTTGTGATCTAATGGATCTTGCAGAAGGGATTCTATGTTCATAGTCAATATTGATCTGTTACATCAGTAGGGAACCGAGTGACGATGCCAAACCAGCTATGGTTTGCACTGCCAATGATTTACAAGGATGGAAAGATTTTCCAAAGGGACTCAGGGTTCTTGTACTTGACGGAGATAGAAGTTCTGCTGCTGAGATAGGAGAACAGCTTCAGGCCATGGACTATAATGGTGAGACTTTTTGGATCCCTTTATTTTATTTTTGGTATGTTTCACTTCCTCATCTTCCTGAAACTTTGGCATGGCTAATCTCACTTTCCTTAATTAGTGGGTAAAGTTGGTCCCCATTTTGTAGAATGGCATCTTGTAAAGCGGCACTGCTTTAGATAGCCCTTATTTGGTTCTTTGGGAAATTGTGGAATGAGATTTTATTTCATTGAAGGTTTGAAATATTTCTAGATTTTGCCCTTCTTTCTTGATGCTTGATGTTAGCACATGTGGTATTTCTCTAGATGGTTTATTAAGGTTCAAAGCTTTTCATTTGCGCTTTAGACTATATGCCCCCAAGTGTTTCTGAAGGCTGGAAGTGGTCCAAATTCTAAAGGTATTGAGGATAAAAGAATGGTCTGCTATGTCTGACTTTATCAACGAATGAATCTATTCTAATTTTAGTGGTGCATTTGGATTTTGATGGACTTCTAATTTCCAAGAGAATATGAATCGGTTGACACCAACCTAATTATAATTTGACTGACATATAATTAAATTCAAAGCATTCTTTTCATCCACACCCTTCCTTGTACATTCTTGTTATTCCTTTAGTTTCTTAAGCAAACCTGAAAATTTCTGCACAGTTTCTATCTTCTATGACGAGAATGAAGCTTTGTCAGCAATATCGAGTAGTCCTGAAGGCTTCCATGTTGCCATAGTGGAGGTAATGAACTTTTATTTTCAGTATAAACGATGAATCATTATGTTATAGTTGTAAAATTTGAACAAAAAGTAAACAAAAAAAGGATGTTGTCTAGTATGCTAGTTTAGAATGAGGTGAATATGGAAAAGTTGGTAGTTCTCTTGTATAATGGTTAGGTGATTCCAAACATAATTTATCACCTTGTGCATTTTGCTCTAATAATATCTTGGCACTGTTTGTCTCACTTTGGCCATGTCTATATCTTAAACTTGTAATTGATCCTTTTTACATTGTTAAAATAATTTGGCCTTTGATGATGTGATGATCTGTAACCACTGGCATTGATCTGAATTGTAGGTGAGTACAAGCAGTAGCCTTGGAGGTTTCAAATTTCTTGAGAATGCAAAGGACTTGCCTACCATTAGTAAGCACAAATACAAGCCTGACTCTGCTGGTTAATCTCTTGTATTTTTTATCATCAACAATTCCATTTTTATGGTGTTTACAGTCAACCGTCTAATCTGAAGTCAGCTCAAATTTATTTCCTAAAAGAAGGAAAATTATTGTTTCTCGCAAAACCAATTTTAATTGTCACTTATTAGAGTAATAGCAATTCTTTTTACTTAATCTCTATTTTCTCTTTTGCTTGTGTTGTGATTGTTGCTTGCTTTGGTTTTGTATGATATAACAACTTCTTTTCTTCCTTTTAAGCTTTAAACAATTGAAATGGATGAATGATCTACGAGGAAGCATGACAATGGGAATATGAGAAAAAAGTTTTCTTTAAGGCTGTCTAGTGCTTGCTTTAAATTTTCTAACCAATGATACTTATTACTTACAATTCTTCATGCAGTGACTTCAAAGAACCAGTGCCTGAACACCACAATGAAGTGCATTGCGGTAAGATTTTGGTTTATTTATCCTGAGTAAAGTATATGTGGATTAATATTTAATTGTATAACACACTCATGGTTGTTGATGCATACCACTTTAATCTGTGACTATTTTCTTCTTTTTAAGCTTGGTGCCGTTGAGTTCCTCAGTAAACCACTATCTGAGGACAAGCTCCAAAATATTTGGCAGCATGTTGTTCACAAGGTTTGTCGGCATTGGCAACATTATGATGACATTTATTGTTAGAATACAATGAATAAAGTAGTTTTTAATGTGGTTAAATTTCATGCAGGCATTTAATGCTGGGGCAAATGGTCTGTCTGAATCACTAAAACCTCTCAAAGAATCTGTAGAATCTTTAGAATCGGTGCTGCAGCTCCAAACAGGCAATGAACAAGATAAAACTCATAAAAGGACGATGTCAATTGATTTAGAGAATGTGTCCAAGTTTGGTGATGATGACAAAGAGCAATCTGTGTGTGATAAATATCCGGCTCCTTCAACCCCACAATTGAAACATGGAACACGTTTATTGGATGATGGAGATTGCCATGAGCAGACTAATTTCTCAACAGAAAAAGAAAGTGGGGAACATGATGGGGAGTGCAAATCAGTCGAAGCTTCATGTGAGAATCTGAATGCTGAAAGTTCTCCTCAACCAACTGAACCTGAGGAGACTCTGATTAAGGAGGAAGAGGATTTTGCCAATGGTTCCAAGGGCGAGAGAGCTGTTTCACCGAATCTACACAATGAAAAGTTTCTCACCAATGCAGATGGTCATACATCTTCAAAAAAGACCGGAGTACTTCATGATTCATGTGAGATTAAAGCTAATAGGAAGAAGATGAAAGTAAGCTGAATCAGAACTACTAGTTATTTTTATCATATGCACATTTTCATTCTTGTCCTATAACATTTTCTTACACATGCTCATATAGTTTGGCACATGTAACTACGAATTATTTCAAAATTTTGTTTAACCTGTCAATGTTTCCAACATGTTGTATCTGCATGCTTTGAATTATTGAAGAAAACATTGTACCAGACATTATGAAATATTAAGTGCTCCATGTTTGTCAATCTGAGAAGGGACACTTCCAATGGGATTTCCTACTGAAATAGCTTGATAGAATAGCATGGCTCTTATCATGACCTCTATTCCCTGTATGCTGTTTTAAATAGAATGTGTTGCCTGTTTAGGACAAAATTATGGAGCTTGGATCTGTAGTTGATGATCTACATACCCATAATAATTATAGAACTTGAACATGGCAGTTATCGAACTTATTAAATGTTTCAACTGCAACTTATCATGATCACTGTTATTTCACCTGAAACACTTGGATCTGCTGTCAACATAACCATTTTTACGGTTGTGCAAATGATCTCCTTGTACAATTATCTGGAAACAGTTATTATACATGGTTTTTTGATTCAGGTAGACTGGACACCCGAGCTGCATAAAAAATTTGTAAAGGCTGTGGAACAACTAGGTATTGATCAAGCCATTCCTTCTAGAATATTGGAGATAATGAAAGTGGAAGGTTTGACAAGGCACAATGTGGCAAGCCATCTTCAGGTCCTTATTTTACTTCTGGCTATAGTTTTGATCTCAAAGCTGCAAGATAAAATGACTGTTTTATTTTCAAAATCTTTCTGGTAGTAAAGAAAAAGCATATAGGTAAGATAAAGTAACAACTTTATGTTGAACAGAAATATAGAATACACAAGAGACAAAGTGCACCTGGGGAAGAAGATAGAAAATGGCATAATCAAAGAGATGCAATGCAAAGGAGCTTTTATCTGCAGAGACCAATCATGGCCTACCCTTCCTATCATTCTAATCAAACCCTTTCTCCAGCTCCTATATATCCTATGTGGGGACAACCTGGAAGTCAAATGGCTGGCGTACAGATGTGGGGCTCTCCTGCATACCCCTTGTGGCATCCTACAGAAAGTTGGAACTGGAAGCCTTATCCGGGGGTAATCTTTTTATTTGGAATGAAATCAAATATGCTTTTTTGGTATGTTATGCAGAAATTATGTATGCAGTTTGATATGTGGTGACTTGATGTTTCAGATGCACGTGGATGCTTGGGGATGCCCATTGTTCCCACCTCCTCAAGCTCCTGGTTTTCCCTACAATCAAGTAATTTTCAACAACTTAATTTGACTCCGTTTCAATGCTATTTGTATATGTAATATACCCACATGCGCGTAATTTACCCTTGTAGTAGTTAAATTATTTGTCAAAGTGATGTTAATCTGATATTCTCATGAAACTGCAGAATATACCTGGATTGCACACACCTAAAGCAGTGGATTATAGATTCGGCATGCCACGTAGTTCCTTTGAGCATCATCCGGTAATGCAGTACTTTCCTTCCACAAAATCATCATGAAATTTTTCTCTAGTTGAGAAATAATAAGAATTGCTATACCGAGAAAGGTATACAGATGAGTGAATCTATCAAATCTTTTGTATCAAGTGTGCATTCAGATAACCACAAATCTATTTATCTAAGTACAAAGCGATGTTCTTCAAGTGCTCAATGACATGTTTACTCACTTGTTCTAATTGAATTTGTATGGCAATGTGCCATTTCTTAATGGACTTGCGTAATGTTTTGACTTTTGAACGTACAATGAGATGTTCCTGATACAGTGTGTTCTTCCATGCATGCATGCATGCAGGCAGAGGAGGTGGTAGACAAGGTGGTGAAAGAAGCAATTAACAAGCCATGGCTGCCATTGCCCTTGGGACTCAAAGCTCCTTGCACGGATAGTGTGTTGGCTGAGCTCTCCAAACAAGGCATATCCAGCATCCCTCTTGGCAACAAGGGTTCTTCTGCTCCAAAACCCTGCTGAAGTCTACCAATGACCCCACCACCGGCTCCTACAGAGTAGTGGCTTTGATGATGATGATGATGATGGGGCTGGCCAGCCACTCACATGTCAACTCCCTGTTGAGTCTTGTAGTTATTTTGTTTCTCTAAATTCCCTCTCAGGTTGCAACCACAGTGGTAGATATGGCTGGAAGTTGGGACCATTTACTTTGCCTTATGGCCCCCACTGCTACACCGACCACTCATGCTGTCTCTTCTTAAGCTGCTCATTGTTAATGGTTGATATGGTATGACATGATATCAGGTACGGTCATACAACACCATGATGCAGCACAAATGGACAATGCATTGATCCTATTCATCCCACTTGCCAAAACACAAAACTAAAATACTAAAAAAAAGGTTAAGGTATTCAGCACTCAGCAGTTTTATGGCTCCATTTGTTGAAGCTTTGCACAAAATGTTGAGGCTCAAAATAGTAGCTGATGATTTGGGGGGTTGTAAGTGACCACTTTGGGGTCCATGTAAAATTGAATGACAGGATTTGGGGTCTTTGGTGCTGTTGAGATGGGGCCTAGTTGAGGTGTATAATAATAATGGAAAAGGGTAGTGAGGATAATGTTGTGAATAAAGATGAGTCCAGGCTTTGGTGGATGCTAATTCTTCCTTCCCAATTCAATTTATTCAGTCAGCTGTTTCAATTTAGTTCACATAATTCAGTTTGTGCAGCTCAGTTGTTCTTGTATTGTACCCCTTTTGGCTGGGGCCATTGTTTTTTTACTAAATTTATCATTTTAACCTTTTGGAAACACTTCCAAATTAAGGCATAAAGTGAGTTTAAGACCATCACTTTCTTTTAGGGATGGCAAATAGGCCCGTAAAATGTGGGTTGGGTTGGCCCGCTCCGCAAAGTGAGTGCGGATTAGATTTTTCGTTCCGCTAAGGGTGGACCCGCATTCAATTTTTTTTTTTTTTAAATTCAATGATTTTTTTTTTTACTTTTTCTCTTGAAAAATTGTCATAAAAAACAAAGACATTATGATTAATACAACAATAAACATTAATTGAATGTTACATAATTCAAGTATTAATTTTTCAATATTCTTGACTTACCCAATACCTAACATATCTATTATTATTTATTTCAAATTACATGAAAAATATCATATCCAACATCCTGTATTTTCATCTCCAAAACTAGACCAAAAAGGAGTTTCAAGAAAATTATAACTCCAATGATCCTTGTAATTTTCGACCCCAAAATGAAAAAGAAAGAAAAAGAGAACATCATTTACTCCACTGTTGACAAAGTCAATTTTTTATTTTTTTTGGTTTGCGGGCCAGCTCGCCTCGCCTCGCTGCTGGTCCGCACGAACTGTGAAACAAGTTAATGCGGATTAGTGGGTTGAAAAGGTGAGTCCACCCCGCTTGCGGCTCAGATAGTCCGTCCCACTTTGTCATCCCTACTTTCTTTAAAATATTTTAAATAAGACTGTAAATATACTTCCGCTATTTTCTTTGAGTAATTTTAGAGGTCTTGAAAACTATAATAACTTCCAATGTCTCACTGAGTTAAATTGGACTTGAAATAGAGGATTTTGATGAAAAAAAAGGTGAATATTTTATGTGAATAACGATAAAAACTGTGCTGCTTTTATTGAAAAGGAACCGTGGAGCACGTGCTCGTTTCGGCATTAAAATAATAATAATTATCTAACTTTTATATTAGTAAGCAAATAATGATTTTAATAGACCGCGTGTTATTTTAAAAAAGAGTGGTAGTTCAAATTAAAATAACTTTATTTAATAGATCCAGTGCATTTTTTTTATCATAAATAATATTGTAAATCGGATAAAATTGTTATGAATGGTAAAAGTAATTTATTTTCTCCATAAGAAATATATAATTATTAATTTTCTTTTAAACGCAATTCTTAAAATTAGCGGAAACGCGAGAGCATTATATCTGTTTTCTTCTTCTTCTTCTTATATATATATATATATATATATATATTTGTATTTATTAAAATAAATTATAAATTTATTATAATATTTTAATTAATTATAAACTTATGTATTCGTATTTTTTTAATAATTTTCCGTAAATCTGTATTTTTAAATATTTTTTATATATTCGTATTTTTTATTTTTATTATTATATGAATTTATATTTTTTATTTTTATCATAAAATTATGTTTTTACTATCTAATATATATTTAAAAAATATGAATATACATAATTTTTGTATTTGTATTTTTTAATTTTTTGTTTGTATGATTTTTTAAATATATATTAGATAATAGATAAATAATTTTAAATATTTGCATTATAAGAAATATATAATTATTAATTTTCTTTTAAACGCAATTATTAAAATGATATTATAAATAAATTAAAACACTGTTTATACTGATCCAGAGTATAGGAAGACAAAGAGAGGGCAAACATGTCATTTAAATGGATTTTCATCACACCGCGATTTCGGGTGTTGAATGTATGATAACAAACTCCATAGCGAAGCGAATCTTACCGTTCAAACGATCCAACGGTTAATTTTCACAGAAATTCAGTTATTCGGTACGTAGAATTAAAGGCAGAGATCTTGTACAACTTTATGGAAGCTGTAGAGGATCCAGCCAATGCCAGAGTGGCATTTTGTGTTCTGTGATTTTTTTTTTTCCTTCTTCTTTTCTCATCTCTTCTCTTCTCTTTCGTGTGAGTAACTTAATTTTGAATTTGGAATTTGCAATTCGAAATCGTCTATTTCTT
Organism: Phaseolus vulgaris; assembly: GCF_051622355.1. NCBI lineage: Eukaryota > Viridiplantae > Streptophyta > Magnoliopsida > Fabales > Fabaceae > Phaseolus > Phaseolus vulgaris. Next base: position 750,723 of record NC_143499.1, read on the forward strand.
CTGTAAGTTCTCGCAGCTTAGACCCTCTCATCTTTTTCTCGTTCTTTATTTCTCGTTTAAGGAATCGCAGAAGTTCTTCCTTGTTAATATTCCAAGTTTTACTTTGATGCGAATAGGGTTTGATTGCAAGGTAAGCAATACATCACCATTTTTTTTATCAAAAGGAATTAGGGATGTAAAATTGTGTTTATTATTTATATAATTGCGGGATATCGCTTCCCTATTTTCGTTTTGGAAATGTTTTTCTGTCTTTTGCAAATTAAAGTATTAAGACTGTGTTTTGGATGAAGATTGAAAAAATATTTTCGCAAATTTCAATGGATATTTCTGAATTTCAATACTCAAAACGAAGAAGGAAGAAATTATACCTTCGGAAGTAAAAGTGCTTTTAGACTCTCCTAACTGAAATTCAAACATGCATTAAGTTGTGAATATGAGTTGAAGTTTAGCTCTTAAAATTTTAATTGAACTGCAGGTGTTATAGTTGGTGTGGTAGTTTTGATATTATTTCTTATCTGATACTATGGAGAAGTGCCTGTATGTTTCTGCAGAAAATATATATAGGGCACAGACTCTAAAGTACCGTTATAGGTAAAGGATGGCATGCAGGGGGTGCTGGGAGTGCCTTTTGAAGCTTTTGAACTTCATATTGAGCATCACTGGTCTGGCCATAGTGGGCTATGGAATTTATCTTTTTGTCGAATTCTCCAAAGTTTCAGATGATGACACTCCGGATATTTCTCCTGTCAGTGATGATTACGCTCTGATTCAACTAGGCCGGCCCATGCTTATGGCTGTGTCTCTATCAGACAGCTTTTTTGATAACTTGCCCAGGGCTTGGTGTGTGTGCTACTCTCTTCTTGCCACTTTTGGTGCATATACATTGACTTATGTTTATTCTTGACATTCTAAAGGTTTTGCTTTGGTTATAATTTGCTGCATCAATCTGCTATCTGTTATGTAGTTAGGCCATAGATTACATTTATGGCGTTTTTTTCCGGGTATGGGGAAATTTAATTTAATGACCCGTAACCATGTAATAATAATTATTGAAAGAATTGCAGTGTTGAGTTAAAAAAACAGTTGCTATAGAAAAACTTTGGGTCAAATGCATTCAGTACTGCGCCAGAGATAACAGGGTTTCAGAGTTGGAACCAACCTCTCAATTTGATTCCAGTGCAGGGCCCCTAGTTTTAGTTGTGTACTGCTCTATCATTTTGTTTGATTTTGAGTATGTTTAGTTTGATTTTCAAGGTGAACTTTAATGGTTTGTCGATAAATATTGGACTCATGGTTCAAAAATTGTTGGAGCTTCACCGAATGATGTAATTAATCCATAATTCTTGCCATTGATTAAGAAAAAAACCTTATAATCAACTTTATGCAGTTTCCAGAATGGTGCACAGAATGTGAATTTGAATTAACTTTTATTTTTTCTGGTATAGTGTTTTTTACCGAACAATGTATTTATGTGAGAAAAAAGAAAATGACCAATAAAATACCAAAGGTATTTTGTCCTTTTGTTCTCTTATTTTATTCATTCTTGTGTAATGACTAACATTTTACATTTATTTATATCATAAACTGCCCCATTTTTTGTTTCGTAGAACAGTTAGTACACACACAACAAATATAATTTTTTTGAAATTGACAAAGACCAATCTCACTCTAATTCTTTATTTCATATTCGGCAGGTTTATTTTCTTATTTATTGGTGTGGGAGTAGTTCTCTTTCTTATTTCTTGTTTTGGTTGTATTGGAGCTGCAACAAGGAATGGATGCTGCCTGAGCTTTGTATCCTATTAGAATGTCTTATGCTACAATTAAAAATATTTCATGATATAATAAATTTCCACTAATATACAAAGAAAACACAAGTTTAATCTTCTGATCTTCTCTCCTAGTTTGTGTGTGTGTGTGTGCGCATGCATATATACATGCATTAATCTGTACTAATCAACGAATTTATTATTAATTTCCTTAAGTGAACAAAGTATTCAATTTTGGTGGCATTATTGATCTTGATAGAGTTGGGATGTGCAGCCTTCATATTCTTTGACAAAAACTGGAAAGAAGTAAGTAAAATTGTCTGGTAATTTGTAATATGAAATTAAAGATGTACTTCTCATTTATAAAATGTTTCATTCAGGAAATTCCAAAAGATAAAACAGGAGATTTTGATGCAATATATGGATTTCTGAGTGAGAATTGGGATATTGTGAGATGGGTTGCCCTCGGAATTGGCATCTTTCAGGTAAGGAAGTTGTATGATTGACATTCCTCAATTGTTTTTCCATCTTGTTTCTTTGTGCTTGTCCTCGTAGACCACATGTAATAGTCTCTAGGATTATAATCAAGCTACCCATTGTATGATTGAGTCAATAACAGACCAAGAATGCTTGAACTCTTGATAAGGAGAATACATTGTTTTTTATTGATATAAACATCTAGATACTTAGAAGACAGGAAAATGAATTTATTATTACCACCATTCTGTTAATAATTTCACGGTAGGTATGGTAAAGTTGAATTGTAACAAGTAGTTCATTATCCTCACTAGGATGGAGTTCAAGCAATTGTGGAAGAGGTGCATAAAGATGAAAAGTTTATGTCCATATCAAATTTGAAAAAGAATAGGGATATCAAACGAAGATTTAAATATATATTGTTTTATGAGGGAAGGTTAGGGCCTATCCTTGCAAGATTTATTGAGCCTATCCTCTATTAGGTACTATTAGACTACTCACAAATATCAAGTCTCATGCTTGAGATGTTGAATCCTTAGCGGGAGAGGTGTGTAGGAAATCCCATATCGATTACGAAAATGGTTAAATTATAGTTTAGTTGAGTTAGGTTTAAAATCTATTTTCTTAGAGGAAGAAATCTCTATGGATTTCATAATTGGTCTCCCCAAATCCAAAGGTTACACAACTATTTTGGTGGTAGTTGATAGGCTCACCAGACCTAGCCATTTTATTCCCTTAAAGCTTCCCTACTTTGCTTATGTATTGGATGAGATTTTTACTTGTGAAGTGGCGTGTTTACATGGAATTCCAGCTTCTATTATTGAGGACGATGCTCGCTCCTATTGAAGAAGCAGGAATTGTTAGGACTGGGAATTTGGGTGTATACTCTGAGAGTAGGCCCGAGATTTGGAGTGTATGAGAGGAGAAACAAGGGTGTTAAGAGAAATGCTGAGGTGACAAAAGGTGTAACAAAATTAGTTAAGGAGTGAGAGAAGTAGCGAAAATATAAGGGGAGCAGGGAAGATATTGTGGAATTTTGTTATGGCCAGGGGGTGTTAACCTCTCGGTAGGAGCTTGCTTTGCAGCACTAGGAATCCTCATCCTACTGTATTTTCTATTTCATTTTGAGGAGTAATATATATATATATATATATATATATATATATATTCTATCATTTTCCCGGTTTATACTTCTACTTTTTGGATCTCTAAGATTGTGGAACATAAAAAATAGGGTAGGATTCATCATATATATCTAAGAAATGTGTATGACATTGCAGGCCCTTCTTTTCCTGTTAGCCCTCATTGTTAGGGCTGCAAATAGGCCAGCAGATTATGATAGTGATGAGGAGTTTATTAATCCAAGACAGCAAGTGCGGCAGCCACTACTCAACAGACCAGCAGCGGGCTCAACAACAACAGGTTTACCAGTTAGTGGGACTATTGACCAGCGCCCAAGCAGAAGTGATGCATGGAGTGCACGGATGAGGGAGAAGGTGCAATCTTTTTCTCCTAAATTGACTTTATCTAATACTCTTAAGCAGTTTTTGATTTCTTTTGTCTTGACAGTTATGTGTTTACACACTTGAGTGCTCCTGGATTGTGGTGCATAGTACCATACTTGTTTGTGTGTGTGTCTGGTGCTATGCAGCTGTTTAGCCTTGTGTTTATTAATGTTTTCCCATACACAGATATTTGGCTTTGACTTATGGCTTCCTTTGTTGAGGTCTAAACTAGCCAATAGATAGGATCTTTACAAAGAATGTTTATTTATACGTATAGGCAAACACGCATAAAGGAGTTATTTAGGTGAGAATAATTGAGTATTATAAGAAATTAGAAAGCATTCCGGACACATAAAGTGAGCCTTGTGGCACTGACTAACCGACACGTGACTTGACAGTTTTTTTATGATAGATGAAAACAATGCGTGATTATTAACCATTAGATCTGATTTGAATTATCAAGATTAAAAGATAAAAATGTATATAATTTTCTTAAGTGGTCACGTGATCATGAACTAACTTTTATTTTTGTCCTAGTCTAAGTATTTGTTGATCATTTTAAATTTAATGAGTTTACTGATTATTATTACATTTTCAGTCTAAAGTTTAACGAGTTTAGTGGCTTTGCTATTGAATTCATGTCTCGAAGGATTGGCTAAACCTGAATTACATCTAATAATTTTTCTGTTGTCGCACAAAACAGGACAGGATAATTTTTTGCATTGGGCCTAATTCAATAAACTGTCTGTTAGCAATCAGTGTTTTTAGATTTGATTATTCAATTAGTCTTTCCGTTCTTAACTCTCTTGTTAGCTTTCTTAGGTGATTAGGTGTTGTGTGTGGTTTTACTGTCTTAACTTAACACTGTCACTGCTGTTATTCAGTATGGACTCGATACTTCGGAATTTACGTACAACCCATCTGAGTCGAGCAGGTTCCAGCAAGTAAACTCACAGCCAACTGAAGAAAAGAGCCGCTGCACCATAATGTGATCTCTTTTGAGTTTATGTTCACGACTCGTGCTGTGCTGGATCACACCATGACATGACCAACATCATATATTCATGTTTTTTTATACATAGCCTTCATGTTAGTGTGGAATATTGTGCTGAGACATCAAAATTTACAGTGGTGTTACTTGTGTTCACAGATTAGGGGGCTGTGTTGTCTCACCAAAATATTCTCCCTTCTTTCTTCAAGGTGTGAATTGTGATTGTGGGAAAAAAATTAGTGGGAACACTTCGCACTTCTCTTTGATTAAGCAGAGACACAGAAAAATAAAAATGCAGAAGGTGTACCAAAAGAAAATGATACAGGGTCGAAAATGAGTGTCCGAAAGGAGAACCAAAATTGTTTGAGTTTATAAGTTCTGCCGTTAAATTCGTCTTTTGATTATGAATTAATTAACTATTTGTGAAGAAGGCTCTATAATACGAGTTTTTCTAGAAGAATTTTATCCACATAACAGACAATTGCTCTACACATAGATACCATCAATTATGCTTAATGTTGATGTCATCCCCTTTATAATTAATTATTGTACGAAACATGCATAAAACACTAATTATTTTACACAGAAAACAAAACCTTACTAAATTTAAACTTATTTTTAGAGTTAGATTAGTCTCCCATGAAATTTTAAAACATTAGTAAAACCATGTTCATTGAGATAAAACTCATGTAACTCAAGCTACTAATCACATGTTAGAGAGGATGCTTCGTAGTAGTAGAAAAATGCACAATATTCATGCTGAATCCACTGTGATTTTGGCTAGTAGTGGCGAGTTGGCTGAATAACACTTTTATTTTCGTTTACTAATATTTTTTTTAAAATATTTGAAAATTTATTATAGAGGAGGTTTTTATTATTTGAAACTTAATCCAATATTCTTATCCGTAGGTTGCTAGCTAGCATTCAAAACGTAAAGTGGAAGACAACATTTTTAAAAGAAAAATAAAATAAAGAACTAAGATCTGAGGATGAGCCAAGTTTAATATTGTTAATGGTGGTTGATTATATAGCCAAAAATTGATGGTATAGAATTGTGGCTAGTCTTATTAGTGGAGAAACCTATACGTTTTCCAAAAACAATTAGTTCTCAAACACATATGTATAGAATTTGTCATAGGGGTCTCTTAAGCTGTGTCCATTTTTATCAATATTGCATTTGATATAGGGTTTTTTTACATCCATGTTTTTCTATTTTAGATTGTATAATTTGAAATTCATTTCTTATATCATGTATATTGGGTAACCTACCACCTTTCAAATCCAATAATATTAAACGTTTAATCAACAATAAACTAATAATCGAATGATCCTTTTTTATATTCTTGAAAATCATAATTGATTATCGAAATCATCCTAATCGATTATGAAGGAATCCATAATCGATTATGAAGGAATCCATAATCGATTATGAAGGAATCCATAATCGGTTATGAAGGAATCCATAATCGGTTACGGAAGAAACATGCACTATGATCAATTGATTGACTATTCCAATGCATATAAAATTTCAAGATCAAATTTGTAATTGGTCTATTTACTCCAAACTTTTCATACATTTCTTCATCCTTCACACACTCCAGCCTCCACCCCCAAATAGGTTCATCTGTAAGTCTCATAGAAAATTATTGTGTAAGTTCACAAATCATCCAAAGTAACTCTTATTGGGCAAGTATTATTCACTATTTTTAATCATATCTAAAATTTAATCTTCACGAATATGTTTTAAAGTCTAGATATCAATTATAAAATAATAATCTTGTTCAAATAAAATATAATTCTAATAAATATGAAATATTTTTTTTTCCAAATATTTAAGATAATTAATGGGTGACATTTGAGAATGGAGTAGTCAAAATATTAATTAAAATAATTACATATATGAAATGTAAGTTTATATATATATTCTTTAGTTTTTTTAATCAATTCATTTGATAAAAATACCAAGCTTTTAGTTCATCGTAGAGGCTAAAAAGGCACATAATTTTAGTTAGGTCATAATGGAATAAGGTTTGATTTCCTAAAACCAAAAGAAAGTTGTAAGAATACACAAAAATATCACATTGTTAATGTATTATGTCTCTTACACGTGTTTTAAAGGGTTTTCATCACTATCCCCCACTTTCAAAAGATTGAATTCAGAGAAAATAATTCACAAAACAGAAGAAGGAGGTGGTTCAATACCATCAATAATGCAAAAAGTTAGGTTGAAACTACCATTCAAAACCTCAACTTGAACCCTAATAATCAACAACCATACATAGTTTATTCAAATGATGAATAGCTTTTAGGTTTAGGAGTTGATCTTCTATGTTCTGAGATTCATAACAACTCACTAAATTACTATTAATTGAAATAGTAGAAATATTATTTAGTAACAATGAACGATTTAAGTGCACGTGAATTAATAGTCTTCTAAAAATGATTATTAAAAATAAAACAAGTTAATTAAAAACATTATAATATTAAAATTGGAAATACTGTTACACTGTGCTGGAGTTATAGGTGGACAAAGAGAAGGGCAAACATGTCATTCACACTAATCTCCATAACACCGCAATTTGGGGGTTGCTTGTATAATAACAAAAACCATGGAGAAGTGAATCAGACCGTTTAAATAGATCCAATGGTTCAGAAAATTTGATCAATATTTTTCGTTTAAAAACTAAAGGTGGAGATCGTGTACATTTTTATGGACGCTGTAGACAATTATCTGGCAGTGCCAGAGTGGCATTTTGTGCTTTGTCACTTTTTCTGTTTTCTTTTTCTCTGTTTTCTTCTTTGGCTGATTTCAATATCAATTTTTGGAAAGCTAACATTCGCAATTTGCAATTCAAAATCGTCGGTTTCTTCTGTAAGTTCGCAATTTTTGGAACCCACTCATCTCTTCTGTCGTTTCTTCTTTATTGATGAATCTCTGAAGTTATTATTTTTATCAGTTGCAATTTACTGCGAATAGGACTCAATTACATTGTATGCATCACATTGTTTTTTTAAAAAGGAATTAGGAATATAATTTTGCATTTATTATTTGTATAATTAGCAGATATCGCTTCCAGATTTTAGAAATGTTTTATGTTTTTGGGAATCAAACGATTAGGTCTATGTTTGGATAAAGCTGAAAAAATATTTTTGAAGAATTCATTGTGTGCCTCTGTATTCCAATGCACGAAATGAAAAGGGAGGAAAGTATTGGTTTGGAACAAAAAAATATAGTTTTAAGGTCTCAGACTGAAGTACAAGCGTTGCATTAAGTTGTGAACATTACTTCGAGAGCTCAAATGTATTTTTACCTCCAAAGAAACAAATTATTCCTCCTCTGGAATTGAGGAATGTGTATTAGAATTATCAAAAACACGTTCACAATTTTTATACGTAGCTAAGTTATTGTTGTTATTAGTTTCTGTCTTTTTGAGACAGTAAGTGTAGCGGACAAATTGAAGTTGGCGTATTTCTTAAAAGTCTAATTGAACTGCTGATGTTATAGTTTATGCAATAGTTTTATTTATTTCATAACTGATACTGTAGAGAAGTGTCTGTCCGTTTCTGCAGAAAATTTATATAGGGCATTGGTCCCCTTTTTGAAGCTTGGTTGAGAGACTAAAGTACAGTTATAGGTAGAGGATGGCATGTAGGGGGTGCTGGGAGTGCCTTTTGAAGCTTTTGAACTTCATATTGAGCCTCACTGGTCTGGCAATAGTGGGCTATGGAATCTATCTTCTTGTTGAATTCTCTAAAGCTTCTGATGATGACACTCCGGATATTTCTCCTGTCAGTGATGATTCTGCTCTGATTCAATTTGGCCGGCCCATACTCATGGCTGTGTCATTATCTAACAGCTTTTTTGATAACTTGCCTAGGGCTTGGTATGTGTGTTGCCCTCTTCTTGCCACTTTTGGGGCATATACATTGATTTATGTTTATTCTTGACTTACTCAATAAAGGTTTTGCTTTTGGTTATACTTTGCTATCTAGTTTTGCTATAGATTACTCGTGCCAGTGGTTGGGGGAAATTTCTTTAATGACATTTGACCATACATAATCAGTATTGAATGAAATACATAGTTAAGTGATTAAACAATTCTAAGTCGCTTTAAAAAAATAATTTGTCAAATGTATTTAGTACTACATACCAGAGATAATAGGTTTATAGAGTTGGAACCAACCTCTCATTTAGATTTCTAGGGCATGGCTTCTACTTTTAGTTATGTACTGCTATATCATTATGTTTTATTTTGAGCCCATTTAGTGAGATTTACATGGACTTTTGAATATGAAATAGTTGGAGCTTCATTCTGTGGTGTAATTGGTCCACCATTGATTATTCTTTATGCGCTTTCTAGTTTGGTCCACCATTGATATTTTTTCTGTTGTATTGTTGTACCAACTTATGTATTTGTGTTAGAAAAGAAAATCACCAATAAAATACCACATGTATTTTTTTCCCTTTTCTTCTACAAGGATATTTAACACATATATAATAAACTATCCCTTTTTTGTTCATAGTACAGTTAGTGCATACACATGTACATCACATAAAATTGATTTTGAAGTTGACAAAGACATACCTTACTCTAATTCTTTATATCATGTTTGCAGGTTTATTTACTTATTTATTGGTATTGGAGTAGTCCTCTTTCTTATTTCTTGTTTTGGTTGTATTGGAGCTGCAACACGGAATGGATGCTGCCTGAGCTGTGTATCCTTTTAGTATGTCTCATGCTACAGTATTTTCCCTGTGGGCATGAATTAATCTGTACTAGTTAAAGGATTTGTTATTAATTTCCTTAAGTGAACAAAGTATTCAACTTTGGTGGTATTATTGATCTTGATAGAGCTGGGATGCGCAGGCTTTATATTCTTTGACAAAAACTGGAAAGAAGTAAGTTAAGTTGTCTGTGATAATTTGTAATCTGAAATTAAAAATGTATTTGTCATCTTATAATATATTTCATTCAGGAAATTCCCACAGACAAAACTGGAGACTTTGATGCAATATATGAATTTCTGAGTGAGAATTGGAATATTGTGAAATGGGTTGCTCTTGGAATTGTTATCTTTGAGGTAAGCAAGAAGTTGTATGATTGGCATTTGAAAGAAAACCATATTGCTTTGCAGTCATGTGATTTTGTACTTGTAATCACAGACCACAGATAATAGTCTCCAGGATTATAATCAAGCTATTGATTTTGTATAGCACCTATTTTTGATTGGGCAAAAAACAGATTGAGAATGCTTTAACTGTTGATCTGGAAAAAACACTGTTTTTTTTTATATAGAAACATCTATATACCAGGAAGACAAGGAAAATGAATTGATTATTACCACCTTCCTGCTAATAATTTCATGGTAATCACTCGTCAATTATCATCAACAATAGGATTCCCTGCCCCCTATTTCCCCATTTCTTGGAAACTTGCCCATTAGCCAACTTTTTCGTGATGCTTCTTTATTGATGAGAAATGCAATTACAGAGGTTAATTTCTTGACCCAAAAGAAACTAAAAATAGTTATGATATATTACACATTTCAATGAAAAAGAGAAACCCGGAAGAGATAAAATGGGACAATATCAAGGACTGAGAAGGTTGAAATGCACTAGTTAAGTAACGATCAACTTAGAAATTCAGGTATTTTATAAAAGATTTGCCTTTGAGAAACCTTAATTTTTCTGTTGTGATATAATGTAATATTACTTTTATATCTCAAATGTACTTGATTACCTTATTGAAAATGTCTTATCGAATCCCCACTTACCTACCACCAGAAGCGAAGGGGTAGCCTATAGTAATGTGAGCTTTGTATGTGTGTGTGATGTAATGTGCCCATAGTTATGTTTCTGGAAGATAAATTTTGGTTAGGATTCTTATCATAAAATTTTGCAGGCCCTTCTTTTCCTGTTAGCCCTTATTGTCAGAGCTGCAAATAGGCCAGCAGAATATGACAGTGATGAGGAGTTCATTAATCCAAGGCAGCAAGTTCGTCAGCCATTGCTCAATAGACCAGCAGCAGGCCCATCAGCAGGGTTACCTGCTTCTGGCACAACTGACCAACGTTCAAGCAGAAATGATGCTTGGAGTACGAGGATGAGGGAGAAGGTGCAATCTTTTTTCTCTTAGCTAATATTGTTATGCATTTCTTTTTTGTCCTTTTGTTTTAACTGGTATTCCTACACGCTTGCGTACTCCTGGTCTGTGCTGGATAGTACCATACATGTGTTTGTCTGGTGCTATCCAGGATTTTTAGCATCACGTCATCGTTACCAAACATTTTCCCATACAGTCACGTATATTTGGCTCTTGTTCTAGGCTTTATTGGTTTAGCGTTTAAGATTTAGGGTTTATGGATAGTACCATACATGTGTTTGTCTGGTGCAATCCAGGATTTTTAGCATCATTGTTACCAAACATTTTCCCATACAGTCACGTATATTTGGCTCTTGTTCTAGGCTTCATTGGTTTAGAGTTTAAGGTTTAGGGTTTATGGATAGTATCATACATGTGTTTGTTTGGTGCAATCCAGGATTTTTAGCGTCATCGTTACCAAACATTTTCCAATACAGTCACGTATATTTGGCTCTTCTAGGCTTCCTTGGTTGAGATCTTAACTAAGCCAATAATTATGATCTTTGCACAGGATGTTTTTACATACATATATAAGCAAACACACACATATACAAAGGAGTTACTTAGGTTGAAATGCTTGATTATTATAACAAATGTAGACAATGAATGGATATTGATTATAAAATCTAATTATACTGATCAAGATTAAAATATAAATAAATACACATAAATATTTTTAAATGGTCACGTGATCTAAAGCTAACTTTATAGTTTTGACTATCTATATATATGATAGTCTCTTCCGGCATATGAATTTGTTGAGCATTTTATGTTGAATGATTAAAATATTATTCCATTCTCACAAGAATATTTAATCATTGAATAACATCGTTATAAGATTTCATGAGAGACTTCATGGAGTTTTCAATCTAGCTCATTCTGTTGAATTCATGTCTTGAAGGTTTAGCTAAACGTGAATATCATCTAATTTGTTTCCGATGTAACACAAGGTTCAAAACATGAAACTTTTTTTAAAAAAAAACTTTCATGTTAGGCATCACTATGCTACTTGACATCTCAGCTAGACTGACACTTCAAGTAAAAACATGACACCTAAGCATAGGACATGTTTCAAATAAGTTCAGTGTAAATTATTATTATTTGTTATTTAGTATCTTACACCATTAATGTTGTCGTTCAGTATGGGCTTGATACTTCGGAATTTACATACAATCCATCTGAGTCGAGCAGGTTCCAGCAAGTAAACTCCCAGATAGCTGAAGAAAAGAGCCGCTGCACTATAATGTGATCTCTTTTGCTGAGTATTTTGTTCACTCCATGACATGGCCAAGATCATTTTCATGTTAGCGTGTTATATTGTGCTGAGACATCGAAATTTACAGTGCATTGCTTGTGTTCATAGATTAGAGAGAGTAGTGAAGTCATTAGATGCTCATATTGTCCTTCCTTGTTTTGAAGTGGTCCAAGTTCATCACTTGCTAGTTTGGAAAACTGTGATTTTCTCCCTAACCCCATATTTGTATTGATTTATTTGGGAAGGATAAATTTGAGACTGATTTTGAGTATTTTCTGTCTGTTTTGATGGGAATTTAGAAAGGAAAGTTGTGGACACTAATGCTTATGAATGTTGGTTAAAATTAAATGTATTATTTACAGTAATTATAATAATAAATATAGAGAATAATTTGTAAAAAGGAATATAGAGAATAATTTGTATGGGATGAGACCAAGATGATCGAGACTCGGCCTCCCTGACCGAGATGATCGAGACCTCACGGACGACTTGGTCGATCATTAACGCTCAAACCAAGGTCAGTGAAGCTAAATTACCATTAAGAATTAGGTAATGCAACCATAAGTGTGATCTATTCCACTAATCAGGCTTAATAAGGTAAGTCTATTAAAATAATATATAAATAGCGCACATTCCAAGAAGAAATGTACGTTATCATTATTGTACACGTCCGAGTGTCAAATATCCTCTTTACTGATTTGAGCGTCGGAGTGCCTTCTGCATGTACCTCCCCCATTTGGCATTCATTCGAGACTGAGAACTGAAGGAGTGACGCGAAGACCAGAAGGATCACAGTGAAGTCTCAGCAACCTGTCGAAAGAAAGAAGACGAAACCTTCAATAGTTCTTTAGGTCCATCTCCCTAATAGAAACAATTAATATAAAAATAATTTTATATAATTTACTTAGTTTTTTCTATTAATTTTTTTTATCCATCCAAACAATTGTCGAGAAATTTTTGTACCTATTTTATTTCTCATTTCTTTTCATCCGTATAAAATATTTTTCCTTCTTATTTTTCTTTTATTTTTCTTCTTTGTATTTGATTCTTATTTATTTGTTTGTTTATTTCATTCTTAAACCAGATAAAGAGAAATTCTTATTGACTTTAATTTGATTCCTACAAGATAATTACGAGACTTAATTTTCTATGAAAGCTATCATTAATGATGATACAAATTTATTAATTAAATATCTAAAATTGTTTATTTGTTAAAAGAATACAATGCCTTGTAAAAAACTACTAAATATGTGTATTATAAATTATAAATAACTAGACTATATCTAAAATGGAGAAAGATGTATAAATAATTTAATATAATTGAATGAGTAAAGTTACATAATTAACATAAAAAAAATTCATAAATGAATTTATCATCTTAACTTTAAATAATTTTCAATTAAACATATACACACATTTAGCAAATTATAAGTACAATTAAGAAATACATTAATAAAATGTATGATGTATTTTTTATATTTAAATTAACAATTAAAATGGCTTTGCAGGTTTAGTGGCAGTGGAAAAGTAAAAGTCAAGAGTTGAAACCATACCTTAAATATTTTTACAATTTTTTAAGAAATTAAATGCAATTTAGAATTAAAATGAGTATAATTTTAAAATGTAATTTTTTATTTTAAAATCCACTAAATCAAATACTAATCTCATTTATTTATGATAATGTAAGTGTTACAGGTCCACTCAGTGAAAATTAATAGACTTCAAAGTGTTAAGAAAGTATTTTTACATATTTTGTGAAAATTTGAAAGTTAGGCAAAATTTAATTAAAGCAATTATAATAGAAAGTTCCAGAAATTATTTTGTTGTTTTATTAATTTTAGAAAACAATGTTTTTATATTCTTATTTTAATGTGAGTAACAAACAAGGACCAAGAGAGACTGGTGGTTCAAAGCAATCTAACGGTTCATAATTTTTAACCACTATTTATTAATTATTTTTCTGTAAAATTAAAGGTGGAGATCGTTTACATTTTTATGGATACTGTAGACGATCCTCCCTATGCCAGAGTGGCAATTTGTGATTTGTCGCTTTTTCTGTGTCGTCTTCTCTGTTTTCTTCTCTCTGAGTTCCATTTTAATTTCAATTTCTGAAAGAAGCATTCACAATTTGCAACTCGAAATCGTCAATTTATTCTGTAAGTTCTTGCAGCTTAGACTCATTCTTCACTTCTCCTCGTTTGTGTAGTTTTCGTTAATCAATCGCCGAAACTCTTATTAATTTTCTTAGTTGCACGTCGCTTCGAATAGGGCTCAAGTATACACAACAACACTACTTTTTTTTTTTTATATATAAAAAGAATTAAGGATAGAAATTTGCATTTATTATTTGTATAATTTGCGGAAATCGCTTCTTTTTTCGTTTGAGAAATGTTTTTATGTGTTTTGCAGATCAGAGGGTTGTGAACATCGGCTTGGGACCTGCAGAAGTACCTTTAACTCCAAAGTAACAAATTCTTCCTTCATTTTGTGCTTTGGAATTCAGGAACGTGCATTAGAATTCCCGAAAATACGTTCTCGATTTTTTTCCCAAACAGAGCTCAAAATCATTGTTGTTGTTAGTTTCTGACAGTAAAGTGTGAACAAGAGAAGTTGAAGCTAAATTGTAATTGAACTGCAGGTGCTATAGTTTATGTGATAGTTTTTATTTTTTTGTTACCTGATACTGTAGGGAAGTGCCTGTCTGTTTCTGCTGAAAAAATATATAAGGCATTGGTCTACTTTTTGAACTGTGGTGGAGGGATTGAAGTACAGTTATAGGTAGAGGATGGCATGTAGGGGATGCTGGGAGTGCCTTTTGAAGCTTTTGAACTTCATATTGAGCCTCACTGGTCTGGCCATAGTGGGCTATGGAATCTATCTTTTTGTTGAATTCTCTAAAGCTTCAGATGGCGAAACTCTGACGACTTCTCCTGTCAGTGATGATTCTGCTTTGATTCAACTTGGCCGGCCAGTGCTTATGACTGTCTCCCTATCCAACAGTTTTTTTGATAACCTGCCCAGTGCTTGGTATGAGTTCAGCTCTCTTGCCACTTTTGATATTGGGGCATATCCATTGATTTATATTGATTCTTGACTTGCTAAAGGTTTTTTACTACATCAATTTGCTATCTGTTATCTAGTTTTCCGTAGGTTATTATATTCATGCAGACAAAGCTTTTTTCCCGGGTGTTCGGGGAAATTTGCTTTAATGGCTCGTAACAATGTAGTAATCAGTATTGTATGAAATGCATTGTTATGTTAAAGACAATTCTGAGTTGCTCTAGAAAAACTATGGGTCAAATGCATTCAGTACTTTACGATGAACATGATAGCGCTCTGGAGTTGGACTCATCCTCTTAATTATGTTCTTGGGTACAGCCTCTAGTTTTAGGTTTGTGCTAAAAGTGGAATCTTCAAACCAAAGTTTCCATTTACTGCATTTGAGGCTTGGTTGTTGGATGAGTTTGGCATTAAAGTACGATCAAATCTGTTCCAGCAGATTGAAGCGGTGTGACCTCCTTTATCGCATAGTTGACACACAGGTTTATTTCCATTGCTTCTTAGCACCTCTCTTCTTGAAAACTTTTCCCTCTGCCTGTGTTAAATGGCTTGTTGTCAAATTTGCTAGTGGTAAGGCGGGCATTAGTATGGGTAAGAGTAACACCCTCTGTTGAATATGTATTAAGCTGCTCGAACCTGCTTTCAAACCTTAACAAATGAGTTTGCAGTTCAATCCAGGACACAGACTCTTTACCAGTCAGAAGAGTGACAATTGGGGTGTATTCTAACCACTCAAAATTTGAATTGTTAATTCAGATTGAGCTATCAGGTTTCCTGCCACAGCGAGATTATCAGCAATAGACTTCATAGTTGTCAGATATTGCTCCATCTTCATGCCTCCCTCCCTCGTTTTCTGTAATTCAGCTTTGTAATAGACAATCCTTGATCTTGTGTGCGCCTCTGAAAGTTCTTTGGCTGCATCCCACAATTCTTTCAATGTCGAGTTTCGCATCAACTGAGATGCTATATCAGTGACTCATGGTGCTGTATAACCATCCTAAAAGTAATTGGTGATTTGAGACCCATTCTTCAAACTCTGGGTTTGGTATTTTTACTGTGCTGCCTGGTGTGGTTCTTGGCAAGAACTCTGGAGGACAAGGTTTGCTGCCAAGGACATGGCCATCTAATTTGTCACCTCTGATGATGGGCAAGATCATAGTTTCCCATAAGAGATAATTACTGTGATCAAGTTTGTAGATGAGGCAAGGAATATGACGTACTTGAACTTGGAGTGCTTGGAAGAGTAGCCATGATTGGCCTGTATGGGGAGAGATTTGCCCAGGATTTTGTGTACTTGATACCAAATTAGAAAAAGATAAAGAGGACTGAATAATTGAATGGAACTGCAGTACACGCAGTACTGTCATACAATTCAATTAAATAAATTGCAGTTGATCCAAAACTTCCAATCCGAAAATAAAGGGATTACATGGCTACAAAACAGGAACCACTAACAGAGGAAAAACTGCTAGAAACATGGGATAGATTTGTAACTAATCAGCAGTTTTAATTGTGCTGCTATATATATTGTTATGTTTGATTTTGGTCATGTTTTGTGAGATTTGCAAGGTGGAACTTTTGGAATGTTTGGTCAATTGAATGTGGAGTTGTTGTGGTTATGAACTAATTATAATTTAAGAAGGTAAAATTTAAGGCTAAGCATCTTCATTTGTTGGTCTGATTGGTCCACCGTTGATTATTCTTGCCAGTGATTAAGAAATAAACTTGATCAACCTACTTTGTGCACTTTCCAGAATGACCCTCAAAATGTGAATTTGAATTAACTTTTATTTTTTCAGGTGTAGTGTTTTTTACTGACTAATTGTTTTTGTTCGAGAAAAAGAAAATCAACAATTGAATACCACATGTAGTATTTGCCCTTTGTATGTTGATGGAGCTTTATGATCTCAATGCTTTACCTTTTGTTCATTCCTGAGTCACGACTGATATTTTACATTTATATGACAAACTGTTCCATTTTAGCTTATAGGTTAGTTAGTTACTCACACAACACATAATTACTTTTGAAGTTGACAAAGACTGATCTCACTCTAATTCTTTATTTCATGTTTGGCAGGTTTATTTTTGTATTTATTGGTATTGGAGTAGTTCTCTTTCTTATTTCTTGTTTTGGTTGTATTGGAGCTGCAACACGAAATGGATGCTGCCTGAGCTGTGTATCCTATTAGAGTGTCTCATGCTATATAGTATTAAATTATTTCATGATCTCATAAATTTCCACTCATACAAAGAAAACACTAGTTTAAGTTTCTGCTCTTCTCTCCCGTTATATATGTACAATTACATGCATTTTTCTGTACTTATCCAAGATCCGTTATTGATTTTCTTAAGTCAACACAGTATTCAATTCTGGTGGTATTACTGATCTTGATAGAGCTGGGATGTGCAGCCTTTATATTCTTCGACAAAAACTGGAAAGAAGTAAGTAAATAGTCTGGTAATTTGTGACAGATATTAAAGTTGAATTTGTCATTTATAATTATATTTCATTCAGGAAATCCCAACAGACAAAACTGGAGATTTTGATGCGATATATGAATTTCTGAGTGAGAATTGGAATATTGTGAGATGGGTTGCTCTTGGAATTGTTGTCTTTGAGGTAAGCAAGAACTTGTGTGAATGATTGGCATTTGAAAGAAAGCCGTATTGTTTTGCATTCTTTTGTCTTTGTGCCTGTACCCATTGGCAGCAGATAATAGTTTCTCGGATTGCAAGCCATCCATTTTTTATAAGATTTTATTTAGATTGGGCCCATAACCGATGAAGAATAATTTAACTCTTGACGAGGAGGCTGAATGTGAGATGTTGTATTTGATCCATCGTGTAAACTCCGTTTGATGAATCAAATTCAGCATCTCACGTTATTTTAGTTTTTTTATGACGAAATTTCAAGAAAACTGTAGAAAAAGAAAAGGTAAAAAATGGAATGAAATCTAGAAATGGAGATCAATGCTATTATCCGTAGTGATTGATAAGTTGAGGAAAACTCATCACTTGGTACTAGAAAATTCAAAGATAAGAGTCAAGGGTTGTTCTTAAAAACATAGAGAATTTTTCTCACAATTGTAAAACTTGTTCACAATGAGTTAAAACTTCTTACACAAGTCAACAATTGACAACTTATATTATGAACTCAAGACTACTAGGTACATCTAACTAATTAGTCTATGGTTCAACAAACTATCTTATAAGTCAGCTAACAATATGTAACTCATATAAAGGCCTAATTACACAAACTTAAAAATAATAATAATAAGCCCAACAACAACCCTATTAGATATTGCGAATATTCCTGATCTAAGAGTTGACTCTAAATTAACTGAAGCCTCCTTATTCCTTTGAGGCTTCCTAGTTATCTGTTAAGGAATTTTTAAACAGTTGTGCCTGTGAGAAGCCGTATATATAATTAGTATAATATTAGTTCAACTTTTCAAATGTACTTGAGTACCTGATTGAATATCTCATCGAATCCCCATTTACATACCACTAGAAGGAAATGGAGGGGTCCATAGTAATGAAAGCTTTATACATGTGTGTGGGGCAATGCATCCATTGTTATGTTTGTGGGTCATGAAATTGTGTAGGATTTTTTTCATATACTATCTAAAGGAATATGTATGAAACTGCAGGCCCTACTTTTCTTGTTAGCCCTTATTGTTAGGGCTGTAAATAAGCCAGCAGATTATGATAGTGATGAGGAGTTCATTAATCCAAGGCAGCAACCATTGCTCAACAGACCAGCTGCAGCCCCAGTAACAGGGTTACCGGTTGCTGGGACTATTGACCAGCGTCCAAGCAGAAATGATGCATGGAGTGCACGGATGAGGGAGAAGGTGAAATCTTTTTCTCTGAATTTGAATATATATATATATATATATATATGTATGATAGTTTATTGGAGATTTTACATCAACTAGATATTAAAATCCTTCATAGTATATAAGTGAGTGCAAAACTCATCTCTGATTTTATGGGATTGAGTTAGGCTTAAAATCCACTTCATAATATAGTTTCTTCTTGTTTATTAGCTACGTTAGATGATTATGGTGATGTATGTGGTTTTACCGTCTAACACTAGTACTGTCGTTATTCAGTATGGACTTGATACTTCGGAATTCACATACAACCCATCTGAGTCGAGCAGGTTCCAGCAAGTAAACTCACAGTCAACTGAAGAAAAGAGCCGTTGCACTATAATGTGATCTCTTTTGCTGCATTTGTGTTCACAACTCAAGTTGCACTGGATTACTCCATGACATGGCCAACATCATCTTCATATTTGTGTGTAATATTTGTGCTGAGACGTCAAAATTTACAGTGGCGTTGCTGTAAATAAAACCTTTAAAAATTATTCCAATTGCTTGTTTGTTGTTGTGTGGATTTTCTGCTTTAAAACAGTTCAATTTGGAGTTAATTAAACCACGGCATTTTTCTGTCTATAAACCTTGAACTGTATTACAGTGCAATATGATCGACTAATGGAAACTAGGGAAACTTCTGGACCCCAAAATTTTATCCAAGGCCATTTTTTGCTGAAACTCAAAAACTTGAACTAACACTCCTTTTTCATGGCAAATTCTTTTGAAATTTCTAAAAACACCCTTTATTCTAGATTTCAAATAATACATTCTAAGAAAATCAAATTCCGATGGAAATGTCGAAAATCAAAATCTTATAAAAAATTTGTTTTTGAGAAAATTTCCAAGAAAACAAAATCTGAAAATGTGTTCGGAAATACAAATTGTGACCAACATCCGATACCCTTTTGAAATTTCTAAACTTACCTTCATTCTCGAATTGAAAATTTATAATTCAAATAATACATTCAAGAAAATCAAATTCGGATGGACATAGAATTTAAAAATTAAAAATCTTATTTCGAAAAAAGCAATTCCAGAATGAACAATATGTTCTGAACAAAAAAAATCAAGAAAAAAAAATTTGGAAATATGTTTGGATAATTTTTTTAAAAATTAAAAAAAATGTTCTTAAAATTTAAATCTAAAAATGTATTTCAGAAAAAAAAAATTAAAAAATATTTTTAATATTTATCTTTTTTACTTAAAGGATATTTTTATCATTTTACGTTAAAATTGATTGCTTGGGTGCATGAAGTAGTTTCGCCTTTTTTTCATTTCGAAAATGACAATTCGGAACATAAAAGTACGTTACAGTCAATCTTTTCGGAATAAAAAAAAGGGCGTTAGTTGACATTTTTGGCATGCAGGAGGAAGTAACATTTTATACGGAAATTATAATTCTGGAAACTTAGATACTTTTTGAACCGACTTTAGTTTTATTTAAAATACTTTAAGGAATATTTATGAAGTTTTCTATAAATCAAAGATAATGTTACTTTTACTAAAGCCTTGAATTTATTATCATACTTAATGATTTACTAACTTGGTATTATGAAAATTTTAAATTGTAGTCTTTTGGGATAATTTTACGAAAAATTGTCAACAAATATTCTCAAGAAACATTTCTGAAAGTATTCTACTTCAAAAGATAAACCAAAAATAAAATTTACATTTTCAAATTTTAGGAAAATAAATTTTTTTCCTAATGAATTAATTTCCTTGATAGGAGTAGTAAAGAATTTTTATTAATTTAGTATAATTTTATCTCTTAATTATTAAAATAAATAAATATTTTAAAAATTATTAAAATAAATAAATCGTACTATCTTAAAATAATTTTAGTTAAATTATATTAAAGTTCACTTTGTAATATGATATCAAAGTCATTTCGAATCTATCCTAACGAATATTTGTTGACCTGGACACTTGTCAGAAGGGGTGGAAAATAAGGTGTAACAAGAGAAAATAATAATAATTATTATTATTATGAGGTGGAAAATGAATGTCTAGAAGGAGAAGCAAATTAATGTTTTGAATAAGAGTTAATTAAATATGTTTGAGAAGGCTCTGGAACGTTATCTTCTTCTGTGGCCTGCGTGTTATGCACAAAACAGATTGTTGATTAAAAAAAAATGCAGAAAAGAGACAATTGCTCTTCCTATATTATTATCAATCAGTGATGCTAATGTTTACGCTATCACTTTTTTAGATTAAAATTTTGCACTAAACATGCATAATATCTCCCTGCCATGAACAATACAATATTTATTATTGTGCATCAAATGTAAATTCAGTCACGTAACTGAAGCTACCAATCACATGGTAGCCAAGTATTTAAATTTAGTGTTTGGTCTACCCATTTTCTCTCTATGCTTCTTTAATGATGTTATTGGATTCTTGCATGTAAGAAGAGGACATGTGCTCCATTTTCATTAGCCCTCTAACGGTGAAGATGTTGACTTCCCTATTTCATCACCTTTTTATTAGTGTTCATCACTTCCCTCAATAACACTTCCAATATTCTTTATGTCTATGTTGCTAGCTACAATCCAAACCTTAACACAAGTTATAAGACAAATAACTCATCATCATTCAAGTTTAATACTATAGTTAAGGATGATTTATTATAGGGTTATTATGTTTTTCATTCGTATATTTAAATATTTAATGTGAAATTGATTTTTTTCTTAATCCAAATTTTAGATTTTCTACCTACTTATAGTAAAAAAATTATTAGAATATGTTTTTATCGGTGTTTGTTTAACAAATAAATTTTCAGCGTGAATTATCACTACAAGAAAATCATAAAATAGAAACTAATTTTAAAGACAAAATATAATTAGTTGTTATAGTGACTAAATTAGAGACCATTTTAGAAACTAAAAAAAAATTGGTTTCTATTATTGATAAATGTTTCTAAATTTATATCTAATTAGCTACCATTACCAAGGTTTTAACTACCAATTATTTAGATTCTAAATTTGGTAGCAAAAACCTGATAGCTAATTAGATACCAATTTGGTAGCAAAAACTTGGTTTCTATTTCATAATTGTCTTGTAGTGTATAGTATGATATATAACATTTAGGTTAACGATTAGCCGACATAAAATATTTTAACATCTTAATCCATATTAGAACAATCACGTAAAAAAAACTAATAATTTAAAAATTCATTTGATACGTAAAAATACTGATAAAAAGTAATTTTTTTATGACAAACATATAGGAGATCTAAAGATTAGACTAGAGAACAAAACCAAACCAATTTCACTTAATAATACAAGGATTAAAGATATATTTAAGTGTTTATTATATTGATAAGGTTGAATTGGGTGGCAAAGATTTTGATTCCTGATTAAATTGTGTTTGATTTGTTATTGTGTTTAGTCATGGTTTAATAGTATAGTATTGAAGGGGCTTTGATTAGCCTTGGTCGGTTATGAATATATTCACATTCAGAGTTGAATTGAATTTGTTTGTTTCCTCTTTGTTCTATATGCTGCTAATGGAGGCCAGCACTATTGTAGCAAATTACAATCACTTAATAGATTGATATTTTAAAATGGAAAGAAGAAAAAAGAAGTTTTTGTGAATGAAGATCTTTGACAAGTCCTTATACATGACAATGCCATGTTGCTTATCATAACCCACTAAATAATGTGTTCTCTTAAAAGGAAATTTATTCACTCAATTCATTGCCTTCATTTTCTAACATATTTTAATGTAGCAACACTAATGGTATACAATATCAAAAGATGAAAAGTGTTACAAATATTTCTAACCTAACATTTTTAATAGGGTAGTGATAAATTTGAGACCATTTACATTTATTTAACATCTAAAGAATATTATTTTATTATAATATAATATTTTGTTTTATAAAAAGTTTTGAAATAGATGTATTTTTTTAAAAGTGGTGTCAAAAAAGGAAATTTTCCCTTTTAATGTGCTTTTATACTAGTTGAATTTTTGTGGGTTTTCACAACTTATTTAATGACCATCTATTAATTTTATAACTTTTAATACATATGTTAGTCGTTAAAAAGATTATTAGAAAGAGTTTGTTACTAACACTTTGTTAAAATGAAAGTACTAGGGATAGACTATTTCTTATTATATTGAGTGGAAAGAAAAAGAAAATTGTAGAATTAACATATAAAATTTTAAATTAGGTTTTTCTAGATTTAAAATAGGAAGAAGATCGAGTTTAAAAAATTATATATATATATATATATGTGTGTGTGTGTTAGAAACAATATTTTAATTGAAAAATATATTTTAAACAACAAATATTTAGAAAAGTGTGTATTATACCTGAAGTCCACTTTCTTCTCTTGAATCTGGATATATGTGTAATTGCAAATTGATTTAAAAATTTATATATATTTTAACGAAGCTTTGGTTAAACTTGTATAATTTATGTGTTCAGTTGAACTCATGATATTGTAATTTATGTATTAAACAAATCTAATAAAAGATTAATCTGATTTAATTTGTTTCTTTTTCACTTTAATCTCATCATTACTCAACTTGTTTATTTTCTTTCTAAAAGCAAGATAATTAATCAATTAGAAGATATGGAATATATATATATATATATATATATATATATATATATATATATATATAAAAGTTAATATACAAGTTGGATTAAAAAATGAAAAAAAAAACTATCATATATCTTATCGATAACGAAATCAAATTATACACACTTACACGAAAACAAAATAAGAATTTAAAAATTTAGTAAAACAATTTTTTAATAGAAACTAAAATTTACAATTCGTTAAAACTTAATTAAATCTTAAATTTAATTGTAAAAAACATTTAAAAAACTTTTTGTCCTTCTGGAATAAAGAAACTATTCGATTATATTTTCCTTCACCATTGCTCTTAAAGGTAACTGCTATAGTATTTCCAATTTTCATCATTATTTTCCATTTGCTTTCACTTTCAAACTTTCTCTATTTCTCTTTCATCCATAGTTATAAAAAAAAATATTGAAACAAACACAAAAATAAAATAAAAGAGAGTAAAAATGTGATAATTTAAAAAAAAAAGATAAAAGTATATTTTGCAAACATTTTGGAATATTATCATTGTTAGATATTTTATTCCAGTTGTGTGGTTAAGATCCAATCATGTTATTGATTTTGACAAACTTTCACATATTTGAACCACTCTTTTGAAAAAGAAAACCAGACATTCCTTTATTCAGGAAATAAAAAAAACCTCGAATTTATTCTTAACAAAAGTGGCTATTTAGCAAAATTAACTGATAAATTAGTGCAAACTAAAATTAGTCAGGCAAAATCTAATGTGTTATGACTTAATAAACTAAAAACCTTTTATAAAATTAAATTTTAAATTAATAAATATAAAATAATAGCTAAGAGGGTTGTGAATTATTTTAAAATAATAAGTCTAAACATGAAATATAGTTTAAAAAAATATTATTAAAATGTTGAGAATTGGAAAAAGAAAGGAAAAGTATTTTGAAAGAGAAAGAGAAAATGGATCGATGTGAAGGTTAGAAGACAGAAAGCAAAAAGAAGAGTGTTGAGAATGTGATGAAGATCTCATTCTGTAGCAATGGCATATTACCACGCATGCATGTGCTATTCTCACCAGACAAACCTTTCTCATAAATTATTTTATAAATAAAGAATAATCCTAACTTTTATTTGATGTGGATGATGTTTTTAAATTTCACGTTTCTGATTAAAAAAATATAATTAGAACAGTGCGATTTTACACAGAATTTACCAAATTGACAGATTTATAAAAAAGATATGTAAAAACATATGAAATTAATACTTTTATACTATTTAAAAAAAAAACAGAAACACAAATAAACTCTCTAGAGTAGTTTGAGCAACTATATTGAAAGTTTAAAAAAAATGAAAAAAAAAACAAAGATAAGAAGGTAAACCAAAAGAAAACATTTTTTAATGTATAACTCTGAAAGATAACAAAAGGGAACTATTGAATCCTAACAATTCAATTAGATGGACTCGTTGTATTCACAGTACAAGAAAATCATGAATTAGAAACTGATTTTAAAGACAAAAAATAATTAGTTATTAAATTGGTATATTAAAATCTTGGTAGCTAATTAGCTACCAATTTAATAACTAATTATTTTTTGTCTCTAAAATTTGTTTTTATTTTATGATTTTCTTGTATGGTCTCTAAAATTAGTTCTCATTTCATGATTTTCTTGTAGTGTCAACAATGATAATAAAAATCCTATTATATTGTTGTACGTCACTACCATTAATTTATCTTTGGTTGATCTGTTTTGGAGGTCATCTTATCTGCTTTCACTCTAGTTTTAGGAGGACATTTCGGTTTCTTTGAGGTTTAAACTAATTCATTGTCTTTACTTAATGGTTTCTCATTTTTCATCTTTTCAGTCCAAAGAACTTAGAGACAAAATTGGTTTCTTCTAAAAAAATACCAATTGGGATAGATTTAACTATATATGTTGGTAAGATGTTCATCATGTGAAAGAAATCAAAATAATTTTGTAACATTAAATCTTGATAAACAAATTTAGAAGTAACTTGTTTGGCAACAACTAATTTATGACTTGTTGTATTAGTTAAAAAATTTAATATAAGAGAATTATTAAAAAATATCAGAAATTTTAGAACTTAAAGAAATTATTTTCTTTGTAGAAAATGATCGAATTCATGGATACCTTAAAAAAACATATATCAACACAAAATATTACCTTAAATTTTTAAGGAAAATGATTTTTTGACACCCATTACTCCACCCTACACCCCACTAAATATTAATATTTTAATTATTTTTTTTTTTAGTTTTGAAAGTTATTTTAACATTTTGTATTTTGTCTATATTTTCATTAAGGATTTTTATTTTATTTTTTTATTACAAATATTAATATTTTGTTGTGGGTGTAAAATGGAGTATGATGTCAAAATATCATCACCCAAATTTTAATCGCGTGGATACAAAGTTATATTCTACATCATTTTTATAAATTTCTTCAGCTTTAAAGAAAGTATCTTACTAAATTTATACTTCTGTAGCGTGATATGAAAAGAGATACCAAAATTTGTTCAAAGAAAGTGAAAATTTAATGAGATATTAATTTTTTTTCAATAAATATAATATTTAAATATGAAAGTATAATACTAATTCGAAATGATTTTGATAAAAAAAAAGTCAATTATTTTAATATTTTTTGTTTGGCCAATATCAAAAAGAGGAAGTGAAAGAGACAACGTGATATTTTGTCTAGTGAAAGTCATAATCCTAAAGATTTATGAAAAAAACCACGTTTTGCATCTTTAATCCCGATTAAGGTGTCAATTTATATAAATAATAACTAGATCTACTTTTTCAGAAAATCAATTGATTAATTTAATTATTTTAAAATGTAATCATACTAAAAATAAAATTAATTATAATATTTCAGAAAATTCAGATTAAAAAATAGGGAAATATCAATTTTAGTCGTCTTAAAATTCTATATAATCAAATCATAGAGTATCTTACTGTCTCATTCCAAAAAAAAAATAAAAAAAATCATACATATACAATTACAATTTTTAAGATCCAATTTTATTTAAAACTTTAATTTCTTATCCAATTCTATCATCAAACAAATACTATTTTTTCTATAAAATCTTAATTCAACCTAAATAACTTTATAAGCTATGATGACACTGAATCTAAAACTGTTTTATTTGTGTTTCTTTTTAGAAAACGAAGTTTTTTTTAATAGGTATATATATTTATATTTTTTATATGTTTGTCTATAATTTTTTTAAAAATACTTAAATTTGCTTCATAATAATATTATATGATGAAAAAGAGAAACATATGTACAAGTTGCCGACAAGTTCATGTAGTCCAAGAATGTTCATGTTTATGCTCATACAATTGTATTTATTTTCTGTCCACATTGCAAATTGCAGCCTCATATTAACTGTAACACTCTCAACATTTTCCTTCTTTTCACACTATCTTGCTTTCATCACACAACTAGTTCTCTCATATATTTTAAATTAAAATGATCACATATGAATAAAAATATTACGAAATTGAATTTTAAATATAGAACTAATATTATGAAAATATAAAAGTAAATTAGAATTCCTTCCTGATAAGGTTAGAATGGTGTTCCATTCTGAGAGACATTACTTAAACAATTGGCAATCTGTGATAGAGGAAGAAGAAGAGCGCGTAAAGGTGACGGTGATTGATGTTAATCATAGCATAGTAAACTAACTACTTGCCTTAAAGTCATCAATATTAAATTATCAACGCTAATGGGATTTGATTAGTTATGAGTTGTTGTATTTAATTCAATTTAGGTTCAATCTTCAATGACTATAAAAGACTATTAGTGTCTGGTTGTGTAGTTAAACATACATTAATGTTGCGTGAATCCTTTATATTCCTAGATGAAGTTTAGAGAACTATTGAAGGTTTCGTCTTTTTTTTTTTTCGGGTAGGTTGTTAAAGTTTTACTGTGATTCTCGTGGCCTTTCACGCTACTCCTTCGACTCTCAGTCTCTCAATATCGGGTGAATGTCAAATGGGAGAGGTACCTACAGAAGGCATTTCTCAAGTCAGTAAAGAGGATATTCGGCACTCGGATGTGTATAATAGTAATGACGTACCTTTCTTCTTGGAACGTGCGTTATTTATATTATTTTAATAGACTTACCTTATTGAGTCTGATTAGTGGAATGAATCACACTTATGGCTGCATTACCTAATTCTTAATGATAATTTAACTTTACTGACTTTGGTTTGAGCTTTAATAGTTTTCCATGAAGTTTCGGTTAGCTCGGTTAGGGAAACCTCGGTCTATACCATTACACTTTCAATATTGTTTTGTTATAATTTTACATTTCAAATTTCTTTAGCATTAGGCTTTATGTGCATGTTACACAGTTTTTCACACCATTTTTTTAGTTGTTGTGAAGTCACTGTCCTTAATATAAGTTTATGTAAACTATAGTATATAACTCGAAATTTTCAAGATCAGCTTTTTAATTTCAAATTCTTCTGGAAGGTGTCCCTAAGACCCTTCAAATCTGAATTGTGATGAAGTACTGTTGAAGTTTCCATGTGGGCATGAATAAAAAGGAAATTTTTCTTCCTCTTTCTTGCTCTATGCCACATTCCCACTTGCGCCTGGTTGGTTGTACTTTTCCCATCACTCAAAAAAGTTTTTAATATTATTTTGTGTTAAGTAAACCATAGTCAAAGGCATGAGTTATGAGAAGTTTTACTATTTTCTGTTTTGTACGTTCCCCCAACGCGTTTGATTCTTCATTTCAACACTTGAAAACTCTGAAATTGTTATCTTCACACATAGTGCTAGGGTACTGGGCCTCTCTCTTCCTCATCCTCGCATTTCCTTCTCTCTGTGGGACCATTTCTTCTTCTTCTTCTTCTTCGTTCTTTTCTTATTAATTTCAGAGTTTGTCAGCTTCTAAATCAGTACGTGATGAGAGAGATGGAGAGAACATAAATAAGCATATAAGGTGGATCAGCTAACCAATGGGTCTACAGCTGTCCCAGACAGACATGATGAAATCTTAGTTTACTTTAGTTGTCCATTTGAACTAAGCATCATCCATTTAATGTAAGTGTCAATTTTTGTTTTGTTTAATGATAAGGTTGTTCCTTGTTACTGACACCTTCTCATCATGTGGGCCACTGCCACATCTCGGCTATGATTCTATGCTTTATTTTTATCCATCCTTCTTTTCATAATTGCATTCTTTCATGCTAAACTAATGTGTATTTATTAGCTTCTGCATTTGGGGCATGGTAAATGGTTTGTATTGTTATTCAAGTTTTTGTAGTTTTTGCTATCAATTATTTACTTTGTTGGTTGGTTGAATTGAGAGTGAAAATTTTGTGTTAGTTAAGATGTAACACTAGTGTCCTATGTTTGATGATGCCCTCTCGTCATTTACATTTTGGTAAATTGCAACGTAAGTGTGTGTCTGCTGAAAATGACATGGTTTTATTGGACTTGCCTTTTGGGTTTGTAACGAGATTTCAACCAAGGGTGTTGTGTTTTATGCTTTTAATTATTTTCAGAAAATTGCGACGTGGTGTGAGGACCAGCAGCATAATTTTCCTTCTGCAAGTTGCGGTTGTGGATGAGTTGCTGAGATACTCACACATTTTCTGTCCTTTTCTGTTTGGTTCCAATACGGATCTTCCTCCTCATTCGCATTCACTTAATCCCCTTTTTTCGTATTCTTACCATGGCCTCATATTTAAATATTAACTGCCAATAGGGGCCAAATTAATGTCACTGACTGATTCCATATTTAAGAGCTTGTGCTTCTAAAGTCCAGCATAACACGCTAGTGTCTTTCTGGGTTCTGTTGTGGTCTTTTGACCTCAAACAATGAAGGCAAGGAGAGGAAAACGCTCTGAGGTAAGGCTTAACATTACCATGCTATGGAACTTGTTTTTTGGTACTTGCAGAATTCCTCATTTCATTTTATTGCAGGCTTTCTGGCCTTCCATTGTGATGAAGAAATGGTTAAACATCAAGCCCAAGGTGAATGACTTTAGTGAAGATGAAGTGGACACTGAAACTGAGAGTGAAGATGATGGTATGCTTTGAATTTTACCTTATTATTTTTTTCTGTTTAGTTTGATAGTTTTCAAATTTTCCCATTTGCTTCTTTCAATTTTCATCCAGCTTGCTCTCCTAGAGTCTCAAGAATGCGTGAAGATAAACCCCCCCTTAGAACACAAGGGGTTCCATCCAAATTCTCAAGTCAAAGATCAGGCAAGTCTCCGTTCCTTTTCAGCAATCTGGTTCTCTTTTGAAGATAAATGGAAAAAGAAGAATGATTCCATTAACTGTGGTTTTAATATTGTTTGACATTTTCTTTTCTCTTTTAGACCTTTTGCCACGCTTCATAGAAATTTGTAACTGTAGCTTATTGTGAAATTAAGAATCTTAAGAAACATCTTGTCTTGGCTTTCATAACTTTGCTTGTAACTGGAGTCAAATTTAGTCAATGCTACACATAACTTTAAAGACAATTTTAAGTCAATCATCTTGTTTTATGAATTCAAACGATTGTTATTATCACCTGACACCATTAACCGTGATTTGATATCATGTAATTCAGATGCATCTTGTAAGGGCCAGAAGGCAAGACACAGAAGAGGAAAATCTGAAACTCTGCGTGCTCAGTACATAAACACAAAGGAAGTGAGGTGTGCAGCTAACCTGGTTATGCAGCATGGCATTTAGACTTATATTAAATTGAACATATCAGTGACATGCATCTTAAATTTGGTTATTCTTCAGGGTAACAATTGGCACATGGAATGTTGCTGGAAGACATCCTTATGAGGATCTTGAAATTGATGACTGGCTTTGCACTGAAGACCCAGCTGATATTTACATTCTTGGGTGAGTAATCTGAGTTTCTGAAGTTACCAAATTTGCAGTAAACATCTTTTAATTTAATCATGCACCTTCTCTTGTTTGTACTTCCATGACATTTGTGTGATCTTTTTTTACTTCTGATTTCTGACACAAGAACAATTTTTGTTTAAGATGTACTATTCTTATTCTTGAAACTTTGTTTTTTAACCATGCCGAATGGTATCATATGATCCATGTACCGATCTCACTTGGTAGAACAAGAGTTTTAGTGCCCGCCTCTGGTGATTGTTGTAGTATATATCATCTATTGCATGGTTTTCTGATAACTGAAGTATTTGCTGCCTTT
Organism: Phaseolus vulgaris; assembly: GCF_051622355.1. NCBI lineage: Eukaryota > Viridiplantae > Streptophyta > Magnoliopsida > Fabales > Fabaceae > Phaseolus > Phaseolus vulgaris. Next base: position 781,564 of record NC_143499.1, read on the forward strand.
CACAGTTTTCAGGAGGTAGTTCCACTGAATGCAGGAAATGTGCTAGGAGCAGAAGACAATACACCCATCCAAAAATGGGAGGCAATCATTAGGAGATCTCTAAACAAATCTTCTGAGCCTGACAGTAAACACAAAAGCTACAGTGCCCCTCCTTCTCCAGTGTTAAGAACTTCTTCTGCAGCTGATCTCCTAGCAGACACTATGGACGTTGATAATCCAATTCCAATAGATATGATGATTGAGGAATTTGTAGGAACGGTACACAATAACGAGGTGAAACAGCAGGAAGTGAAGAGCATAATTGATATACAGAATAACTTGCAGTTGAGGAGAATATATGGCATTGATATTGACTGGCCTGAACGCTCATTAGATGCAATCCCACAAATTGTTGATTCCAACTCAAAGTTGCGGAGAGTACTGAGCAGTTCAGCTAGAATTGGCTTTAACAGGACTGAAAGTACTCTGATATATAGTGTTGGAATGAAACGCTCACACCACAGTTCTGGAAACTTGGACTTGTTGTGGGAAGAAGAGCAAGTGATACCTGAAGTAGTTGATTCTGTCTCTGAATTTTTATCAGCTGAGGATGGTGATACTTTCATTGAAATGGTGAACACCGAAGATGATAATGAACTGGGGGCGATGAAATCTTGTGGAAGTCCAATGTATGTTCGGATTGTGAGCAAGCAAATGGTAGGGATATATGTATCTGTTTGGGTTCAGAGGAGGTTGAGAAGGCACGTTAATAATTTGAAAGTTTCCCCGGTTGGAATTGGTCTTATGGGCTACATGGGAAACAAGGTAAGACATCATTATGGCAGACATATTTCAAAGCATTCTTGGCCATGAAGAATTGCATTTTAAGTGTTACTTACCAAGGCTTCATAAACACTAGAGAAATAAGTTTTATTTTTATGATCACTAACCATCAGTGATTATATTGTACCTACACCTTTTGACATGAGTGAATGTGATGAAACATTCTCACTGATGCAGGGGTCAGTTTCGATTAGTATGTCTCTCTTCCAGTCACGTCTGTGCTTTGTTTGTTCCCATTTGACTTCTGGTCAGAAGGAAGGGGCTGAACATAGGCGAAACTCTGATGTTCATGAAATTCTCAGACGCACTTGCTTCTCACCTGCCTTTGATGCAGATCAACCGCAAACAATCCCATCTCATGAGTAAGCTTTACTATGTCACCATGAAACTTTTTCCTTCTTCACAATTTTAGCAAACTTTTCCTTGGAGATACAATGTTCATCGATTGCTGTTGGTTGCTAACAGCCAGATTTTCTGGTTCGGGGATTTGAATTATCGTATCAATATGTTGGATGCCAATGTTAGAAAATTGGTGGCTCTAAAGAAGTGGAATGAGTTGATGAATTATGACCAGGTGAGACTTGTGCCTGCAAAATATGCCTAGTTTTCAGTTTTTACGGCAAGAAGATTGTATTTAGCTTCTTTTTTGGGTTTATTGTGTTACTACTTGAGATATATTACACAATGTTTTTGATATTATATTCTTTGTGATGATGGATACAATTTATCCTAGATAAATAATAATTGGTTCACCTAATTTTGTAGCTAAGCAAAGAATTGCGTATTGGGCATGTGTTTGATGGATGGAAAGAGGGGTTGATAAACTTCCCACCCACTTACAAGTATGAAATTAACTCTGATAGATATGTGGGTCAGAGCCCAAAAGAAGGGGAAAAAAGAAGATCTCCAGCATGGTAAGAATATTTTGTTGCTACATATTATAAAAACTATTGAATAGGCAAAGTAGGTGGCAATATTTTAATCTGGGGCAAGATTATGCAGGTGTGATCGTATATTGTGGCTAGGAAAAGGAATAAAACAACTACAATATGGACGTGCAGAAATTAAGCTCTCAGATCACAGACCAGTCAGTTCAGCCTTCTTGGTTGAAGTTGAAGTATTTGACCATCGCAAGCTAAAAAGAGCTCTAAATTTCACTAGTGCAGCAGTTCACCCAGGGATCTTCCTTGATGAAGATGGAGAAATATAATCATATTAGAAATTCATTCAATTGAACTACAATCCTATACTATATACCGGTAAATATAGTCTTTTACATCTTTTCCTTGCAACAATCCAATTTATGACATGCTGTGTAGGATATGCTTTTGCATGATTGTGCATTTTCAAAGATTTGGTTGAACATAACTCAGTCAGTTCAAAACAAATTTTGGAGTTTGCTTGGTGCCATGAGGGTGTTGGAGTTTGTGTTTGTATCATGATTTAGCTTGCAAGTATGTGTTAACATGGATTTATTCTCCTGCAGGGTGTTAGGAGCACTCTTCTCAAGTTAGCTCAGAAAGAAGCATCCATTGAGATTAACAGTGAAATCAATCATTTTGCCATTCTAAGTTGCATAGGAAGCCACTGAGATAGTTATAACAGTAAAGTGTATATACTCATACAAAAGGATGATTTTGGGACCTTTTTTTCATCCATAGTAAAAAGTCATTATTTGATTTTGGCCTCATCAGTTTTGTGTGCCATTTATTTTATATTTTTGGACAATAAACATGGGGGTGAGTGATTTTTTAACAGTGCACAAGTTCTGTATAAACTACTATTGATTTCAGCATTGAACTTCAAGCATTAACAGGAAATAGCCTTGGATGGTTTTGGTGTGATGTTGCAAATTAGGTTCTTGTTAATCACAAAAGTTGTGCCTTAAAATCCTCTTATGCTTTTAATTCTGAGAGAGTCAATTTCAAACTGTTCCATAAGTTTAAATGTTACTTTTAATTCCAATTCACATTTCAGAACATTTACTACACTATATTCAATCAAGATCTTAATGATTAATTTTTTTATTGAAACAAAATTATCAAAGATTATTATTTTTATATTCATTTAACATTATCAAGATTTAACAAAGTCTAGTGGTATTCAATTGAAAATTTAACAGACTAAAAAGAATAATCAGATATTCAATATCATTCAGATTTCAATAGATTAATTACTGGACATTTAATGATTTTATGTGATCTTTTATTTGCATGTATAAATATAACTGTCATGAAAAAATTTATGTGAAAAATTTTCATATATAGTTCTCGATTATTACTTTTTACCCTCAATTTGATTTATTGTTACTGTTATATATGATTGTGGAATAAATAAAAAGAATTTTTTTTGAATCTGTCTCTTATACATTATATTGATATTTGAATTACTAGTTTTTTTGAACATTTTCTTTAATTACACTGACATGATAGATTTTCATTAATATGGTCTAAACTCGCCTGTAGTCAACTAGTTAAGAATTTGATGAAAAATGACAAATAAGAAAAAAAATTATAGAAAAATATTTACCAATTATTTATATTATTTAGTTTAAAAGTAAAAGAATTCTCACTATACATTAAACGAGTACTCATAATTACTAAAGGAAGAGGTGGAAAGATTAGAGTGTTGAAACATGAAGTAATGGAATTTTTTAATCACATATTTATACAGCTATTTGTTAATATTCCCAATAAAATCATCAAATGACTTTTTTTAATTGCTAAATAAAGAAAGGAGTAAAAGAATTAAAAGAGTTGAAATATATCAAGATAGTAAAAAATTCTTATTAGATATTTATGTGAACATAATTTAATTACCTAATTGTTTTTGCCGATTGATTCTAAAGATAAATCCTGGCTTTGTTTATCTCTGTTGGAATTTGCTATTCCCTTTTGAAGTACAGGCTTATAAGAAACAAAAAGTAGTGAGTTTCGGTCTTAGAAATAGCGTATTTATCTCAAGTGAAAGCATACTCAACAGAAAATACACTCTCTTAGTACTCATGTACCAGCATGAGAGACCCAACCACATGGCCCTCCAACCAGGCCCAAGAGCTAAGTTGACCCGCCTATGGCAAGTGCTGAGGTCCGACCTCCGAGTGCTGAGTTCTGAGCGCTCTGGTCCAGTACAATAATATATAAATTAAGTTTTATAAAATGTAATTTGTGAAAAAATAATCACATTCTTATATTATAAAATATGCATAACATTTTTTACATAAAAGTCATTTAAAATCTCAATTAACACTCTGTAATTGTTTTTTTCTTTCTTTATATTAAACTTTAATACTTTTATGTTTTTAAATATATTCACTTTGTGTTGCTAGAATAGATTACTATAGTATCACGAAATAAACTTCTAAGTCAAATTTAATCATATAAAAGAAAACTCAACATTTCTTAACAGATTATGAGTATTGACTCTGTAGAACCAAGAAAACTCATACACCCAGCATAAACTTGTAGCACTAAATAATACAATAAACAAACAATTTGAATTGCTTTATGGAAAAGTAACATCAAAACAAATAATATATAATTTCGTCAGTGTTTTTTTGTAATTTTCAAACCAACCTTAGGGTGGATAATTCCCTCAGGAAAGCACCTTATGCCACCCAGCTACAGTGCTTACAGAACAAAACAGAGTTAAAAAGCAATAAACAGAAAGTCAAGATGGTTGTATCAACTCTTGGTGGAACCAAAACACCTGGGAAAATTCTCCTCCCTAAGGTTTGGTTTGAAAATGTAGAAAAAAACACACTAACAAACGGTACAAGAAAACATCATCAGAGGCTTCAGTTTAGGCACATAGAATAGAGCAGAAGCCTAATTCTGCTCCACCATTCATTCCCATTTTCCATCATTTCCTTCGATGGAGAGTATGAGGCTCACACTCTTCCTGATTGGTATTCTCTTCAATGCTACAACTCTAAGTGGCGTGGAACTTCTTGTTCATGACTACTACAAGGAGAAGTGTCCCTTAGCTGAAGACATCGTGAGACATAACGTGGAGGTGGCACTTTTGAAAGACCCTCGTTTCGCAGCCTCTCTACTTCGCTTACACTTCCACGATTGTTTTGTCATGGTAGTGACCATCTTCCTTTTCAGCTTTTCATTCTTCATGGCCCATGTTACTTTTTTTTGTTGTTGTTGTCTATTTGTCTGATGAAATGAACAATAGGGATGTGATGCTTCGGTGCTTCTGGACAGCGTGGAGGGCATGGCAAGTGAAAAACTGGCTGGGCCAAATGTGAACTCTTTACGTGGGTTTGAGGTTATAGACAAGATCAAGTATCTGCTGGAAGAGGAATGTCCTATCACTGTTTCATGTGCAGACATCCTTGTCATGGCTGCACGTGATGCTGTTCAACTGGTGCACAAAATGAATGTCATTACTTATCACACATGTATTGTTTGTTCTTTTGATTCACAATAATTTCTATTGTTGGCTTTTGCAGAGAGGAGGACCAAGATGGGAGGTCTTGCTGGGGAGGAAGGATTCTCGGGAGTCAAGTTTCAGTGGAGCTAATCTTTTCATCCCTGCTCCAAATTCCTCTTTAGAGGTTCTCATAGAAAACTTTAAGCAACAAGGCCTTGACATACAAGACTTGGTAACTCTATCAGGTATACTTAATTCCTTACTCAAGTGTATTCAATCAGAATTGAAAATTACTGAAGTGAAATATAATTGTGATTAGAGAGTAATACAAAGAGTAACTAAATTCATCTGTTCAAACAATTCAATCAATAATTTGGGACACTGAAAAAAGAAGAGATTATACAACTAATGAGGAGGAGTTCATGGTGAACAAAAAACAGGTAGCCATACTATAGGAAGAGCAAAATGTCTAAACTTCAGGCAGAGGATATATGAAGCAAAAGAGGAATACCACCATGGCTATGATCACTATAAGCGGTACACAAACTTCAGGAGAATTCTGCAGTCCATTTGCCCTATTGAGGGAAGGGACAACAAATTTGCACCCCTTGATTTGCAGACCCCCAAAAGGTTTGACAATCAATATTTTATAAACATTCTTGGAGGGAATGGCTTGCTAGGTTCTGATAATGTTCTTATCACCCAAGATTTGGATGGACAGATTACAGAGCAAGTGTGGGCATATGCCTCAAACGAAAAACTTTTCTTTTCTTCATTTGCTAAATCTATGATTAAGATGGGAAATATCAATGTTCTTACTGGTGATGAAGGAGAAATTAGAAGGAATTGTAGATTTGTCAATGCTTAGTAGTTATGTATTACTGCATATGGTCTGTTATAGACTAATTGTGACACAATCTTGTTATAGTTCCAATTGAGAATACATTATAAATGAAGTTAATCACATGGCAAATGATGGAAACAAAATTTAGGCAACCATGCAACAGTTTTCCACCCTCTAATTGATTCTGTGTTGCATGTCTTAAAAGATCAAAATTGCAAGTAGGAAAACATTTCATTTCAATACACAAAAGGGGATGATAATGATAAATTGTTATAGTAGTTGAAAGATGCTATCAGACTCAAACCATGTTAATGTTTAAATAACAGAGAAAAAAAAAGGGGCATCAGTTCTCCAAGGTGATATACCATCAATGAATGTAATTCAGATGCAAATTACCCATTTGTTAGATGAGATTCATCACATGCCCATTTCAAACAGGGGAAAATTGTTGTTAAATTATTTAAAAAATAGGAGTAAATATAAAAATAAATAAAGAAGGGAAGAACACAGGAGAGTGGCTATGTCCGAAAGGCCACCGGAGACAGTCCACCGGAGACAGGCCTCCGGCATCTCATCTATACATTGAATCGTATTACATAAACCTTGCGATGCTATATTGTGGACAGAGGAGAAAATGGCTTGTGACACTTTATAGATACATATTAGGGTTTCGTACTAGGAAGTTGGAATTTTGATTAGATTTTGGGCCATGCCGTTGTGTACTACAGGCCCAATCTTATTTTTAAATTTAATATTCTGGATTTTTTGTTTTCAAAATGTATTTTTTATTTGGGATTTATTTTTCTGGAATGAGATTTTGATTTTCGAAATGTATTTTTTAAAAATTTAAAATATAGGGTAATTTTGGAAATTTTAAAAAATGATAGGGTGTAAGTTCTAATTGGTATGATGAAGGAAGAATTTGCCTAACATAAAAGGAATTTTTGTTAATATATTAATATCTTTTATTAATATCAAGTGTTCTAAAATAAATTAAGATTGTTGCAGTTTAATATTTTTTATTTATTTTTAATACCTTATGAACAAGTATTTAAAAGATAAAAAGTAATTTTTCGATCATTTCTGTATTATGTTTTTATACATTTAGTATATTGGGCGTTTTATTGATTTTTATTCACCATTTTACCTTTTCTTAGAAGAGTTTAATTCTGTTAGTTGAACAGGTGAGCCAGTGATTGAATTAATTCCGAAGTTATAAATATTAATGGATTTGATTACTAAAATTATGAAAATATCATTTTAGTAATTTTAAAATTATTAATGATAATACTGTCCCACGAGGTTGATTCACTTTAATTAGGATTTTAAATTTGAAACATCACTTAGCAATAAAATTAAATATTAAAAAAAAAGAATTTATTAAAGATAATACTTATATATTAATTTGATTTTGTAAAAGGTATCTACAATACAGAGGGAGTTCTCCTTGAATATGAATTAAAAAAATTATTAAACTGGTTAATTTTACTACAATACAATGTGAAGAATTATTCTAAATTACATTTAGAATGTTACTAATTTAGAATTAGTTGGGTGCAGGACTTTAGATTCTAGAATGATTTGACAACTTTCAGACAGTACTATTAGATCTGGCCATATCATGTCAGATTCAAAGCTATCCAAATTAACGTTTGAATCATGATAATCACCAACCAATCCTTTGAGTAGTTTTTTCAGTGTTCATCACCACTGCCTTCAGTTACCACTGTCAAGTGCATGAACTGAGAAGGAAAACCTGGGTCCATCAAATTAACAATTCATTACTGAAAAATGCTACTAACATAACTACCATCATGAACATGTCAAATAGTTTCAGCCAACAGGTTTGCTACCCAAAGAACAGTTAATTACGGGAAATAGTTCTTATATCAGAAACTGGAATGGTGTTTTGGAGTGATCACCTCATGAAATAAGCCACCTGAGACAACCTCAGTTGCAGGAGAGCTGTGATTTATACCCAGAAAACTACACAAGCACTTAGTAACAGTTAATAGCATGTTTTTTTGCCAAAATCAATTCAGATTTTCCATGTTGAAGGCACAACAACACACAGTTACTTTCAATTTTTCATGTGATCCACACAATTAATTATGCAGTGAAGGTCAACAACAGTTGCATTGTATTGTAGATCCATCAAAACGCAAAAATAATTATCAGATTACAAAGTATAGTTACAAAAACACTAAGATTCCTCTCATCCTTTGTCATACACATACGTGAACATGTTACACTAAACAAAATTAGTAAGTGTTAACATGAAACAGGAAACAGAAGCTGAGATTTTATACACATTGCAACGCAGGCAAACTTTGAAAGTATGTTAAAAAAAGTGGTAACAGCCAACAACAACCTTGAGCTTGCTAAGAGGTAGCAGCCTTAATGGCTTTCTGCAACTCAGATTCCACATCAGTGGCCACACTCTGCGATTTGTTTGGCTGCACTTTTTTCTCATCCTCTTGTCTTCCACTCTTGTAACTTCTTCGACGCTGCAACTCCCCAGAAGAGGTTTCACTCACTTTGTTTGGTTGCAGCACCATTTCTTTTCTGGCGGTGGAAATTCCCATTTTCATCTCATCCAATAAACGCTTCATCTCCCTATTTTCCCTCTCCACGTTCTCCAAATCTCTCCCCATCCAAAAACACATTTCCTTCAAATCAATTTCAGAACCGACCCTTTTCTTCTGACTATTACTGTTACTACTCTCTTTCTCATCCTCAACCCTTTCTAACCGAATCTTATTAACGGTTAAGCTCGGCATTTTGGAACCAAAATTCCGGGGAAAATTCACCCCCCAGCGGAAGTTCAAGAAGAAACCTTTCGTAACAGGCACCAGCGTCTGAGCCATAACCCTAACGGCAGGAGAGAGAGCGTGTTTTGCATCGTTCTTAGAGTTTTCCAAAACGTTAGGGTGTGATTGGTCTCTGTCACCGCATGGTTCCAATTTCAGATTCTGCCAACCCGAGGAAGATTCATTGGACACAATTTGAGGTGTGGGAGGGAGAGGAGAAGGGGGTGGTGGGGTATCGGAGAAAACGGTTTTGTGGAGAGAGAAGTGGCCGAATTGGGGTTTGAATTGGAGAGAGAAAAAAGGGGTTGGGGTTGGGGAGAGGGAGAAGTTAGCGGAGAAGACGAGAGGGGAGTGGAGCGGGGAGCCGAACAGGCCCAGGCCCGATTTAAGGGAGAGGGTGAAGGGTTGGGAGGCGGTGGGCGTGTAAGAGACTCTGAGGGATGGGCCTGATGTGAAGTTTGAGGAGAGTGCAAAGGAAAACTCGGAAACGGAGTTGGTGGCGGTGGTGGCGGTGACGGCTGAAAGAAAGGGCTTGTTCAGTATAGTAATGGGTACCTTCGCCGTCATGATTTGTGCGCTGTGTTGCTCGTGGTTTTCATCACCCTGGAACTTCAAGGACAGCTTCATGGTGTGTGGTGGTGGTGCGGTGATGCTGCAACCACCGTGCTATGCAAGAGACAGAAGATGAAACCAACGATCTCGTCTTTGGGCCAAACAATATCATGGGCTCTAATCTTTCTATATAGAACCCAGGCCATTGAATTCTGCAACCACATATATTTTTTCTGCACCCAATAAAAATAAATTTTCAATTTTACCAAATATGTATTCTAAATTGTGCATTATGAAATATATTTCCGAATACATTCTAAAATACACATTTTATAATTAATTTACATTTCGGATGAAAGTATTTTCTAATTTGATATTAGCTTATGTAATTTGTAACATTTTTTTAAAATTGTTTTTGGATTCTATAAATCGTTTGTCTAAAAATATTTTTAAAAAACGAAAAAAATAAGGACACTTAAATTAATAACAAATGTAAGAAAGAATGGAGGTCCTCTGGGGTACCGGACTAAGATAAAATGAAAGAAGGAAAAAGGAGTGTGGAATTTTAAAGATTAATTTATTTTTTTATGAAGAAAAAAAAATGTAAACATTGAGTATTGGAGTGTCGCAATAATGTATGGAGGGCTTCTTCTTCCCGCACTCCCACTGCACTCTCACATTTTTCTTCTTGCACCCCACAATTAAATATTTCTAACATTAATCTTGATCTATAATTTGAAAAGGGGTACCGTGCTGCATTTTCACTGTCACTGTTCATCTTTATCCTTGAGTATCAAATGTTGTGGAGGGTCTTTGTAATTGTTCGGAGCAAGGTGGAGGAGTACGCAACGTTGCCGAAATGTTGTTTGGGTTATAGAGGTAAGAGTTAAGTTTTTTTTAGGAGCACGGTGGTTATGGGGATTTCGGGGTTACCAGATATTGGGATCCGGTAATATATTTCAGATTCATGAATCCAAAATTGATTAAATTGTGTGTTCCGGATGATGGGTGTTCCAGAAGGTAAAATGCATAAATTGTTGTTTTTCGGATTGTGGAATCCAGAAGCCTAAATTGCATTATGGATTGGTGGATCCATAATTGTTTTTGTGTGTTATGGATTCCTGAATCCGGAATGCATCACTTGCATTATGGTTTTATGAATCTGGAATTGGTTTTTTGTGTTATGGATTCCTAAATCCGGAATGGTCTTTTTGAATTATGGATTATTATATCCATAATGATTTTTTTGACTTATGGATTTATGGATCCGTAATGCAATGATTTAGTTTCATTTTTTTTTTATTTGTAGAAACATGGACAGTAGTGAAGAATTTGAATAAGAATTATATGATGGGGTTGGTGTGTAAGATGATGATGATATTGAGAAGTCATCGAAGATATATGAATGTACAGATGTGTTTACTACATATGAGGTAAAGTTAAGTTTGCAAAGTATGTTGTCCAACTGCTCATACATGTGGGTCAAAGCAGCTGCTGCCCACGAGTATCCTCCGGTGTGCCTTAAATCTACAAATAATCCCAAGTAGGATACACTAACCGACGTAGCACTCTTATCTGCAAAGATGGTGCAACCTACTAGGTGTAGCAAATATGCCCGTGCAGCCACACTCCATTGTCACCTGGTACATGCGTCATCATACATCTCCCTCAACCAGCTTAAGCGCACATGTCCACCTCAACAATGACGAGTCTTAGCAGCTGCTACTCCTCAATCTACACGAAGTGAATCAACAAGCAAATCAATCGCCGCAACAAATTCGACACATCATCTAATGTGATGGTTAAATCACCCACAAGCAGATGAAAGGATTTTTTGTCTCTGCGTGCCACCTTTCTACAAAGGCACATAACAACCCTTTGTCTATCGTGTCATAGCTTGCCCCAACAAATCCACTGTAGGTAGTATATGAGGATGAGAAACACCCATCTTACTCATTATTCGGCTATGAGACACCAATTTTAACTCTACTCAATCCTAATTTAATCAACCAAAATCATATAAAATATACAATTTAATCAACACAAATCATATCAAATTAACAGGGAACACTCTAAATCACCAAAAAGAAATGTGAGATTGAAAGGAGAATGCTATGGAGGTGTCGTTGTTACGCTATTGTGGAAGAGGAAGAAAAACGGCTGCGCAAATGAGAAGATCAGTCGCTGCCTTCGTTTTAGGGTTTTTTTAGATTAGGGATATTTTTGGAATTTTAAAAACTAATAAGGGTGATTTCGTCTTTGCATAAGAGTGTGGGGGTGCACGAAGAAGCAACATTTTTTATACAGAACCCGAGCCTTTCAATTCTGCACCCTCATATATTGTTTCTACACCCCATAAAAATTAAATTTCCAATTTTACCATTTAGAAATATGTATTATGGATTGTGCATTAATACATTATAGAATACACATTTTAAAATATATTTTCAGATCCAAAGATACATTATGAAATGTGCATTCCAAAATGTACACAAAACATCAAAATAGGTTTTGGATTGTGCAAGTCATAATCTACAAGAATTATCATACAATCTAAAATAAGGTTGTTTTATAAATATGAACCAGTAATATTTTTAAGATTTCACTAACCCATGGGGATGCAGCTTCAAACCATGGGGTATATAATGCAATAGCCTACAACCTATAGTGGACAATGTGAGTTTTCTTTCATTAGCAATTTAAGGTTTTTACTTCATGCAACCCTTACTTTTTAAAATACTAGCTTTTCCCTTGAGAGTTTGTTTAAAAGGAATGAATTTATGGAATACGTGATTTGTGATAATGGCGGTTGAAGGTTGGTGGTGTACAAAGATGACACTTCCAATGATGTATGGTGGTGTTTTTTTAGAAGCAATACTAGGTGGTTTCATGTGTGGAAGGACGCTATTTTTTTAGTTTTGGTGGTTGAAATGGTGAAGATATGACTACCAAACTTCAGAGTCCAAAAAAAGGCTTTTAGAATGAGTTTGTTGAACACGCCTTTAAAATTGATTTTTGTCAGAAATAGATGACGATTTTTACACAGGGATATCATATGAGGTCGATGCACATTATTTTGAGCATGTTGATGGCTTGCATTCACAACATGATAGTTCTTTTATCTGAAAATCTAGCAAATGAGTCATGAAAGACACTTTTGAAACAAAATCAATTCATTTGCTCAATGAATTTCCTGTAGGGATTCAACCATACATAGTTGATGTTGTTGATGTAAAAGTTGATGATCATTATGATCATCATGTTGTTGGGAATGGGAGAGGAGTCATGGGTTATTGTGCGCATGAACTTCCTTAAATAAATTAGTCAGTGACATTATAAATATGTTGATTTGTTTGGAAATGATGAACAATATGAATATTTAGAAAACTTGCTAGATGTGTCGTTGTATTTTGGTCCCATCATACAACCATATATTTGACTCAGTTGTCTTAATTTTCAAACAAACACTTATTAAATGGATAAGCATATCAAATAATAGATATATCATTGTTAATTGTTATAATGTAATTTTTCTTGTTCATTAAATTATTATTTTTCCAATAACCCAACCAACATCTGATATGAGTCATCATTGGATTATTCATTTGGCCACGTTTTATGAAAAATATTTTGTGCATGTATAATACAATATACAAAATAAATTAAAACTTGTAGTGGTGTTCCTCCCTATGTTCAATGAAAATGATTTGTTTTAGGTGGTGGCAATGCAACAACTACAACATCATAACTAAACGCAGGTAGAGAGGGAAGAAATGGAAGCACAAACTGGGGAAAAACACAAGGAAATGGACCAGCAACAGAGCACAATGTGAAAGAAGAAAAGAGAAAATTGTAGGGTTTAATTAAAAACTCATAAATATATTTATTGTTTATAAATAATAATAATAATATAAACATATTTATATATCTTTAATAATAAAAAATATTATTAATATTAAAAGTCAAATACATACATTTTCTTTCTAATCGAAACAAACCATAAAAGTCAAATTTTGTGCATGTAATTAAGCAATGGTGTTAAATAAATAGTTTAGTAAATTGATTGTAGTGGATAAAAGCGGTTAACAGAGTAATCCATAACCTCAAACAGTGCCCAGTCTCTGGTGGTGGCCTGAGATAACAACGAAATATAGAACACAAGGTCAGTGGAAGCTGGTTGGTTGGAACTGCAAGAAACAAATTAACAGAGAGACTTGTTTGTTTGGCTGCAATAGCTGATGCTACTCTCTCGAGCAATAAACATGGCAACCATTCATCTCTCTTCAGCAACTTCCTCGCTCTTCCAATCCGATCTCTCTCCCTCCAAACACCGAACCAAACGCATCCCTAAAATCACCATGGTAACAAACCAAGTCCAAATCAACTCCTCCAACGGCTCTCCCTCCCTCGTAAGTTACTTGCAATTTCCGCAAACGAATCTCACTTCGCTATCTCTAACCTAACCTCTCTGTGTTGTTCAATTCATTGCGCAGGGCAACGCGAACTCTTCGCTCGAGGTTCAGGTCAGTGATTGCGGCGCGGCGAATTCCGAGGCGCGGAAGAAAACTAAGATCGTGTGCACGATAGGTCCATCCACGAGCTCACGTGACATGATATGGAACCTGGCTGAAGCCGGAATGAACGTGGCGCGTTTGAACATGTCGCACGGGGACCACGCATCGCACCTGCAGACCATTGAGTTGGTGAGAGAGTACAATGCTCAGTTTCAGGATAAGGTCGTAGCGATCATGCTCGACACCAAGGTCAACTCCTTCATATATAACTTCCGTTTTCGTCGTTTTAGCTCGACCTAATTGTGTCTGTTAACACTTCCGTTAGAGTTCCCACACACTAGAGATTAGGAAATTTCATATGTTAGATTTAAAATCCACTTTAATACTTTCAACTTCATTGTAAGCGTCAAAGTTAAAACTCACTTCCGCTGTTCTGAATTTCAATTTCCGTCTTTAAACTGTATTTTGGATTTGAAGACAGAGCGGGTTCGTCTTCGCAGGGTCCTGAAGTTAGAAGCGGTGATGTGCCTCAACCAATTTCACTTAAAGAGGGTCAAGAATTCTGTTTCACCACCAGGAGAGGGGTCAGCACGGAAAGTACGGTTAGCGTGAATTACGATGATTTTGTGAATGATGTGGAGGTTGGAGATGTGTTGCTGGTTGATGGTAAGAACGATGATCTCTTATTTGTGAATATTTTGCGCGCAAGTTTTGTGATTAATTAGTTGATTGTTAACCATGTATGGGCTACCCGTAAGTAATTTATTTTTTATAATCTCGGTGTTTTAGAGGAGTTTATTGAACTTTTTTATAACCGCCAATTTTGATTATCTTAAAAGAAGATTCTAATCCGGTCTGGTTATTGTTTTAGGAGGAATGATGTCTCTTTCTGTTAAGTCAAAGACAAAAGACTTGGTTAAATGTGTAGTTATTGATGGTGGTGAACTGAAATCTAGGCGTCATTTAAATGTCCGTGGAAAAAGTGCTACACTTCCTTCCATAACTGGTATAGTTCTGTTCTATTTATTGTTGACACTGTGCTTGGGCAATAAGTTTCTGTGATTCACTTGTAGCTGGATACTTTTTGAATGCAAATGCACTCACAATTTTACGCTCTGTTGCCTTATGTTTCAACTTCATAGACAAAGACTGGGAAGATATCAAGTTTGGAATGGACAATCAAGTAGACTTCTATGCTGTCTCATTTGTCAAGGATGCTAGAGTGGTGCACGAGTTAAAGGAGTACCTCAAAAGTAATTTTTTAGATGTCTAATTTCCTTTTTATGCTTTTGTATCTAGCTTTGTGCATGTGTGGAAGTTTCTTCTTTCTTGGTGTTTATTTATTGCTTCTCTAAAAGAAACCAATAATCATGTGCAATCATATATTATTAGATATCCGTAGTCATAACAATTGTCGGAAAGCCACTTTAATTACGGTCATCTGCCTGAATTGTGGTCACCCTTATCCCACCCTAATTGTGGCTTTCTGGGAGTTGTCTTAACTGTTGCATAGGGTGGTGTTTTAGTCCCTTGTCGACTACACCTATGACTTAAAAGTTTATAAAGCTTGGGTAGTTGATAGACACTTGGGTATTATGGGATTTCTAAGTATCATATTGGATAGCATGTGTTGCTTGGTAGAGTATGTAAGTGTTTGTTTGTACTCCTTGTGAGTACTTATTATGTTTTAGTACTGACACAGGATTCTAACTAATGAGAAAGTTCAGTGAAAAATTATAGGGTGTCTATTGCCTTATAAGCTGGTTTGAGTTAGGTCCTAACGAGTCATGTCATGACGTGTTGTTATTTGCTGTTGTGGACAGAGAGTACTCTCTGTAGAAAGTGAATCCCTGTATTGTATGTGATTTCTGTTTCCGCATTAAATTATATTTCAAAACAACTGTTAGTGAGACAGTTTCTAATTCTAATATAGAACTAATACGGAACAACGAATGCAGGACAAGTTATTCTGTAACACTACGATATATTCTATTAAATTCTATGTTACTGCTCCTAGGCCTAGCTTCTACCCATAACTGCAACATGACCATTATTATTAGACTTACATTCAATATTTAATAATACATGACTTCTCATGACAGTGATTATGGGTCCCATCATTCTCATTATCAACTAAATTATTGTAAACCTTTTTCTATAGGTTATAAGGCCGATATACACGTGATTGTAAAAATTGAAAGTGCAGATTCCATACCAAATCTTCATTCCATACTTTCTGCTTCAGATGGGGTTAGTTTCAAAATGTTCAGATCATGTATTGTAGATATTTCATACCTTCAATACTTTCAGTTAAAAGGGATTGAAATTTAAATTATGTTGGTGATCGATATTTTTTTAGTCATGTTTTTATTTATTTATTTTGGTCTATTTAGTATTCAACATATGAGAACTGGAATTGGTTACATGGAGGAATGGATACATACTATGTATAGTAGTTCTATACTTCTATCACTTATGCTTCATGTGAAAATAGTACCTGAAAAAAGAAACTGAAAAATGGAATATTTCAAGTTAATAGTCTCACTAATTCTATGAGAGGACTTGAAAATTCTAGTAATCCTTGTATAATGCACAAATTTAAGTAATGACTTTGCTGTTTTCTGGCCTAAGTTGATTAGGCTGTCAATTGTATTCTTCAAAATCTCAGCAATATGTGTCTCATTTTCTATGTTGGATACAAGAGGAACATAATTGCATCCTGAGCTGATTATGGATTGATTAGAAGTTACACGATATCTGTCCTGCAACCTATGACGGTACAATCATGTCATGGTGATGATTCTTTGATTATAGGATATACAATGCTTGCGTAATTTCAGGAGAAAAAGGTGGTTTTGTGGTGTGTGCTTGTTTGTGCACTATTGGTTGAAAATCATTTTTCTTGATTTAAAATATCAAATAACTTGGTTTAGTGGAGATTGTTCTATTAAGTTTTGGTAAGCATACTGATGATCTCTCTCCTTTAATGTTCACAATTAACTTTACAAATACATTAGACAATATCATTTTCAGGGCATACATTTATAGTAGATTCCTTTAGACTTAATTACAGATAGAAATGAATGTATTTGACAAATGCCTGAGTAAGAAAATCTACTGCATATCTTTTGACTAAGTTATGGTGAAACCTTAAATTAACATATAGAACTGATTTTACCTTTACTCTGAGCTGGTCTGAACCTGCTGTAGGTTTTTCAACACTTTCACAGTCTATATTTTGGAGAAAGCTTTTTAATGTTATTCAATATCATGAATATAATCAAGATCTTTATCTACACATAGCATCCAGTTTCATTTTCAGAGTTTTATTTATTTTTGCAGGCCATGGTTGCTCGTGGGGATCTTGGAGCTGAACTTCCGATAGAGGAAGTTCCTTTATTGCAGGTAATGTGATGCTCAGAGTAACATGGATTCCAGATATTTAAACTTATAAACCTGTGGTATGATATCTTATCTCTTTTTTACTTCCAAGTCATTTTCCTCTTGTTTCTTGCTATCTCTTGCTCCTACTTTAGCTAAACACTTCCTAAAATTGTTGGTGCCTACACTGCAAGCTAACATCTACTCTGCACAAGGCTTACTGTGACCACATTTTGTGAGACAAATTGCAATATGAAAGGCTGGTAACTTGAGATTAGAAAAAAGCAGATCATTTTCTGCTGCACTGCAAGCTTCCGGGAGCATTTAATGCTATTGTGTCCTTAAGATTTGTTGTTTTAATACTTCTATATTTAAAACTTTTTTTACCTATAAAAGAAAGTGCTTATTTGTGGCTATCGCAACAAACCAATAAACTGAAATAGAATATCAGAAGAGAAAATCTCTTCCTTTCCTCTGATGCTTCCTTGTGCACAAGTGAGTAAAATTGCTTGAAGATTATATTGTTATTATGACCCACTTATCTCAGCGCCTATTACAACTTACACAAACTAGATTATGGCATACTAGTTTCAAACTGATGCTTTTGTTCTCTACTTTAGTAGTTTTCTTTTACTATGCTTAATTCTGTGTTCTATGTAGTTCATTCATTCCCTTTTTTTTAATCAAGCAGGAGGACATCATAAGGAGATGTCAAAGCATGCAAAAGCCGGTTATTGTGGCAACAAATATGCTTGAAAGCATGATTAATCATCCCACGCCAACAAGGGCAGAAGTCTCGGACATTGCAATTGCAGTAAGACAAGGTGCTGATGCTATCATGCTTTCAGGAGAAACTGCACATGGAAAGTGAGTTTGCTATTACTTGGTGAACTTGTTTCCTATTTTTTTAAGCTGTTCAAACTTCTTTTAAGTATTCATATTTTACTATTTTCTGATAAAAGAAGAAGCATCATTAGAGAAGAGAATGAAAGATATACAAGTGGGGGATATGATATTCTCTTAGGAGAAACCTAAAAAGTAATAACAAATAGGAATGAATCTAAACTAAACAAATCCATTACTGTTTAATAATTTGCATTATTAAGTGATCTAAACTAAACAACTCTAAACTAAACAAATAGTTATTTTTTTTATTTTATGGAGTGCAATGTTTTCAGGATGGAAAACATCATTCATTATAAAAAGATACTTCTGTCCTAAATTGGCTACAAATCCCTAATTTTCCATCCTTTTGTATTTGTTGTGGATTGTTGTAATTACTATAGAACTGCTTTTCATTTGAAAATGTATTTAATTCGTTTTTTTTATCTCGGTTACATAAGAAGGTCTAACCTTTGTGTCTTGTGCTAATGAATTTATGCATTTAGTATACCTTTTTTTTTCAATAAATAAATTTAACTTAAGAGGATTGCAATTTGCAACTGCTTCAGATTTCCATTGAAAGCTGTTAAAGTTATGCACACGGTGGCTCTTAGGAATGAATCCACTGTTCAAAATGGTGTTGCTTGTCCAAGTCTGAGTTCCCATAATGTAAGTCCTCGGATAAAAATTAGGCACTTTTGGAGTTTTGTTTCATTTGTTGTAGAGGGTTTATTATTGATACATTTTATTGTAAATCGAGGATATACTAAAATCTAATTAATTTGTGTTTACTTGTTGACAGAGCCACATGGGAGAAATGTTTGCTTTCCATGCGACAACAATGTCTAATACTCTTAATACCCCCATTATTGTTTTCACCAGAACAGGATCCATGGCTATTCTTTTGAGCCATTATAGGCCTTACTCAACAATCTTTGCATTCACAAATGAGTAAGCATTAACAGGGTGTTATATATATATATATATATATATTATTTTTTAACCTTTATGCTTTACACAGTAATGTTTGCATTTGCACATGTATATGTATTTTCTGTGTTAATGTGCTATTAATTTTTATGCAACTAACCTGAAAATAAAAACTTTTCTTGATGAAATTCCCCGGTACTATGGTTTGTCCTTACTACCTTTTCAGGAGAAATAGTACTTTTTTTTATGTTTGGAAAATAAATACCTAATTTCCTGGGCTTTCAGCCTATGTATTATCTTGAGAAAAGCTAGCTTCTCTCTTGCCAACTCAAGTATTACAGATTATCCAATTAATTAATTTTCCTGTGCTCTCCCATCCTAGATGGAAACCCCTCCCCCCTACTTTTATTTTTATTTTTTTTTCTAAAATGATGTTATTATGCTTACATGTAAGGGGCTATTTTTCTCGGACATACCCCTCCACCCAAAAAATAAAGCTACACATTAAGAAGAAGAAAAAAATGAAGCTGGGAATCTGATAGGCAGTGATTTTTTCCTTTTTCCGCTTTCTAATTTTTGGAGGGCAGTATAGATGCTTAAGTTAATGTTCTATTGCACCCACACATTTATGATTTCACTATTCGCAGATCAAGGATTAAGCAGAGGTTGGCGCTTTATCATGGCATTGTGCCTATATACATGCAATTTTCAAATGATGCAGAGGAGACCTTCTCTAGAGCCCTCAAGCTACTTTTGGTTAGTTAGTAATATCTCCATCAAGTGCTCAGATATATTAATTTTCTTTCTATTTTTTCTTTTAGACGTTTATGAAAAGTCTCCATATTTCAGAGTAAGGGTCATTTACACGAGGGACAGCATGTTACTCTTGTTCAAAGTGGAGCACAACCAATCTGGCGTGAGGAATCCACTCACCACATACAAGTTCGTGAGGTTCACGAATAAAATTCTATGAAGGGTCTTTGTTCCTCATAAGTGTACAGTTTTTCTTCTTCTTCACTATCTTGTAATTAGTTATTCTTACTTTCAATAGTTATGGCTATTATGCACTTGAAACACCAAGGTTAGATCCTAAAGAAAATTTTCAAAATGCAAATATTTATCGGGAATTTCAGTATCCTCCATAAAGTTCTTTTATAACTAACTATGTATTTTGTTAATATGTCGTGTTTATATTTTTATCTTGGCTGAAAGAAATCACATTGACCTTGCTGTTTGCGCAACCATGGTGGGATATATTTATTTTGATTTGATATGATAATTGGGCATAGAGTTGCTCTCGACTCACAAGGTAAAGCTCTGTAATGCTGTCTTCTGCCGTTATTATGCCCATATCGCTAGAACTTGGGAGCTCGTGCACTGGTCACCTTATAATTTACTTATATGTTTAATTTGTTTCAACCTTTTTATCTTTCCCATTTTTTGCTCTATACGTATGAAAGATGACATTACATATATACACACACATAAATAATGCAAAATTTGATTCTGTGGACTGTAAGTATTGCCTGTTAATTCCTCTGATTGCTACGATAAATCTTCCGAATATTGATTCACTGCTGGGCGAGTTGTTGGCACCCTTAAGTGTATTTTGTAAATTTCTTTAATCACATGTTAATGTTGTATTTTTTGTAAGTGATATTGTAAAGAAATTTTTCTGACAAATAATTGCCAGCAATAAGTTATCGCTTTATCCTGTTCTTTTGATCTTATACAGAATTCTTTGTTTGTCTACATGACATTGCTGTAGGAATGACATTTGGTCTGCGACTGCCAGTTCGGAAGTTCTTTGGTTGTTTGATTCAATCAGCTAAATCTAAATATAATAGAAAGTATTTTGTAAAATTTTCTCTTTCTCTGTTTCGAAATTATTGTCTTAATGGATGATTGCGTTGTTTGTTCATGAATACCAGACATTAAGGACAGAAATTTGTGTTAGCTCTGGGATGGGAAGCTAAAATAAATTCCGTAAATACATGGAAATCAACATAGCCGACTTCGTCTTTAAAATGGAACTTACAAACGAGAGAAAGGAAATGTCTAAGTACCCTAAAACAGTCATTGTTTCATCAAATTTTAGTTTTACACAACTTGGCTTCAAGAACATATTTAAGCCTTAAAAATAATGAGTCAAGTTGTAAGAGAGTCAGAAACTCATGTAAGAAGGGCTTCTCTTTCTGCAAACTATTTCTTCCAACAGCAACTATAGAACCAAGATTATATGTGACTAGTTGCCCTTCCTTTCTCTTATTAATATATGCGGTATCCATGGCCTTTGATTGATATCCCTTGCAAATTATACTTTTGACTCATTATTTTCTCCAGTTTTCCCCTCTAGCTGTATACACTTGTACCATTTTGCACATGCAATATAGGCAATCAAGTCTATGGATGTCAAGGCAGCTAAGAGGAAGTAAAACCTATCCAAGTGACCTTTATTGAGGTTTCCAGGGATCCACCCTGGCATGTGATCTTCGGTGGATATCTTCATAACCATACTAACAAGTAAGCTACTCACATAATTCCCAAGAGAAATGGATGTCATGCAAAGTGCACTTCCGAAGCTCTTTAAGCCGTCTGGTGTCTGAGCGTTGAAGAACTCCAACTGGCCTACATACATAAAAACCTCGGAAGCTCCTATAAATGCGTACTGAGGGATCTGCCAAAAGATGCTTAAAGTGCTTGTGTCATTGCAGTGGATGCATCCTTGTTTTGCATACTTAAGCCTATAGCATTCAACTAGTCCAGCTGAAACCATTGCCAGTACTGCTATAACAAGTCCAACTCCCATTCTCTGAAGTTCTGTAAGTCCCTTGGAATCTGTCTTTTTGAGTTTTCCCACAAATGGATCAAGAACTCGGCGGTAGAAGAAAATGAAAACTGCCACACTGAGTATATCAAAGCTGGACATGCTAGCTGGGGGTATTCTGAAATTGGAGACGGTGGTTTTCATGGCAGCGCCTTGCTCCACAAAAAGTGAAGCCATTTGTGTGAAAACCACAGAGTATATTATGGTGCAGAGCCAAATTGGAAGAAGTCTCAGTATGCACTTCACCTCTTCTACTTGACTTACAGGACAGAGGCGCCAGGGGTTGTAACCGGTCTCTTTCTGATCATCTAGATCTCTTGAAGATATAAATGCTGCCCTGTCCAGGAACCTGCAATACAGTAACAAATGGCAAATTGATCAAACTGTTGTTGCTCACTGCAATCAAGAATGGAGAACAGTACTGGAATGGAAATCAAACGTGTGTTAATTTGTAGCAAACTGATCACATGAATACATTCATTGTGTAGTTTCAGCTGAAAGGAACCTCCACTACTTACTTGAACCCGTGAGTGTGGAGAATCTTTCTGTTGGCATTCGTCGAAGACTCCTTTGCATCCATGTGAAGTAAGTTCTCTCCGTTTGATGACATTTGAATTTTGGATTTCCTTGATGCAGCCACAAGGACTTGGCTGAACCTGGAGAGAGGGTTGCCACTGGGCTTGAAGTGTCTATACCTCGAGGTGCATGCAAGAAACAAGACCAGTGCAGCAAAGGCAGAACCTGCAGACAGCCAGAAACCAAGAGCCCACATTCCTTCATCCTCGAAATAGACCAGAATGGTGTTCGAGAAAAGTTGGCCGATATTAAAAGCTAGGTAGAAGTAGCTAAAGAAGGCCACCTTAGAGTGACCCTCCTCTGAGTGCTCCTCGTCAAACTGATCAGCTCCAAATGTGGCAATATTTGGTTGATAACCTCCATTACCCAAGGCAACTAGATATATTGAGAGGTAGAACATTCCCATCTCCAATCTTGAATGTTTTCCACAATGAATTGTTTCATTCCCACAACCTTTAGG
Source organism: Phaseolus vulgaris (assembly GCF_051622355.1). Lineage (NCBI taxonomy): Eukaryota > Viridiplantae > Streptophyta > Magnoliopsida > Fabales > Fabaceae > Phaseolus > Phaseolus vulgaris. The sequence continues at coordinate 804,542 of NC_143499.1, forward strand.
CTTAAGTAAGAATAGGTATGATGACAGGGATAAGGACATTAGACCCTGTTATGTCAAGCCACACAGATTTGTTGATTAGTGAAGTAGTTAATGTAACAGTTAGGAATTAAAAAGAAAGATTATGAATGAGAGGAGAGAAAATGGAGCGCTACTTACTATAACAAAGATGACCTGAAAGACAGCACAAGTTTTATATCTTCCCCAATAAGAATCACTGAGGAAAGCACCCACAAGAGAGAAGATGTAAACTGTTCCAGTCCACTTGCTCACATTGTTAGCTGCATCAGCATTATTTTGTCCTACAACCCTTGTCAGAAACAGCACTAGGTTCACTCCCATCCCAAAGAATGCAAGGGTTGCCAGAGCTTGATTCACTGATAGATGCAATCAACAAATCAGGGAACAAGAATCATTGGCACCATGTTCTCAATATTTTGAACCATGCATGGTAAGTTAATACGCATTACTCCTATAGCCATATCCTTCAGTAATGTTTATTTAAATTGTGTTTCATTTTTCTGTTTGATATATAAAAATTACCAATGATTAGGATTTCATGCAGTCAGATAATCCACAGGCGACTACTATATCATGACACGAAAGGTACTTGATATTATAACTTCTATTCCTTGTATCCTGCCTTCTATAATAGATGAAAGACAACATAAAAACATACCTTCGTCTACTTGAGATAATTGTCTCTCATTCATATGCATTCTAATAAAAAAATCCTCAATCTCAGAGGTTATACAATTTTGAAAGGAAAGAGATAAAAAGAAAGTACTGCAAATAATAATAAAATTATAAAAATTAAGATATGAATAATTAGAATTAAAAACAATATATGGCATTAAAAAGTCTAAAAAAATATCCCATTAACAGGGTCCTATTTTAACAAGTCTATTCAGGGTATAGTGTCAGGCACGTTTAGGATTTCCCTTTACACAGCACACGATGAAATTTGTATTGGTTTCTTTTGTTAAAACTTAGATAGTATTGGTTTCATAGGTGGGATAACACTTTGAAAGCTTATTAAAAGAAATTAAACTGTTATATTAAATATTCTCTTTAAAAGAGAATATCGTGATTTTCATGATTCTGAATTCACTTTTTGAACTCTTTCAGTCTTTGTCGTGGTTCTGAAGGAAAAAGTCACTCTACTGTTTTGTATGGCATTTTTTTTACTATTCCAAAATTTAATTTTTAATATGACGATGCAGTATTATTTTACAGCAGGGCTTTGCACAAATGCATTTAAAACTTGTAACTCTATACACACTTGCGTTAACCCAACCTTTATCCAAACAATACACCTGTACTAAAAAAAAAAATCATTATAATATTATCTTTTTGCAAAAATTAAATAATAGATAATTCAAACTGGAATGATATAATAATGAAAGTATTTTAAAATAATTATTTGAGTGTATTTTAAATTTTAAAAAATAATTATACCTATAAATATTATATTTGCATAAGTATTACATTTAATATTAGTTATTTTAATCTAACTTTTCATTCATGGAAAAAGGACCTTTATTATTCTTTCGTGTCTCTTTATACGTGGAAAAAATTGACAACTGATAAGGATCAGAGTAAAAGAAAGAAAAGTAAAATTGAACAAACATTTTTCATCGTTTTTAGGAGCTGGAGGTGAGCCCTTTTATATCCATATACAGACAACAACTTTACACAATCACAACCAAATAGTGTACCGTAAGTTTCTTTTATACTTCTAATAAAATCTAAAGATACCTAACACACAAAGAGACCGAGGAGAATGAATCTTTCTTAATTGTCGGAAAATTAAATATTATAAACCATCTAAACTAATTACATTTCTTTTGCCAGATAATCACAGATTTATATGCTAAATAGATTGTTAATATTTGAATTTCTTTTGTTTGTGTGATAATGCAACACTCAGCAGGATTTCGAAAATAACTTAAGAGAATAAGGGTTCTAAATAATTATATGATCGTGACGTATATCAGTTTTTGTTATTCAGAATGAACTATATAGGAACCTGCATTATATATATATATATATATATATATATATATATATATATCACCACTTACCCCAAATAGCTGGTTTCGTACTCATCATGCTCCTCTTCTTTTCTTTTCTATATGAGTAAATAGCAGTGACCAAATACTAATTATTGAATTAATAAATAAGTTTGCACTTCCAATTTGATTGTTGTAAAATGCTAATGGTTACAAATTTGCATGCATATCTGTCTGTGTTGATGACACATGGCAGCAACCCACATCATGCAAATTTCCACAGCGGTTACGTCTCTGAAAGGTATTTTTCTCTGAAAGCTATTTGTCTCTTTTTCTTCTGAAGGACACAGCCAAAAACCCAGTTCAGGCATTATTCAGAAATCTATATCCTCTGTCCCATCATATTTAGGTATTGTTTTTCAAAATTAAAATTAGTTTTCTTATTTTAGTCAGAGAGGTGTTAATAGTATACAATTTGGCCTTTTACCAATAATATAAACAAAAGCATATAATAAGTTACTAAGTACAAAAACTCCAAAAACATTCATTTTTAACATTTAGATAATAATACTACTTAAGAGGGTTTGAAGAATTTCATCATCCAATAATTATGGTAATTTAATTTAATTTTGTTCTAGTTTTGCATGGTGGAGGAATAAGTAGTTACTAGGTAGCCAGCCAGCCAAGACATAGCTGTAAGTGTCTGCCAAACACACACACTCCACAGGAAAATGAATGCAACAAAACTGACTGAAATGTCTGGTTTTGGATTTTGTACTCCAAATGAAACACGTTCCTGCATTTAAGTGTTGTCTTCTCCTTCTTTTCTGGTAAGAAGGAGACTAACTAGCATGGTTGCTTGTAGTAGCACATATTCCACCATAAAGTAACCACCCTTTTGCTCTTTCTATGATAAGCTATATGCACACAACCCCATGAGTCATAAGAAAACTTCTGCACACAATACTCCTGGTCTGAAACTTAGGTTACGTGTATTTCTACATATATATCACCATAATCATTGTATTTTTGCAGTAACCTATTTCTGTCATTAACCTAAAATTCCTGAGATTAATAGATTCAAAGAATATAAGATCAATTAATATTTATAATGTATTGTAGTACACCCTATAACCTTTCACTTCATAGATAATAACTCATCGGGGAATTCTCTCCCTAACAACAATAATTCCTCAATCTAGGAGAATAAAAGAGTGATGTAGTTATTTGTTGTCCTTTTCTATTTTCATATCAAAACAAACAATTTTTTACGACTAAAGAAGATACGGATTATATGCATATGATGTGATAATATCAGATATGCATTATCCTTCACCAAGATCCAAAAGTAATAAAAATATACGTGCAGTTAATGTTTTTGGAGCTAGCTTACATAGTATGATAATTGCAGCAACCCATCTTCCAGATTTGGCTCTTATAGCAGGACCACCATGCAAATCAACACTTCCATCAAGAGTAACCTCTTCTGATTCTTCTTCAAACTTGCTCTGTGCAGAGTTTTGAACACACAAAATTCTAGGCTTTTCAGTATTTGTCACATTCATTGTTGATATAAATAAAGAATACAAAATGATGCTAATACATGTCACACTCATTTTTCTAGTATCTTACATAAAATATATGAACACTGAGGAAACTACAGACAAGAAGAAACACTTCAAAAAATAAAGAAGAAGAAGAATATGTAATGTATGTGTAAAACCTCTTAACACTGACCTCTTTGCAGAGCTCAGACTCTAAGCAAGACATGAGTGGTATATGAAAAGAAGAAAGTTGATAATGCAAGGTAGATTACTCAAGTAGAGGAAGGTTGTTGCAGATTGAGGTGAAGGAGAAGAGAGAAAGCAATGTTACACAAGAGAGAAGGAGAGTGGGAGAGATGAATATATAGATGAACTAAGGTTGGCATGAACGGTGGAGTAATGAAGTAAACCAAGAAGTGGGGTATCCACATGTTATAAACATACAAAAACTATGTATGACATGCACTTTTACAAAGACACAAATTTGATTTAATGATATGAAACAAGAAGATAATACAAACATTACAGTTGTTATGGGAATAGTACATATGATGATTTATGTAACAAAAAAACCATCACATTTTTTGACACGTACAATTTTACACCTTTACTTTTATTGTATTCACATCTTTTATATACAATAAAAGGAAACACAAATGCATTCTCCCTTTCTTTCCATACATAACAAATACATTGAATTGAGGATTAAAGTTATTGAGTGTGGAACATTCCACAAGTAATTGTCAAGTTTATTTATTTTCTTCAACTTTAGTAGATTAAGTTTAGTTTCATTTTACAATAAGTTTGGTTATTGATGTAACATGTTTGATATATTTAAGAGTTGCATTGAAACTATTCTCTCAAATCACTACACAAAAATTATTGAATAAAAATCAATATTATAAAAAAATATATAATTATTATATTGACTAAATTAGATACTATTTTAAAAACTAAAAAAATAAATTTAGAAGCTACCAGATTTTAACAGTTTTAGCTATCAATTATAATTGATATATAAAAGTTTGATAGTTAATTAAATACTAATTTAAAAATTATTTATCACTAATGAAAACTAATTTAGATATAAATATTTTTTTAATTTTTAATTTAGTCAATATAATAACTAATTATTATTTTTTTATAATAGATTTTTATTTAGTGATTTTTTTTAGTGAACTTGCAGACAAACTCGTGAGAGAATCAAATAAAGAAAAACGCATTTATAAAATATTTAATAGTTTCTTTAATTTTAAAATTGAAAAATTAGTTAACTTAAAATTAATCTTATTAATATATATATATATATATGTGTGTGTGAGAGATAGATTTATTATATACATTTTTAATAATTTTCTTAGTGATTAACAAAAAACTTACACATAGGACGTCATATTAAAAAACATTGAAGGTATTTAATATTTTCTTAAATTAGTAATTAACAGATATTTGTTATAAGACTTTAAAATTTTTACTTTTTAAGCAATTATTCTTTCTGTTTCTGTTGGGATAAAGAATATACTATTCAGAACAAAAAACTATACGTATCCTTGTAAAGTAGTGTTATTCTATTATCAATTTTGATCTAATTGCCTAAGTTCTTAATAATTTAATTATTACGCAACCAAGTATAATACAAGTAAAAGTTATGGAATTCTATTATCAAACATCTAGAATATAACTCATCGATAAGCACAATTTTTTTATATATTTTGATTTTGGGTAAGAGAACAAAAAGGACCATACATCTATGTATTACTCTTACGTTAGTTTGGTCTTTGACAGATTTCAATTCCACTTCTTTATATGCATTCCAGATAGACACGCAATTCTAGCACTTCCAAATCACCATTAAATAAAATCTAAACACTTTTTTCTTTTTCTAAAAATATAAATTCTTCTTAATCTAACTCCTACAAAATATCATTAAGTCTCATTTAGTTCTTAAATAGATAAAAAAAATGTGATAATCATGTTGTAATGTAAAGTTTCATAACAAATATGATAATATCACTTCCTCAATCATTCTCTTGTGTTTGTTTGTTTCTTAGAATTTTGTTTTCAGGGACAAGCTTCCATTATTAGTTCACTTTATTAACTCGTTTTTAACCCTTTAAGAGACATAGTTATTGACTTTTTTCTACCAGTTGCTGGGAAATTATCTAATATTTTATGCATAAGTGATTTTTTTATAAGTTGTTATTTTAGAAGAAAAATAAATTACACTGCTAAAATATCATTAAATAAAAATTAATTTTAAAGATAAAAAATAATTAATTATTATATTAAGTTAATTATATATTATTTTAGAGACTAAAAAGTATTTTACTAAATTAGTTTTCACACAAATAATTTATAAATTGTTATTTAGTTATCAAGATTTTAGTTATTAATTTAAAAATTATTTATTAATAATAGAAACTAATTTAGATGTTAATAATTTTTTTAAATCTTTATAATAGTATTTAATTTAATCAATATATAAACTAATTATTTTTTATCAATTTTTAATGATTTATTACGGTTACTTTTCTTCTAAATTAAAATTAATTTATATATAATTCACTACAAAAAAAAGTGTATATTGTGGCGGTTTTTTTCGTATAAAGTGGCGTTTATAACCGCCACAATATACGCTTGTGGCGGTTTCCCAAACCGCCATAGAACTGGCCGTCACAAAGTTTAATGTGGCGGTTTTATGTTACCCGCCGCAACACCCGCCACTTTAAACATAGTGTAAGTAGTGGCGGTTTTTATCTGTAAGTAGTGTCAGTTATAACTGTCGCAATTTACAATCATTGAAGAAGATTCTGACACCATAATATTCGTAAGTAGTGGCGTTTTTAACTGACGTAATTTTATTACTGAATAAGGAAAATTTAACCACTTTTTTATAATCTTTTTTATAATTTTTTTTATAATCTGTTTTATACAATTATAAAATTTAACCACCACTTTTCTATAATCTTTTTTATAATCTGTTTTATACAATTATAAAATTTAACCACCACTTTTTCAAAATAAAATAAAATAATGTATAAAGTTATAATCATCCATTCATTTCATTAAAAATTAAAGCACACATAATAATGTTCAAATGTTTATATGTAATTGAAAGTTAAAACACACATAATAATGTTCAAAAGTTTAAAACACATAAAAAGTTCATACATCCCTAATTAAGTTTAAAATTCCAACACATAGTTGTTCAAAAGTTCATACATTCCTAGTCAAGTTTAAAATTAAAACACACATCTCTAATCAGTTTTGCTTCCGGCACTTGATCCTATTACTTGATTAGGTGATGGAGCACCACTTCCATAATCTGATGCCTGAAATAAATAATTTTAAGTTAATGAATTTGTATGTTTATAATTATAAAATAAAAGACACCAATAAATATTTAAATATATTAATACCTCATTGGTGGATGCATGAACCAAATTAGCTGCTATTGCAGCAAAATGTTCTGGAACGTCTTTTCTTGAAGCAATATAAGCAAGCAAAGTGTTCATTTGATTTTTCACAGTTGCAAGCTCATTTTCCATTTGAGTTATCTTGTCCTCCACATTTGATGAAGTTGAACTAGAGGAAGCATGGTTCATACCACTTAGCCTTGTTGTGGATCCTTTGAAAGCAAGGCTGGGACAAGCTCCATATGATAGCCCTCTAACTCGACCCGGATGCTCCTTACCAAATATGACACCAATTGGATCTTCTGGAGATATATTTGAACCACCTTTTGGATTTGTCAATATTAGTTCATCAATTTTTTCCTGGATAAAATTGAAAATATATCATGGCAGCAGCAGTAAACATAATGAAATGGTTGAACTCTCAACTACAACATAGAATGAGAGTAAGGTATAAAAGAAACCATCCAAAGTTCATCCCAATTCTCTACAATTTTGATGACAGTGACTTAAAACCCAAAGAAGGTAAAAAGGTAAGAAAAAAAACTGAGAAATTAAAGGCCTGAATATACTGACTAAAGAAAAAGGGGAGCATGCATGCAGATATTGATTAGTGACTTTATCATTTGGTTATTAATTATTTATACATAATAATGTGATTGTGTTTGGAATAATGGTACGTAATAATTAAAGCATGCTATAAAAGAAAATATTGATTAATTTTAAAATTCCCTTGTGGTAAAAGGTTCTTTATACCTGCACTCCATTATTAATTTCCCATAGCATGCTAAAATCTAGTGCGATTAAGAACAGACCATGTGTTTGGTCATCAATCAATCTAGTGCTAAAATCTATATGATAGCATTCTCACTCATCAATCACTATCCAAATTAAGACCATGTGGTTGGAACCTTAGAGACAAAATCTGTAAAATCATACCCCTAAATATAGATGCACCTATTCATCTATAAATAACAATTACCCACCCCTGATTCCACTTAAGTTCATGCTATCATACCTCTCTGTGCCGGTCACCATCACATAAACTACCATTCATTTTTATCATTATAATTCTTATTATTATTACTATTTCTAGATTTCCTGCTTTTTCTTTTTCCTATCCACCACTTCCCATATCAATACATCATCATCAAAGCAGTTCAATATATCATCATGATCAATACATCATCATCAAAGCAGATCAATATATCATCATGATCAATACATCATCAAAGCAGTCCAGTATATTTCCATGATCAATACATCATCATCAAAGTAGTCCAGTATATTTCCATGATCAATACATCATCATCAAAGCAGTCCAATATATTTCTATGATCAATACATCATCATCAAAGTAGTCCAAACACTTACCCCAATTTCCAGCGCCTCTTCATTCACATATATGCCATTTTTCCTCTTATGTGTGATCTTCCACATTTCAGCTCGTCCAATATTTTTACCAGTCTCAATTTTCTATATGTTCAACAATAATAATATAAGTATAATGTGGTGGAAATTGTAATATATTAAAATAAAGAGCACAATATAAGTAAACAAATACCAAATTATTTCTTCTTCTTGACAAAGACATAGCACCACCAGTGTGAGGAATAATTTGTCTCTTCCTTATATCTCTATTTCTATTACACATGTTCTACAAAGTGAAAATGAAATCAGTTTTGTGTAAACTTAAAGTAAGCTTATTAATAATAATAAAAAACAGAGTTTACTATACCACTGTAGAAGGCCTCAAACGATAATCAACAAAAACAGTCCATTGTTCCATGTTTAATCCAGCTGGAACATTCTTGATGAGGTCACTTCTGCTCATAAGAGGGTCATAAAATTCATTCCAAAGCTTGCATCTGTATTCCCTCCACAGTTTCCCAATTTTAAACATAACATCTCTTTTAGCCAAATCTTCATTTACTTTGAAACAAAATCGAGACTTCAAAAAAAGAAAAGAAGTTAGTCCAAATGTATTGAATAAATTAAAGTTATTTCAATGTAAGTTATATTACCTTTAGTACACTCTCCCACACTGTATCCTTGTAAGTATCTGGCAAAGTTGACCACTTTTCAAAACTAATAGGGAACAATACATGATTTGCTGCTAGTTGTCCACAAACTCCAGCAAGTAAACCAGATGCTTCTCCAATTGGTTGAAAATTGTCATCATAGTTCACCACCACACGTAATCCGGTAGGTAAGTTATGAGCATCCCTAACCTTCACCTTTAGTTTTTGACTAACTCCTTCACCATCTATAAAAATCCAAATACATTATTTCATGTGCAGTGAAACTTATTACATGTAAAGAAAAAAAAAACAAAAGATTTTACCTATAGCATCAACAAACCAATAGTGGTTTGATTGCCTTGATTTTCTTGGTTGCACTCTTTCAGACTCAGAAGTTGGTTGTGCAGGTGCAGATTCAGAAGTTGCTGGAGGTACAGATTCAGATGATTCAAGATTTTCAGATTCAGTCTGTGGTTGTGGAACTTGTGAAGCTTGTGATTGTGGAACTTGTGAAGTTTGTGATTGTGTAGGTTGTGAGGTTTGTTGATGAATAGATTGAGAAGCTTGTGGTAGTGGAGATCCAAATGGACTTGCAGAAGTAGTTCTTGTCTGGTCCTGTGTAGTAGAAGGCGTAGCATTAATGTTTACATAGTTGGCCACAGATTTGTCTGAACCAGCAACTGACTTAAGCAAGTTCTTGATCCTTTTAGGTTTAGGCATATCTGCACATAAAATTGAAGTAATCAACAACATAATTTAAATTTGAAGATATATTAAAAGTGGAGATATATTAAAAGCTTCATACATGCACATAGTAGATGAATGAACATATTAATAGTGCAGCTGAACCAAGGTTATTATTACTCTGACATTGAGTCATTTTCATGAAGTTCATCATCATTGTTGTCCTCATTTAGTAATTCATCATCTTCATCCTCCCTAAATAATGCCAATTGGTCAGAGTTGCTGAAAAATTCATGTAAGTCTTGTTGTGGACACGGTTCTACTTCACAAACTTCACCATCTCCTTCTCCCATATCATACAAGTCTCATGGTTTCAAATGGACAACAATTGACCATTCCTTATTCACCTCATCATCTATATAATATACCATTCCAGCTTGTGAAGCTTCAATGTATGGATCATGCTCCTCACGATCTCCCGTGTGAATTAACCTTGAAAAATTAATACAAGTGAAACCCCAAGGATCCTTCCTCAACCCACAGTCCCTTGTGGTGTCAGCCCATTTACATTTGAACAAGATAACCTTAAAATGACCATAGTAATTAAGCTCAATTATATCTTCTAATTTTCCATAATATGCCAAATCTGCTTGTCTAATATTTTGATCCACACCACTTACAACACATGATGTTGAAGAAGTTAAGAACACTCCACAGTTTTGGGTTTTTAGGTCATGTTCTCGACTTTCAGTTCTAAATTTGAAACCATTTACATTAAAGGCAGAAATTCTTCTAGCATGTGTTGTTGGACCTTGAGCTAGATACTTAAGATCATTTGCAACTGTACTTGAAATGGCTGTGTTATTAATCTACAAAAATAATGCTTGTTGTCAGTATATCTTTGAAATTGACATTTTAAACTTGTAAAAACATATTGTACCTACCCTTTGAGGAAACCAATTCATGAAATCCTTATTGATAATCTTTTCTAGCTCTGTATTTGGAATTCTTCTCCCTCTAGACCTTCTTCGTAAATGTTGTCTAAATTCCCTAAGAAAAAATTTGAAACCAATATATTACTAATAATTCCATAAAGGACAACTTTTCAACATAATTAGATTTATATTGAGTGTTAATACTCACTCAATGTAAGGTTGAACTTGAGGGCAATTAAATAACACATATCGATGTGCTTGTGTTCTCTCAATAGTTGACATCTCAAAAGTTGAAGCAGCACTTACAACTCTACCAATTGGTGGAAATAGGGTATTCAATTCTGAAATATTTGTGTTGAAAGAGTCATCTACACGTGAAGGTCTATTAGTTCTTGTTTTCATCCCTTCCATATATTGAGAACAAAAGGTCAAAACCTCTTCAGCTAGGTATCCTTCAGCAATAGAACCTTCAGGTTGTTCCTTGTTTCGAACATACGATTTTAAGTGTCCCAAATACCTATAAAATTCTTTCGCAATTAGAATAATCAAACTTTGAACTTAAAAAAAGTACAAAGGTTCGTAGGAAATTTACCTTTCTATGGGATACATCCAACGGTAATGTACCGGTCCTCCAAGTTTTGCCTCACCAGCTAGATGACATGTTAAATGAACCATGATTGTAAAGAAGGTAGGAGGAAATAACATTTCCAAGTGGCAAAGAGTTTGAATCATGCGAGACTCAAGTTTATTAAGATCAAATTGACTTAAACTTTTCCCACATAATTGTCGAAAAAATGAACACATTTCTACTATCACGGCAGTCACATTGTTTGGTAGAACATTACGTATGGCAATAGGTAGTAATTGTTCCATAAGAATATGACAATCATGACTCTTGAGTCCAAAAATCTTTCCACCTTTCAAATCTACACACCTTGCAATATTACTTGAGTATCCATCTGGCATTTTAGCCTTTTTCAACGTCCGCAAAAACGTTTTTTTCTTTGTTTTTGACAATGAAAATACACTTGGCCGAAATCTTCCTTTATCATTTGGCCAAAGCTCTTTCCTTATACCCTATGTAACAACAAGTTTTATAAATTAATTTACAGAAAAATATACCTTACTTTTTCTTCTTGAAAAGCTAGTGCAAATATATCTTAATCGTTTTTTTTTTTTTTTCGTTAGATGAGAGTTTTCTTCACTAGATTGAATTAAAATTAACACAGATGAGGTTCCTAGAAGTATCCTGGTCTTGCTACTTGTGAAAGTATTTTTCGTGGGAGTATGGGAAGTTTATTGGTGTTTTTCTACGTTTCTTGAAGTTTAGACTGCTATGGTTGTTGAGTTTTATGGAATTATACATGCTATGGAGGAAGCTCAAAAGATGGGGCTCACTAATGTCTGGCTTGAATGTGATTATGCCTTGGTTTGTGCCGCGTTTACTGCTAGGACTAATGTTTTGTGGATGCTTCAATTGATGGAATACTTGTCTTAATTACTGTGGGAAAAATCAGGTTTAGTGTTACTCATATTTTTTCGTAAAGGGAATGTGTGTGCGGATAAGTTGACTAATTTGGAATTTATTCATAGAGAATCATTTAATTATGAAATGGTGTAATAGGATTTCATTTATGTATAATAGGCTTTCATCTAGTCTGTTCTTAGAATTCTTTATGAATAGGTATAGTCTACCTATGTATCATTTTTGTTAACATATGGATTTTGGTTTAATCTCCTCATATTTTTGTATTTTTTTTAAATAATATTTTTTTTTCATGTGATGGCAGATGATTGTTGTTAGTTGAGGTGTCAGCCTAACTGATATGTCAAGTTGCATATTAATGTGTAACATAAAAGCTTTTATTAAAAAAAAAAATGAGAATATAGTAAAGGTTTATTCGAAAGATAGTAAATGTAAAATGAAGGTTTCTTTATAAAATAAGTGTATAAGAAAGAAGATAGTTAAAGTTAAAATTCCGATTATTTAGATTTGATGAAAGAGAGTATATATATATATATATATATATATATATATTTATTTATTTTTTTAAATTTTATATATTATTAATAGTTTCATTTAATATTTTTATAAGTTATTATTATTATAAAATAATATTTATAAATGATTATGCACTAAAAAAAATATTCAAATTGCAATAAATTTTAGAGACCAAAATAATTAGTTACTATTAGACTAAATTAGAGACTATTTTAGAGATTAAAAAAATTAGTGGTATCTAAAGTAGTTTCTATTATTAATAATTTTTTTTAAAATAGTTTCTATTTTCAATAAAAATTTATAACCTAACTTTCTCATACCTATAACAAACCAAACTTTTATATTCTTTGGATAACCCTTGAGAAAACAAGAGAACTTTTTATCTCTAAGAAGTTAAAGCTAGTGTAATAGTTAGGATTTATTTCTTGCAATATTGGTAGCACATTAAATGTCACCTTATGCACTTTTTCTGGTTAGTTGCTGTATGTAGGCAATAAATTGAAAATTAAAAGAAAAAGTGACTGAAAACTTTATTTTCCTTTTGTCCACATCATTAGAGTGAGACATATTATATATATATATATATATATATATATTATATATATATATATATATATATATATATAAAAACATACATTTATCTCATTAACATAAGTTATTATTAAATTTTTAAATAAAGGTTCTTGTAAATTAAAAAATTACCATACATGAAAATTGAGATATAAAGAAAACTTAAAGGAGTTAATGTATATTTGGTTTCATTTATTAACTTAAAGTATCCAAACCAAAATTCAATATTTAATTAAATTATTTCAAATCTTAAGTAAAATTTAATTTATTAGTTTAATTAAAGTATTACCCTTTAAATTACATTATATATTTGGCATTTGCATGAACTTCTAATTAGTTTTTCAATTTCATAGACATGAAAATAAATTAAATTAATAAGGGTACATAAAGTAGAGGTATTAGAAGATTCAAACACATTAGTGCAACCAAAACAAATGCATGTAAAACATAAAGGTTCTAATAGCATAATGAGATTCCACATCGACTAGAAATGAAAAAAATTTATTATACATAAGTGAGTGCAAACCTCACCTCATAAACCAGTTTTATAGAATTAAGTTAGACTTAAAGTTCACTTTGTAATATGATATTAGAGTCCGTATATAAGTGAGTGCAAACCTCACCATGCGAGCCGATTTTACAGGGTTTTGGTTTTGGTTTATGTGTAAGAATATGAAACTGTAAGAATATGAAACTATAGTACTTAATAATTAGTTTATGCACATATATACTAATTTTTTAGATTCAATTAGATAGGTCCAAATTTTGCATTATAATATGCTCTTTAATATGGCATGCATGAAAACAGGAGATTGGTCCTCTACATCACAAGATTTTCTGAAGAATCAAAAGTTTGATTCATTTTCAACATACGTGATACAATATTTTATTGAGTCATTGTGTGGTTCAACCTACACCTGAAATTAAGGGCTACAAGCAATTCATATAACTTAGATTGGTTATATTAATTTAATCATTCCTTTTATTAGATTAGTTTATTTTTCAGTAAGTTTTTTTCATATATATGTCCTAATCAGAAAGCACTAATTATCCGCAAGATGTCAAAAATAGAAAGTAAAAGAAGGTGATTAATTAATAAGGAATACACCTGTTAGGCATGAGTGCACCACCTAACATATATGTTTCAATCTCTCCTCATATCAAAACCACAACGAAAACGATAGAAACAGATATCACCATTCACACCAAATGTTGGGTGCAAAACCACCATGACTTCTTTCACTATTCATTCGTTTTCTTTATTTTTAGTTTTTAAATTATCTTAACTAGCTACACGAAAATGTTACGTGAGTACAAATTATGCGAACGAACAAATTAAGTGTTATCATATAGTTTTATATCGATTAAACTTACGAGTCGGAGATAAGCGAACTCAAACTGATAATATCTATCATAGGATAAATCATTGCATCTCAAATCTTGACTCATTCTATAATAGGGGTCAACGATAATAACTCCTCCAAACACAACTCACAACTTTCATCATACTATGCTTTTCAAAAATTAATTCTTCTCAAAATCTCAAAAGATGTTAAGTTGGAACCTCATTCTAACTATAAATATTTGTTTAGTTCTGATCGGAGGATAAGTTTGAAGATCACACATCAATCAGAGATAAAAAAAAAATATTTAAATCTTATTTTGTAAACTAATTTTATAAAAAGTTGAGTTATATATTTTTTTTTAAATAATCTAATAAACTACCATTTGCATTGTGTTGCTTAATAACATTTTTGTAAATAAAGACAGATTTTTTTACATTATATATGTTATATATGAAATCAGAAAAGTGATTTTTATATGGGTTGGTGTTTAAGTGGACGTAAAAAATGTTCCTATTTCAAAATCTTAGAGTTTTTCCACTCTCACTTCTTCCCGTCTTGCAACCACCATGAAGTGTAGCATTGACCACTCTCACTTAATAAATAAAATAAATTAATTAATTATTATTTTTTGAAAAAAAATACTTAAGTATACATAAAACTCATTAAATAAAAATCAATTTTAATAAAAAATAATTAGTTGTTATATTGACTAAATTATATATTATTTTAGAGATTAAAAAATTATTAATTTTTAAATTAGTTTTTATTATTGATAAATAGTTTCTAAATTGGTATATAATTAACTACTAATATTTAAAAATTATTTATTAATAGTATAAACTAATTTTGAAATCAATAGTTGTTTTAGTCTCTAAAATAGTATCTAATTTAATTATTAATAATTAATTATTTTTAGTTTTTAAAATTAATTTTTATTTAATAATTTTCTAACCATGTCTATTTTTGAATAAGATGGCTTGACGAATATTTCCCATTATATTTAAATTCTTTAAAATAGATTCTAAGAATATATTTAGTATATTAGTATGATGTGAAGATTAACAAAGAGTATTTGATAAGATATTTAGTTTTTACTAACTCTGAAGTCATATACATGATCACGTGATAATACTTAATAAATAATGTTTCTATACATTCAATATATCTTACATTATTTAGTACTTAATATGATAGTTAGTTTATATACACCTATTTAACATACTAATACATCTTGCAACAATAAAATTATATGATTTTCAAACTTTAAAACAAACAATATCTTAAATTAATTGATTAACGTTAATAATATATATATATATATATATATATATATAATTTGTTGGTTATGCACAAAACAACGGTATAAAACACCAAAACCTACCGCATTATTTTATATGACCGCAAAACAATATTATAATTAAAGCTCATTCTATAATATTTTTAATAACTTTCATACTTTATTTTTATATTTAGAAATATTAAATATCATTTACTTTTATGTATAAAAAATACTCTAAGCGACTCTATTTTTTATACGTGATTGCTAAAAATTAATATATAAACATAAATTTATGAGTTTGTTTAATGCAAAAGAAAAATCTTTTTTTAAGTTTATCTTTTTTATTGCAGCTAAAAGGTTCCTATCATAAAAGGACAATTTTTTTCTCTATTTCTTAATTTATTCTAATATATTAAAAATAATTGTTTCACTAAAAAAAAATATTTAGAAAAATCAAGCAAACTCAATGTAAACAATAATTTACGTATTTCATAAATTTATATGAAACATTTTTTTTGTTTCGGTTATTTGTCTCATTATAAATGTGTATTTTTATTTAATAAATATTAATAAGAAAATAATTTTAAAAAGTTATTGATAGTTAAGATAAATTTAATATATTAACAACCTTATATTTAAAAGTTGAATAAAATCAATCAAATAGATTATTTTTATTATTATTGTTATATATATACCTCTATCTTGTTTTAAGTTTGGAGACAAATTTGTTTCAGTGGCCTAGGATTATATATGTACTAATTTATTGTTTAATAATTAATTAAGTGTTTATTACATAGGAATGCAAGTTGGCTTTGGGAATGAATATCATATTAATTTTTTAGTTGATTATTGTTTTTTTTAATTAAGTCTCATTTTTTATATAATTTTATTAAGTAAAAATTATATAAAGAGAAAGCTTTGTGGGTGTAATTTAATCAGCAAAGTAGGAGTTATTGTTGGTAAGATTTGTTATTGTTAACATTATATATTAAGAAAAACTTGTATTTTATCACTATATATAAGGTTTAGTCATGTATAAATAAACTAAATAGGTGTATTATCCTTAATAAATACAAATTTATTTTCGATCAAAATTATAATAATATAAGTCGTTTTTATTTATATCACAATTTATTTATATAATTATCACTAAAAATATTAAGTAAAGGCTAATTAGTTATTAAGTTAATGTTTTTATTAATAATAAAAATTATTTTAGATATCATAATTATTTAAGTTTTTAAAATAATTTTAATTTAATTAATTTAGTGATTAATTATTTTCTACAATTAATTTTTATTTAATATTTTTTTATTATAGTGTAATTATTATTTAATTTTTTACATTATTATTTAAAATTAACTAAATTATTTTTATGTATTTTAAAAAGATTGGAGGTAGTATTATATATATCATAAATGAATTTTGATTAATATTTATGAATAAATAAAGAGTATGGTCTTGGTCAATACTCAGTAGTGGGCTGACGCAAATTTGCAAATGGATTTATTTGGTGCCTTCTCTTTTATTATTGACAAAATTAATATATAATTTAGCTAAAAAAATTAAATTATTAAATGAAGGTTAAAAATCTATGGCACATCAAATAAAAAATATTTGGTGTAAATATTAATTGAAATAATTTATAGATATAAAATATTTATTTACTTGATTATACATTTTTTTCTTTCTAGAATACAAAAATATTCTTAATATGTTTATATTATTATTAAATCAAAGCTATATTGTTTTTTAAAGATTGAATTAGGATTAGGATAACAGATCACAATCTTAAAAAAGTATCGATAATCTATGTGTATCAAAAATATGAATAATTAAGAAAAAAGCCACTCATAATAAGATTGAGTTAGGATTAGATAATGAGTATTAAAATATTTAGAGATTGTAATCCAAAAGAGGTTTCAAAAGGAGATAATGAAAATTAAACATGCTAAAATAATAAAGATATGGAATGAGATAAAACTATAAATTCTTAAGAGAAATTACAAAAACATGTTTTCGAGTACTGTTTTTAAAATATTTGTTACTGATTGAAAAATATAAAATTGCGCGAGCCCAATTTCTTATCTAACGAATTTACCTTTTATTCTTAATTTTCTAAAATTCTATAAAAATAAAATCGTGACGAAATTATAAATTTATTTTGTCACAATTCCTAAATTATGTTATCTGAATCATTTTAGAATACCACAACAATATTTACTTTTAGTAATGCGTGAAGAATTAAAATCAATCTGAATTTTTATATGAAGCTCAAACACTTCTTTTAAATGGTGTGTCAGATACTCATATACTCATATCGGACACCGACACTCGTATGACACTGGTAAAACACACATTCGTAAAATGTCTAATTTAAAAAGTATTTATTGGATTTCTGACAATTCTAGTACGGATCTGAAACAATTTTAAAAAATAAAAATACATTAATTTTCTAAAAACTCAAACTTAATGTATAAATTTTTATTATAATTATAAAAATAAGAAACAAATTCTTTTGAAACAGTCATGAAAAACATCTTTCTACTCTAAAAAATAATCTAAAACATATATTTATATTTGTACATAAATTTTTATTATCAATTTATATAATTCATAATTATAATATATATATATATCCGTATTTTCATGTTTTACATTTTAGATATTATACGTTTCTTTGTATCGTATGAGTGTTCGTGTAATATATCTATTACATTTTAGATATTATTTTTATCGTATGAGTGTGTATCTGTTACATAATTTTTTTTTGACAGATATAAAAAGTAGAATATTTAGTTTTATAATTCAGTTTAGGTTTGTATAAATTGCAAAATGATTATCTTTTATGGTGGGCTACCATGCTTCACTGTGATATTTTCTCTCCTAAATTCTACGTGTGATTATATATAGTCAGATAGCACCCATTATCATTCATAGAAAACATCAACGTCGTGACCCAATTTTAATCACCGAATCAATTTCACAGAACAACGTTGATGACGTCATTGATTGATGTGTTCGTAATCACCCTTTATAGGCCATGCTGATTCACACATTCATTGCTTCCTCTTCTTTCTCTCTGCATATTACCTTACCAAGAGAATAAACAACTAATTTTATTGTCTTTCAAATTTCAATCTCTGAATTCACTTATCACTCTCATTAGATCTTAAATCAGATCTTATATCATATTAGAATATCAGACAGGATTGTTGTGCGTACGCCAAGATAGTCTAAGAATCGAGGCAGAAGGCAATTTATATACTCCTTCCTCCCTTCATCTTTTAGGTGTTTTTTAAGGACAAAACCGTAATGGAACACCGACCTCCAAAACGGACAATACTTTGTATGCGGTGATTGACTCTAACAATACTGTTAAACGACTTGAGATCGGAACAAGTGTATAAGAGATTTTGCATTAACTAAAAATAAAATCAAGTTACAGTATAAATTTTATGTTGATTTTGTAAGATTGATGTGTAGATTTTATATTGATTAAAAATAGAAATATTTCATAATCAGAAATATTTGATGTGAGGGCACTTGTTTATTGTTATGGATAGTTGTGAATGTGTATGAGTTGGATAATTAAGTAGTTAGTGCAGTGAGCATCAGCGCATGCTTGGCCAATGACGTATACTTGTATTTGATGTAGAACATGTAATCATATCATATTTCTCATAGCCACTCCTCTTTTAAATCTTTGCTTCACTCCTCTTTAAATTTCCTATGTATTTTATGGCATGAAGTGAAAAACGTGTTTCCTCTTAATTTATCTTCAAATGCACCCATCAATCTATCTAATTACAAAAAAAATAAAAAATTCAAAACTCAGAGAAGCAGTGGAAGATTCTAAAGTGATTTAAATTTTAAGTATATTTATAGGGTTAAATATATATTTTTTATTATAATAAAAGATTCGTTTTTGTCTCTAGTCTAACTTTTAAACCGTTTGAATATTTATAGTAAGAAAACTATTGAACTGAGTTCTAATGTTTTTTTATGTAACAAACAAATTTTTAGCATATATTGGATGAGTCAGAATGACATTTTTTAACATCCTAATCCATATTAGAACTTTATTTGCCACCTAACAAAACTGGTAATAACTCATTCTAATAGTTTTTGTTAATAAAAATACCCAAGAGATCTAAAATTTGAATTAGAGGTGAAATTCAATTTCGCGTAAAAATATCAGGATGAAAATACATAGTTAATCCATTTATTAATAGGTAGAGTTATTATAATTGTAAAACTTTTAATGTAAGATGTATGAATAAAATGAGGGTGTAAATAGTTTAAGATAGTTAAGTGTGAGTTTAAGTTGATTTAAGATTTTAGGTGTAAACTTATCTAAATAATGGAGTGCTAATAGGAATTTAAAATTTAAAACAAACTTATTTATTTTCCTTTGCAAAATGATAATCATAGTTTTCACCTTCAAGAGAAACCTTATTCTTCATTTTTTTCCTTTCTTTCAAAATTTTACAATTTAAATATCTTTCACTTTCTTGAATGGTTATCAAGAGTACAATAAGTAGGAAATAGAATGGAGAAAGAAAGGCTAAGTGTCCTTTATCTTCTCACTTTAACTTCAAATTTTTTTATCAAAAAATAGATATGCAAACGTTTGACAAAAACTAAAGCATAGATTTCACTATAAGAAAATCATTAAATCACTAGTACAAAATCTCAAAAAGGCGATCCCAAACAAAGATGATTTTTATAAAACCATCCATAAAAAAGAGGCGGTAGCAGACTTGTAATTATTTTTCTTTTTTAACATAAAACAGTCACAATATATCAATTTGGCTGAAATAACGACAATTGCTCTATGAACTGTCGTTAGATGTATTGATGAGGGGTATATAATGACGGTTGCCTTGGAACCGTAGTTATTTGTACCCCTTTTTAACTCTCTTCGTGCCCACATCCTCATCTTCACTTACACCTTTTCATTTTTTTTCTTCACTTGTGCACCCATCTTCTCCTTCTCCCACTGCCCACTCCTTATCTCCACCGCCACCAACACAAGTTCTTCTTATCACTGCCCATGCTGACGGTCGTCGCGCCCCCTGCTCTTCGCGCACAGCCCACTTGCGAACCTCCCCTTCGCCGCTCCAACTCTCCAGCCCTCCTTTGCACATCAAACCCCCGCACCAACCCTTCACCTCCGTGTGACAACACCTTCTGCACGTCGCCAACACCTCCACCACACACACACTATTAGGACTGGATTGATGCATGGTGTGGTGCCTCCCTAAACCCTACCCTAAATTTTTTTAATTAATTTTATAACAAATATTTGCATGTATGTGTTGATTAGGGTTTGTGGGAACTTCATTTACTGAATATTTGATGGAGGAGTCCTAACATTGAAGAGAAGAGTGATAGATTTGGAGTTGACAAAAATTAGCATGGAAAAACTTCAATCCGTCATAACTTTTGACAAAGAAGTCGGTTTAGGCGGTGGCTAATATCCGAAGGGATTGGGGTCGACCAAGATTCCAAAAATCCACCGTTTACTATTATTTTTTATTTATTTATGTATTTTTCAGGTATTTTAAGATTTTAGTTCCCATACTTTTACTTGTCAGAAAATTCTGAAATTTTGTATTGTGTTTCCTAGTACAAGTTAGAGATTTATCAAACTATTATGATTATATTACATTCACAAATTTATTACTCATATATTACATTACATAATGTTGTGTGTTATAACATGAAATCTTATTAGTTTAGTGTTTATTCTGGATATAACATGTTGAGTTGGAGGGAAAGTGCAAATGTAAAGAAACTCACTTGGATGCAACTTAAGGTAACCATGTATAACACTTTAGGATATACGAATTATTATAATGACATAAAACTTTTTCATATATTTATAGAACTTTTTGTAAAATGTTATATGTACTAATGTATTGTATGTTGACTTTCATATTGCATTATTATTCTGGAAATTTGGTATTTTATGCAGGATAGAGTATATATATATATATATATATATATATATATAATAATAATAATAATAATAATAATAAAATATTTAAAACAAAACGTACTTATAACGACAATTCCAACTTGGAACCATCTTTAAAAATATTTTTTTCAAATTTTTTCATGTTTGTTTGGCAGAATAACGATAGTTTTTTAATACAAAATTTTGAAAACTTTGAGGTAACTAATAATGTAAGTTCCCAAGTTATTGAATGTTGGTGTTAAAATGAGATATGAATTGTAGTAGAAATGTTTGTATGAAAATTTGAATAGGATATAGAAGCCAATTAATGAATTAACCAAGTTGGAAGTGAATTGAATTGAAAACTTAATGAAAATGTGTATTCAAATTTGCTGAGTATTAAAAAAATTGGATTATGTTGAATTATGGGTCAATAATGATTTTAATTGTCAATATACATTGTATGTTACTTCTTAGAAATGAAAATTTAAAAATGTTTAGTTGATGATGAAAATTTAAAAATGTTTAGTTGTTTTCATCAATTTGTTGGTGCTCTATTTATGCATGTCTCACTGAATTAAGATAATTTCACTTGAACATAATAGAAAAAGAGAAATAATTTGTCATATAATTTCTTCACTCAAGCAATCAAAATGTTGTTCAAAGTCGCAATATTTACACTTAAGTAAGAATTGAAAGTTTGAGTAAGGAGAAGACAAAGGTCAACTTCTTTTTTTAACATCCTCTTGATTTATATGGATAAATCGATCTAATTGGATGTTTATTTTACGTGAAAATTATTATATACATTTTATTTCCTGAAAATATTTTTATTTATTTTGTATGTATTAAATTATTACTTGTGTTTAGATCTTGATGGAATAATCCAATTTTTTTCAGATGAATTTAAAAGTAAGTTTTCAAGGCAAAACAAATTTCACAATTAGATAATATAATACTTCAATTTTTGATAGATATATTACATTTACGCTTATTTCATACTACCAATTCTATCACCTAATTACTATATCACTTTTTTGCTTTTAAAATCATATTTGGGACTTTCAACAATTATACACATATTTTTATAATCACACTCCAACTTATATATGTCATTTAATCACCACAAATCATATATCTAAATAATATTTACAATTAACATTTTTAACCTAAATATAGTGTCTATTAATAAAAACTTCCTGTGTACATCTAGAATACCACAACATTCTTATCCAACTTCTTAAATTTTCAATTAATTCCAACACCATTAACATCCCCTTGATTAAAAGTTAAAAGAGAAGAAGAGATATAAGTTAAAACTATTTAAGAAAATAAAACATTATCTAAAACTAATCAACTATTTTGATCGACCAACAACCACCTAACTTCTTCATAATATAATATTTTTATAAAATAAATTACTTCAACTCCAAAATGCTAAACAAAATTTGGAGATAAAGAAAATTTTAAACAAATAAAATTCATAACAAAATAATAAAATTAATATTTATAACTTATTTTTATACTTTTCATCCTTTGTTTATTTTAAGATTTATGTCTCGAATTAAATCTCATGTCTTAAAACAATCCTAAAATTAGTTTATTTAATAATTTTATTAGTACTTGACAAATTAATTAACTAAAATTATATTTAAAATAGACAGTTGATTATATGGAATAAAGACATTAATTAAGAATCTTGATTAAGAAAGGAATTGCAATCACACTTTAAGTTCCTTTCATCTTCTCCCATTACTTAAAAAGGAAAAGTAATATAATTTTGATGTCCGATTTAGATAAAAAGTAATTTCACTTCACCAAATATTTGATTTTTTCTTTTGTTTGAAAAAAGATTTTATAAAACTTCCATCGTTTCAATTTTTCAAAAATATAATAATTAAATAAGTGATTTTAGTATATAATATTAGATTTATTTAAAAGTTAAACTCTTAATTTTTCCTATCTTAAAATAATTATAAAAATAATAATTAAATATAAACTAATTTAGATATAAAAAATAATTAATCAATATATTTATTAAATTAAAAATTATTTTATATATTAAAAAATTATTAATATTTAATTTATAAAATAATATTTAACTTATTTAATGTAATGATTAATTATTTTTTATTTTTAAATTAGTTGATATTAATAATTTTTTTTATAGGAATGAATTATATTGAAGTGGAAGATTAAACTAGCACCAACATGAATGATAGATAACCCACACACTACTTATCAATTAGGTTCCTGTGTGAATAGATAATAATTCACACATTTTTTTTTCGTTTAGACATGTATCTAAAGCGTTCCTAACATAATATATGTCTTATTTGTGTTACTTAATTCCAAAAAATTTGTTTAATTACTTTGATAGAATACAAATAGATTTTTTCTGACCTCTTCTACTCTATTTATATTTTAATTACAATTATCTATTTTTTTTTTATAATTTGTGTATAGAGTTAGAGATGAATAGGAAAGATAAAGTAAAGGATAAATTATTAATAAGTTATTTTTTATAGTCGTTCTTGTATCTCTTCGATTTACGAGTGCGTGCTAAATGTGGCCATATAGTCGTTCTTGTAAATGTAATATATGCACTAGTGTTGGTATTGAATGGATAAGTTTTTGTTACCAAGGAAGTAGAATAAGATTATATTAAGGAGATTAAAAATATAATCTTAAAGAAAAAGTGTAAAATAATGTTATATATATAATATTTTTTTTAAATATTTGTAATATATTATTATATATAGAGTATAAACAAGCTATGTTTGATGAATGGTTGAGGGAACATAAAAAGGTATTATTCATGAAGAGATAAATTTAGGATCTAGATTGTGTCAAAAAGAAAAAGAAGGACTATCTCAAACGCTTCAAATTTAGCTAAGCACAAGTAAGCAAAACTTCCTTCATTAAACCTTCTTGTTGCTAGTCCTTTTTTTTTTATATTTAAGAATATAAATACTTTTATTTTTATTTCTTATTGAAATTAGAGAAACTTAAAAATTAACTATTTAAAAATATACTTAATGATAACTTAACCTTATGAAATCGACTTATAAGGTAAAATTTGTATTTATTTAAAGAAGTGAACTTAAAATTTTAACTCAATTGCTAATAAAAAAAAGTTTAATTCAATTTTACAAAACCAATTCATAAGGTAATATTTACATTCATCTATATACTATGAAGTGTTTTTATCTTTAGTCAATGTGTAATTTTCAACATTAACTTTCTTATTTTATAAATTTTTATTACATTTGATGTTTATAAAAGAAAACTATGCTAAATAATGCACTCTTTCAAAATTATTAGTAAGTTGAGTTGGGAATAATCTATTATTTATTAATTAAATTTTCGAAAAGTTATAACAAAACTAATATATCGACTAATATTTCCCATCCAATCATGTATTATATATTGGAACAAAGGTAGCATATGATTTTGATCAGCAAAAGAAGTTATTGCGTACAAGGTTGAAACCCACGATTGGTCATGGGTACCACCATTTATGAAATAACACTTTTACAAACAATTTTAGAAAAACAAATATATTCCTTTTGCTGTTCTAGTTCCAAACATTTCTTATGTGTCTAGACATTTTTTTCTATAAAAGTTTCTGAACAAAAAATAATAAAAAATGCACGGAATGATTTTATCTAAAAAATTAGTTGTTGTTTCTACTAGGGAGATGGACCTAGAGAACTATTGAAGGTTTCGTCTTCCTCCTTCCTTCGGGCAGGTTGCTAGAGTTTTGTTATGATCCTTCTGGTCTTCGCGCTACTCCTTCGGCTCTCAGTCTCGGGTGAATGCCAAATGGAGGAGGTACTTGCAGAAGACACTCCGACGCTAAAATCAGTAAAGAGGGTGTTCGACACTCGGATATGTACAATGATAATGATGTACCTTATTTCTTGGAATGTGTGCTATTTATATTATTTTAATGAACTTACTTTATTGGGCCTGATTAGTGGAATGAATCACATTTATGGTTGTATTACCTAATTCTTAATGGTAATTTAGTTTCACTGACCTTGGTTTGAACGTTAATGGTTAAATGTGTCGGTCGGCCAGGCCGTCCGTGGGGATCTTGGTCAGTTCAGTCAAGCAGACCGAGTTTCGGTGAACTGCCTCGCCCCATACCAGTAAAGTTTTAATCTATAAAAACTTAAGAAGAAACTTATTCAACTTTTTTTTGAACTTCTTAGACAGACTTTAGATGGATTTGTATATATGTATGTATATACATGGAAAGGATACGTAAAAAGTTTGCATGGACTAAGAAACTTCTCAGTGATTTTGGTTTAAATTAAGTGTGATTAAATGTAAAGGGCCCTTGATAAAAAGGAAAGGACAAAAATTAGTGAATAAGCAAAGCACTATATTTGGTTTCTCTCATTAATCCTCTGTTTTCCAATATTCATTATCTTCACTTGTGATGTTCCACTATATTAGGTTGCCTAATAAACCTGTTTCTTAAATAGATGCTCCAATTATGAAGAAAAAGAAAAGCACTACAACTGCACTTTCTCTCTCTTTTTTATGTAGTAATGATGCTGGTAATCATACCTAAATGTAGCAGTTTCTTTTTAGACCTTTCTCTCCAACAAATAACACTTTTGAAACAGTCTCTAAAAATATAAAAAAGAAAACAAGAATGAACACTTGGATTTCCAACACCATTACCTCATCTCAATATTACCTGTCTGGCATTAATTATTAGTGAGCAAAATAAGAGATATTCTTGGAATTATTAGATACTTTAGCTATTATTTTCTTCCCACCTAAATTTTATTAATTCAAATTTTACTATTTTCAAATATTGGTTATTAATTTAGATTTTATTATTATTTTTAAATTATAATTTTATTATATATATTATTAAAGTAAATCAATAAAAATAAATTATCAATTCAACATTTTGTAATTTCTTAGTTTCTATAACTTGTTGTCTTATGTTATTTTCTTCAATTCGTTTTTATTAATGTTAATAATTTATTAACATTAATAATTTATTAACTGCATAATTCATATAACATGTTCATACATTCAACATGATAGAGTGAAGTTAAAGGCAATTGATTCGTGCACCTAATCAATTTTTAAAATTTTAAAATTGTTTCTGATTCTGAAACTAAAATTATACATCTATTTAAAAATTGTAGATACCATTTTACATAGTTTACGTGAGTAATTGGATGTGGCTCTAAATTTTTTGGGTACATAAAACAATTGAAGATTAGTTAAGTTTTAGGGTTCAGTTTTTCAGAACATTTCTTTCTCCACTTCTATAGTTTGTGCATGTAACTTCATACTTCATGCTTGTTGAAAAGTTAAATTTAACCTTAATGAAATTATTATTTTCTTTGAAAGTAAATTTTGAACTCTAAATTCTAGAATTCAAAAGTTATAATGACTTTTCAATTCTAAAATTTGAAATAGAAGTTCACTTTCAAATTTTACAAATACCTTGGAAGTCAACTTTATATTTTGAATTTTATAATTTAAAAGTTATTTTTAAATTCAGAAAATGAATTTTAAATTGTAAAATTTAAAATATAAATTTTTAATAATATTTTTGGAATTACAATAATTATAGGGGCATGAAGAAAACTATGGAGGTGCAATAAGAAATTGCCAGTTTTCCATTATTCAAGCCAATGGAACGTGGGCTTGTCTGAGAGCTCTTGAACATTTGCGGTGAATATAAATGACAAAGTGAGAATTACTGATAGAATTCATGGTGGTGGAAAATAATGCATGAAATGAATTGAACTAGTATAAAACTGAATTAAATTTTAGAAGCAGTTTAACAAAATATAAACTAAATCAGATTTTGAAGATGTTTAAAAGATAAAATTAAAACAATTTCAAACAAATTTAATTAATAAAATAATGAATTTAATATTTTAAAATATAACCAAATATACAACCTTCATAATATTATATTCTTTAGAATTATATTTTTAAGAATATGATTTTCATGAATCAAATTTAATAATTTTAAAAAATAAACAGTTAAAAATAAAAAATGAAATAAAATAAAGTGGGGAAGATGCAATTATTATAGAAAATAACTTTGAGTGAATATATATATAGAGAGAGACCTTTAACCGTATGAATGAAAAAAAATATTTATAGAAGGAAAATAACTAAAAAGATTGTTAAAAAACTAAAATTTACAAATTCATTTTAACTTGTACATAACATCATTTTAACGTTTAAAAAGTATTAATTTTTTTATCTTATAATTTTATTTAAACATATATTAAATATGAAACATTTTTATCCATTGAAACTAACATTTTTTTTAAAAAAATCAACTAAATGTGTGAATGTGATAGTTAAAACTTAATTTTGCGCAAATTTTGTTATGAAAATGACATATACGTCTTATTACTTCATCAGGATAAGAATATTAAAATCGTTCTATTCATCAATATCACACGTAGCATGAGAAAATTGAAAAATACAATATTATTATTATATCGTAATATTCCATTTACAACTAAACTTTATATACACCTCTTATTCTCTTGCATTTTTTAAATTCCGTAAATACAAATAATTTCTACGAAATTATTTTTAATGAATTCATAATAAAAATAAGAACTAAAATTCTCAAAATTATATATTTTTTTAAAAAAAAACTTTAAAATTCCAATATACAAACTTTTTTTAAAATTTATCAAACAGGCATTCTTATATCCTTTGTTTAAAATAAAATTAATTGATTTGATTTTTTAGTTTATTTTGAATTTACGATTTAATGTTTTTAACATTCTAAAATGTTTGATTTTTTTTTTTGAACAAAAATTGTTTATTTTGGATAATTCCAATGAAGACTTCATAAAGCGCCCATTGAAATAAAGATAAGAAAGAAAAAAAAATTATCATATTAAATCTTAACGGACGGGAAAATTACGAAAGAGTGTTGAAAAGATTGGGGTGGAGAAGGCGAAGAAAACGCGTTCATCTCTGAAGAGCTGAAAATAAGGTAGCGTTGTCCATATTTTGATCCCTAATTTCAATTGTGCGTTTTCGTTGTTATGGAATGTTCTGTGCCGATCTTTTGTTTCGCGTGAATATAGGCTCGTCTTGTTATTCGCAACTCTTTTCGAGATGTTGATCGCCAACTGCAACAAACCAATTGCAAGATAATTAAATTCATTGCAAGATTAGATGATAACGGATTTCTTTTTTTTATTGATGTTGATCCCGTGGAGTTGATGTTAGCAGGAAGAATCAGAATGGTTTTTTTTTTTTCTTTTCTGTTTTGGTTGAGTGAGTATTTTGTGATTTCTTCTTCAAGAAATCAGATCTATGTTGACTTAGAGGATCAAAAATAGACATAAAACTGAGAATACGAAAATGAAGTTAGAATGCACACTTAGTGTTCTGTAAGCATCCACCCAATGCTAACCCTTCTGACTGAATTGGCAATTACCGTTCCTTTGCCTTTAATAGATAATTAGTGCAATGGTGTGACTCTGTCACTAACTGAATTTTCTTTGTTGATAGTTTATATTTGCTGCATGTTACGTACGTAAATGTTCATTATGTTTGGGTTGGTCATACTAGTGGAATTGCCCTGAGAGTAATATCTGAAAATATTTCATAAAAAAGGGTGATATGGAAGTGGTCATGGAATTCAAAGTTGCTAGAACTTTTTTTCAGTTGCGTGTGTTGTATTAATTTCATTGGATGCCTTGTTTTATTTCTTATTATACTTATCTAATGGTTTGCTAATTTAATAATTTTGTCCTTTACACTATGAATGCATTTTAATACTTATTTACCTTATGATTGGTGTGTGAGAACGAGATCAAGAGATGATAAAAAAATCTGGGTTTCTCTGGCAATGCACACAAAGACACTGAACACATGCAATGATTTCAATTGATTGTAATTGATTAGGCCGAATGAAACACAGGGTATTATGTTGGGAATATCTGATATTTTGGATCCTCAAAACAGATTTGGACTTGTAGGAAATATCAGAAAGTTATATGGATATCAAATCACCGAGCAAGAA
This sequence comes from Phaseolus vulgaris, assembly GCF_051622355.1. NCBI lineage: Eukaryota > Viridiplantae > Streptophyta > Magnoliopsida > Fabales > Fabaceae > Phaseolus > Phaseolus vulgaris. The sequence goes on from NC_143499.1 coordinate 834,351, forward strand.
GGCACCTGAGGAGCTGTCACGTGAGTTGCTTATTGCTATCTCTGATTGTTTACCTGATAAAATTCTGGATTCAGATATTGTGAGTGAAAGCGAGGACGCAGATGGCTTTGGAAGACCCAATGTTGATTGGGATGACAAGTTTAGGTCAGAATTGATTTCAATCTCCTATGTTGAATCTCCCGATGTCAAAATCTGATAAAACCTCATCAGGGGAATATAGACTGTAATATATGCTACACTTATTTTTTCTTATGTTTTGAATTTCTGCTGTACCGAATGTTATGAATTGGTTATGGCTATCCAGTGTGGACTATCTTCCAACCACATGTTTTCTCCACTCACATGCTTTGTTTTGTATTCTGTTATATCTTTTTTAAAATAAAAATTTTCATGTTATTCATCATTATTTAACATGGTATCACACTATGCGGACACCTCAAGTAACAACAATAATTTGTCATCATATGAAAAAAATATTGGGGATACCAAAATCCATATGTTAACAAAAATATAAGTAACTCTAAACCTGATTTTTCCACAGTAATTAAGACAAGTAACAAAGATATGAGTAACTCTAAATCGATATAAGAGTGATGGTTAGAGTGGAACAGGATATTGGTAATTGGATTCTAGATGAGACTGGTCATTTCACTCTTAAATCGGCTAGGACTTTTTTCTTGGATCCAAGAGTTTCTTGTGGTTGGGGTAAATTTATTTGGTCTTCATATCTTCCGCCTTCCAAAACTTTTGTCCTTTGAAAAGTTTTCATGGGCGGCTTCCTACAGATCAAGATATTCAAAATAAAGGTCTTCATATTTGTTCTATGTGTATGCTTTGTGAAAAACACGAGGAATCTATTGAACATTTATTTTTTGAATGTTCTAATGCTTTGCGTATTTGGAGTTGAGTTCGCCAAATTTTTCCTACTTCTCATTTCTCTAATAAGGATGATCTTCTCTCTTTTATTAAGAGTGATGGTAGTCCTTTGGTTAAATTGAGTAAGCTTGCTGTGATAACTTTTTCTATTTGGATGATATGGCGTATGAGGAATTATACTCGTTTTCAGGATAAGATTGAGGTTTCTAGGGCTATTTCGGTTATAAAAGATTTAACTCATCTAGTGGGAAATTCGTCTAAAGTTTCAATGAAGAATGATATGTTGGATTTCAACATGATCAAGTTTTTTGGTATTCGTACTCGTACTAGTAAATTTTTTCGTCCTCTTCCTGTTAGATGAGAGTTTCCTTCACCAGGCTAGGTTAAAATTAACACTGATGGGGCTGCTAACTGATTGCTGAGTTTTATGCGGTTATACATGCTATGGAGGTAGCTCAAAAGTTGCGACTTAATGTTTGGCTGGAATGTAATTCTGCTTTGGTTTGTATTGCGTTTACTGCTAGAACTAATGTTCCTTAGATGCTTTGTAATCGATGAAATACTTATCTCAATTACTGTGGGAAATTCATGTTTAGAGTTACTCAATTTTTCGTGAAGGAAATGTGTATGCTGATAAGTTGGCTAATTTAGGATTTATTCATAGAGAATCTTTTCATTGGTATAATAGGCTACCATCTAGTCCGTTCTTAGAATTCTTTATGATTAGATATAGTCTACGTATGTATCGTTTTTGTCAAGTTGATATAGATACCTAACATGAAAGCTTTTACTTAATAAAATAAAATAAAATAAAAATAAAATGATGTTAGATAGAAAAATAAAAACAAAAAGATATTAAATGGAAAAATGAAAATTGTGTTATATGAAGAAAAATGTCGTTATTTGGAGACTATGGGTGACAATTTTGAGTATGTGTTAGTAACTTTCTTTTGTTGACAAAATGCCTGGTAAAATGGGGAGACATTTCTATTCCAAATTTGAAAACAATTTGTGAAGATAAAATGAGAATGAATTGACTTTTTACTTCACTTAAGATCTTTTCATAATTTTGGAAACAATAATAGCTTAAATGTACTCTTGGTTCTTCACGTATTGCGCAAGGGTATTTTTTTTTCTTTAGTGGAAGATAGTGGATAAGGAATTTTAAGAGTATAATATTTTTAGAGAATTTGAAATGATAAAATATAATGTTTGAGTAAGAAATTTTAAAAGAAATTAAAATTTAAAGTTTAATAATAATAATTAGATTATTTAAAACTAGAGAATTTCAAATTTTTACATCCAATCTTTTGTTATTTCTTTATTACAATTATTAGAATTGCTTTGTTGTTATTATAAATTATTGTTTGATATAAGTATGAGTGTTTTTAGTCAATCTAGAAAATTTATTTTTTTTATAGATGATATGTAGATTTTCTATTGACTTCTATGATATTATGATTAATTTTTTCTTAAAAACTCTGAAGGTTTTTTTTATCATTCACGCTAAAATTATTTTTTCTTCAATAGGATTTTCTTTTTCCTGTTACTTTCACTTAATAATATTAACTAAAGTATTTTTTGTCAATGAATTCTGACAAAAACATTTTAATATCAACTAAAATATTTTTATTTTGTTAACAATTGTTTTATATATTTTTTATATTTAGATAATTAAAATATTTTAATATTTTTTAAATGATTTTTTTAATAAATTTAAATTACCTTGTCCAAAATAATTTGAAATAAAATTAATTTAAATATGATATATTTAAATATTTTTTTTTTAAAAGTGTGAGATTCCCTATAATGCAGTGTTAAACTAAAAAAAAAACAAAGAATTTATGAAGTTGAGGAAAGGGAAGATGCATAATCAATATATTTGAGTTTCACGCAGTCCATTATTGATAAAGCCAAGGTTTTTTTAAATGTAGAGTATTTGAGCATGTCTAAATTTTTTTTATAACTCCTCTGAATCTGAGAGTTGTCTGTCTCACAAAAAAAACATTTTTGATGCCATGGTTACAAGCAAAACTAATATTATGTCTTTAAATCACCAGTACCATCAACTTTTAGAATTATATTATATTTTATTTTATTAATACTTACCCTTAAAAACCTGTTTTTGCCAAAATTATGTTTGGTCCAATTTCTCTTTATCAAGAAGAGAAAGTTCAAAACCGTTAGGACAATATTTATAACAATATATAAAGGAATTCTCTTTTTTTTACACATTTTATTTTCTCATTTTATCTTTTATAATATTAAATTTAACAAGTATTTATTTTAAATTTTAAATTTGAATCTTTAAAAATTTAGAAAATTTTGAATTTAAAAAAAAAAATCCAATTTCTTACAATTTTACCCTTTAAGTAATTATTTTTTTAAAATTTAAATAAATATTGTTAATAAAAAAACCACCTATACAATCAAAAAGTAAAAAAAAAATATATATATATATATATATTTAAAAATAATAATTTTTGTCAAAAGGAAAAAATATATCGTATATTTATATTATTCCTCTTTTAATAAAATAATAATTTGTTTGTTTGTTTAATGTTATATTGAATAATTTATTTGTATTTTAAAATAATTCAATAATTTATTTTCTTACAATTAATGGTTATATATATAATAAATTTTTTTAATATATATATATAATTTATCCTTTAAAGAAAAAATATACTCTACTTTTAATAAATAAATTCATTAACAAATATACCTTCTTGAACACTAAATGATCATATTCTAAATTATTGCTTTTACATTTATATAATAAAAATATATAATAACATTTATAAGTTTATGTTGTATATTAATTCAATAAAATTAAAATTATTATAAATTTATTATACAATATTTATAATAAAATAACATAACAAATTTTAAAAATACAAGCACTAGAGATGAGGACGTTTGTATTTAAAGAAACATATTAAAAGATTTTAATTAAATATTATTTATCATATGCGAGCTTTAAGCGAACAACAAACTATTGCTAAAATTAGAATATTTTTAGAAGAAAATTATCACATTCAAACTTCTGATCTTATCCATGTCTTATATTTTTCTTGGATAATTTGTTATTTCAAAAATGGATAAAAAGTATTATGCACTAAATAATGTCATTTAATAAAGAAAATCATGCATATAATAAATTTGTTGATTTTAATAATAATTAGAAACCATATTAAGAATTATCTGTCATTATATTACATTTTAAAATTGTTTTATATGCATCGTTATATACTTTCAAAACAAAGTAGTAAGATTATTTTTCATTCTTTTCAATTATATATATAAATAAAAGTAAAAGAAGTTTTAAATTTTCCGAATTTGATTTTTTATCATAATCGTTAGATACATATAAAAAATTTAATGCTTAATTATTTATGAAAATCAGACTTAAAAGATGCATATAATAAGAAAAGGGTGAGGGACACTTTCAATATAGGAGTTTTCTAAAAGAAATTGTGAGAAGAATGTGAACTACTTATTTTAAATGCTTGAAATTTTTCATTATACTGAATTTTTTTAAAGTATTTTTATTTATTGTAGGTTTTAGTTGGAGCATGATACAAAAGATTCGTCACATTTTTTTTAGATCTAGATATAGGAATAAAAAAATAAATTAACTCATTCATTCTGACTTAAATTCGGTCATTTTGACATAATATTAAATATGATGTGTTCCTGAAGTTTGTAAGTTGAAAAAAGAACTCTGAAACAACGAAAGAGATCGAAATGTGGATAACCTATGACCTAAATTTAATAAGAAAATAATGCAACATTGATAAAGGAGGTCTTTTTTGACCAGTGGTAGTGGTATAAATTTGAGTTGAATATCCTTAAAATATGTAATTAAGCTGGAGATACACATGGAGTTATGCTAAGTGCTCAAGACATGGAAGTGAAACTAAAGATTCCTATGCAGCTAGATATCCGTGAGACATGGAGCTAAGTTTTGGTTTTGGTTTATGAATTGTCAAAAGAACATGTAGACATTATTTTAATATATCTATTATTATAAAAAAATTATTAAATAAAAATTCATTTTAGAGGTCAAAACTACCATATAGGTACTATTTTATTAAATAAAAAACAAATTTTTAAAAATAAAATAATTAGTTAATATTGGCTAAATTATATATTATTTTAGATATTAAAAAGATTATTGATATCTAAATTAGCTTTTTTTATAAAAAAAAAAAATTCATGTTAGACATTACTATGCAACTTGACATCCCTCAAGTAACTACAATCATCTACCATCACATGAAACAAATATTATTAAAAAAAAGAAAAAAATACAAATATATAAGGAGACTAGGCCAAAACTCATATGTTAACAAAAATTATACATATTCATAAAGAATTATAAGAACATAGTAGATGAAAGCCTATTATACCAATGAAATGATTCTCTATGAATAAATCCTAAATTAGCCAACTTATCAGCGCACGCATTCCCTTCATAAAAAATATGAGTAACCCTAAACCTATTTTTTCCACAGTAATTAATACAAATATTTTATCGATTAAGAAGCATCCACGGAACACAAACCAAGGCAGAATCAAATTCAAGCCAGACATTAGTAAGCCCCATCTTTTGAGTTTCCTCCATAGCATGTATAACTCCATAAAACTCAGTGACCATAACAGTCTGAACTTCAAAAAACACAGAGAAAACACCAATAAATTTCTCCATACTCTCACGAAAAATATCACCACAAGTAGCAAGACCAGAATACCCCTAGCAGCCTCATCAATGTTAATTTTAACCCAGCTTGGTGAACGAAACTCCCATCTAACAGGAAGAGGATGAAGAACTTTACCACTACGAGTATTAATACCAAAAAACTTAATCACGTTGAAATCTAACATGTCATTCTTCATTCAAGCTTTATAAAATTTTCCCACTAGACAAGTTAAATATTTAATTATCGAAATAACTTTATAAACCTCAATCTTATCCTGAAATCTAGCATAATTCTTCATACGCCATATCATCCAAATAGAAAAAGTTACCACAATAAGCTTAATCAATTTAACCAAAGGACTACCATCACTCTTGACAAATATTCAAATCTAGCTTAATCGAAATAATATTCACCAGAAAAATCACCATATATTTTAAGAAAAATATTCAAATTAGTTTCTAAATTTGTATCTAATTAAGCTATCAAGGTTCCAACTACCAACTTTAGAGTCTAAATAATTGGTAGCTAAAACTTTGATAGTTAATTATATATCAATTTATAAAATATTTATCAACAATAGAAACTAATATAGATATCAATAAATTTTTTAATCTTTAAATTAGTATCTAATTTAATTAGTATAACAACTAATAATTTTTTATCTTTAAAGTTGATTTATATTTAATGATTTTATAGTCTCTTAGAAGTTTTGGCTTTTTTTTTACCTATGATCTATTCTGGTTCTGGTTACTAGCTGTTATTGTATAAGGATTGAAACACTCCTAAAATATTTTTTTTAATTTTATTTATTCTTAACAAAAAAAAAATGAAACTAAGTTGAAGATATTCAATGTATAAAGTCAAAATGAAAATGCTCAAAATTGAAGCAAAACTATAAATGTTCGATGGCTAAAGTGGAGTAAAATATACTCAATGGTTTAAGGGTTTAAGGTTACATATCCAATGATAGAAAAAATGACAAATGGTTTGAGACAAGCCACTCTTAACATAGAGGTGTACTTTTCTTGAAAAGTTTTATTAAAATTAAGAAAATACAAACACAAGTTAAAATATATTTTCTAATATACCAAAATGAATTAGTTCAACTATTTTTTAAATTCAAATTGTAATTGAATTTGCAATGAAAATTCAGTTCGCTATGAGTATAAATTTGTCGTATTTCACCATCTATAAATATTCCATGTGACATATAAATAATTATCAATACGTAAAATAATATACATATAAGTATTTCATGTGACATTGATACATAAAATAATATACATCTATAAGTATTCCATGTGACATAATACATAAAATAACTAATATACTTATCTTGCATGTGTGAAGTTTACCAATACAGAAAATTGCATAAGATATTCCTCGTATGAACGTGGTTGCATAAAAGAGAAAGAAAAAAAAAATTCATATACTTTCGTATAATTAAAGACAAACTCTAGAAATATTTAAGGAAGAAACTTCTGAGAGTAAACAAACTTTAAAGGTATAATTATATATTAAAACGGTGTCAAAGTAATATTTTCTTTGTAGTAAACTTGTTGTGCACTTCAAATTGAGTAATGTTAAAGGAGTTTAGTGAATATACAACGTCATATCAACCAACCTGTTGCCACCTTTTTTTTTTTTTATAAAGTTTTCGTGTTAAGCATTACTATGCAACTTGACATCTCAGCTAAACTGACACCTCAAGTAACAACAATCATCTGCCATCACATGAAAAAAAATATTATTAAAAAAAAGAAAAAAAAAACAAAAACATGGGGGATTAGACCAAAACTCATATGTTAACACAAACGATACATAGGTAGATTATACCTATTCATAAAGAATTCTAAGAACAGATTGAGAAATCCAATGAAACATAAACAAAGTGATGGTAGGAAAGTCTGGGAATCATAGAATTTATCAAAGTTCATAGGTTACAAACTACAATTTTCTAGGCTGTGATTTTGATATGTTCCTACATTTTGAACTAACTTTTAACTATATATTCTATATATAAGGTGACCCCTAATTCACCATAAATTTAGGTATGTCATCTCGTTATATATTGGAGTATAACACAATTAACTGCTAATTAACCAATTGAGTAAATAATTAATTTTAGAGTTGGGTCCCAAAAATCTTTGCTTAATTTTTCACTCAAATAATTAGTCAAATATTAATCTCATCACCATGCACACAAGTATGCTGATACATTAAAATATTATTATATTATTATTATAAGGAATTGTGAAGTCAGTGTTTTTTTAGTATTTCCGTATCAAACAATTTTTATGCTTTTTTTTATTCATAAAAGTATTTCAATTTTATGTAATCAGTGTAACTTGCAAAAGAGTTGTTTAACAAAGAGTTTATGCATTAACTGTGTAAAACCTTTTAATTGTTATGTATCAAGTCTCAAATCACAGAGAGGAGGCACGTAAATAAGTTCTTTTTAAATAAAAGTTTTCATGTTAGGTATTACTATGCAATTTGACATCTCAACTATGCTGACACCTACAAGTAACAACAATCATTTATCATCGCATGAAAAAAAATATTATTAAAAAAAATATAAAAATATGGGAGGATTAAACCAAAACTCATAGGTAGACTATATCTATTCATAAAGAATTTTAAGAACCGACTAGACGGTAGCCTATTATACTAAAAGAAAAGATTCTCTATGAATAAATCATAAATTAGTCAACTTATCTTATCAGCATTCGCTTCACGAAAAAATATGAGTAATCCTAAACCTGATTTTCTCACCGTAATTAAGATAAGTATTCCATCGATTTCGAAGCATCCAAAAAACATTGGTCCTAGCAGTAAACGCAGCACAAACCAAAGCAGAATCACATTACAGATAGACATTAGTAAGTCCCATATTTGAACTTCCTCAATAGCATGTATAACCTCATAAAACTCAGCAACCAGAGTAGTCTGAACTTCAAGAAACGCAGAGAAAGTTCCAATAAATTCCCTCATACTCCCACGAAAAATACCTTCACAAGTAGTCAGACCAGAATATCCCCTAACAACTCCATCATTGTTAATTTTAACCAGCTGGTAGAGGAAACTCCATCTAATAAATTACGTAAATAAGTTTGTGCAGTTTAAAAATTATATTTAGTGTGATTTATTGTTACTCAATAGCGTAAAAAAGTTGCTATATTATTTAAACATGGTCAGCAGTAATATCGTTGACCCTCTTAAAAAGTATACAGAGAGATTAATAGTTGGCAATGCATACATACATACATATATATATATATATATATATGAGAGTTTATTTGTCTGAAAATCTTTATAAATACCCCTCAACGATTTTGGACGTGGAAGGTAAAAAAGAGGGATGTGCTAGAGAGATTGTATGAAAACAATGAGCATGGTGTTTGTGCATTCTTTGTGGTTCATCCTAGTTGCAGCTCTATTGGGATATGCATTTGTGTTTGGATTTCTTTGGAGAGTGAATGAATGGTATTATGTTTCAAGGCTGGGAAGAAAGATACAACACACTCTCCCACCTGGTCATCTGGGTTGGCCTTTCTTGGGGAACATGCTCACCTTCTTCAGAGCTTTCAAGTCTGATCCCGATTCTTTTATCAATGATCTTGTTTCCAGGTATCTTTTCTCTTCACTCACCTCTATAGTACGCACACTTTACATAAAAAAGGAATTCACCATTGATCTACAAACTGTGTATAGATATGGCAGGACTGGTATCTACAGGACATTCTTATTTTGGAGCCCTAGCATCATAGTTTGCACCCCAGAGATATGTCGTAAGGTTCTCTCAGATGATGAACAACTCAAGCTTGGATATCCTGCCTTGTCCCTCTTTGGAAAGAGATCATTCCATGGCATCTCAAATGAGGAACACAAGCGTCTTCGTCGCCTAACCACCCCTCCCATAACTGGCCAGGCATTGTCCACGTACATAGGTCTCACAGAAGATGCTTCTGTCAAAGTGCTGGAAGAGTTGTCTAGCATGACCACCCCTTCTGAGCTCCTCACAGAGTTGAGAAAGTTCGCTTTTAAGATCATCACCACCATCTTCATGGGCTCTGATGTTCACCATGTCGACCTTGGCTTGTTCCAAAACTTGTACAGAGATTTAAGTCGTGGAGCTAAGTCACTGCCTATCCATCTCCCAGGCTTTGCGTTCTATAAAGCACACAAGGTTAATTAACTATTAAACTTTAAACCAGAACCTTGTTATAGTTAATCAAAATCAGGAACAATGTTAGTTAATTGATTAATTTCTTGTGAAACTAGAGAGGGTATCGAGTAGAGAGAGTGTGGTAATTGTCAATGCCACATTATGTTGAATTTATGACTTAATAGAAGAAATCACAACTTTGTGATGGTGTAGGTTTTAATATTTAATGTATGTGTATTCAGGCACGAAAGAAGTTGACAAAGTTGCTGCAAGGTCTAGTGGACCTAAAGAGAAGGAGCAATCATACAAAAACAAAGACGAAAAGGGATATGATGGATTCATTGTTGGAAGTCACAGATGAAGAGGGTAGGAAGCTGGAGGATGAAAACATTATGGACTTACTTCTGGTATTCTTGTTAGCTGGTCACGAAAGTTCTGCTCATGGAATATTGTGGACCATCATCTACCTCACGCAACACTCACAGTTCTTCCAAAGGGCTAAGGTACTCAGTGTCTGCATAATTTTACTCAATCTATGTTTTCACAGCTTGATTTTTATATACTGTTTATGAGGGTTTTTACTCACAAAACTTTGCACCTTCCAGAAAGAACAAGAAGAGATCATGCAAGCAAGACCCTCCACACAGAAAGGGCTGAACCTTAAGGAAATTAAGCAAATGGAGTATCTTTCAAAGGTATTTATATTGCTGATAATAAGTTCTTGATGGCATGTAATCAGCATTAATAATAGTAAAATAATGAAAAATGGAGATGTTTAAAAAAGTTATGTTTGAGAAAACTATATTCTGAATAGGTTATCGATGAGATGCTGCGCAAAACATCTATCTCGTTTGCTAACTATAGACAGGCAAAGGTGGACTTCAGCATTAATGGTTAGTTATTGATTCCATATATTTTCAGTGCTTCTTATTTGAAATTACCTTAACATTTAAGAATAATGAAAAATTGCAGGTTTTACTATACCAAAAGGATGGAAAGTTCTGGTTTGGAATCGAGGGGTGCACATGGACCCTGAAATTTACAACAATCCAAAGGAATTCGATCCTTCCAGATGGGATGTATGTATGATAGTAATTAATTTTGTAAAATGTTTTATCACTCATTCTTTAACATGTGAGTTTAATTTGATGAACAGAGAAGATATATAATATGTTATGTGTGTTAACTTGCAGAATCACACAGGAAGAGCAGGTTCTTTTCTTCCATTTGGATTAGGAAGCAGATTTTGCCCTGGGAGCGACCTGGCCAAACTTGAGATCACCATTTTCCTCCATCATTTTCTTCTTAACTACAGGTTTTAACTTCCTTCCACATTTGCAACCATTCATTCAGTTGTTGGACTGAAGGACTATAGAATGCATGCTGTTTCAATTTGCTCAAAAATCTATTAATTTGGTCGAACATTTAGTGATGATGTAAGTGTTGGATATGAAGCAATACCAATTGGGTTGGCCTGGCTAAACCCATGTTGTTGTTTAGTGAATGGACTTAATTATTGTGTCATTTTTATAATCTCTATTTAAATAAATAATTGTACTTGTAATGGTATGCAACATGACAGAAATGAAAACTTAATAGTTATGTATGTGGATGTAAGTTGCAGTTAGCGACCGAACCACTTTAAATTTTGTGTTATTTATTTTCTACGATTGATTGATTCGTGATTATGTGTTGCTGCTTGCGCGTGAGTTTTTTCTATCCATAACAAACAAGGTCTAACTTATGTGTTATAATGTTATAATTATAAATTGATTGGTCTTAAATTTGAATGTTGCAGGATGGAGAGAATTAATCCAGATTGTCCAATCACTTATCTACCACTGCCAAGGCCCTCAGATAACTGCTGTGCAAGAATTATAAAAGTCACATAAATCATCATGGATACAGATACTTGAAAAAATCATGAAAAGTGAAAAAAGAAACTGTAGAGAGATGATTAAATAAAAGTTTAAGATGAGACACTTGCATAAGTTGCAAAGAGCTTTTATGTGAAAACAATGTAATAGTTATATTCATTGTTATGATATTTTTAAAAAATAAAATGAGTCTTTTATAATTTGATTAGTTGATATCATCATTCTTATTTATTTTCAATTTTACTACAATATTCCATTTTAGCTCAACTTTAAATTTAAAACAAAACTCAATCCCCTAACTATCTAAATTTATGTTATGTGTACCTTATCTCTAAACTCATGTATCATACCATAAACATGCAGTTTAATTTTACAAAAATAATAAATCACTCGTGCAAGAAAATACTCATACTAATTTAAAACCTTAAAATTTGTCTTATATTTTTTTCAACAAAAATATATTTATCTTTATCTGTCTTTATATTGTACCAATTCTTAAAGTCTACTTTCTTTTGTCATTGTTTAGTGTAACTAGTAAGGAAATAGTGGTTGACCAGCCTCAGATAAATTTTTGTATAAAAATTGAAACATCAGTCAAATACTCCATTTTTATTTAGTATATTATTTATTAATAAAAAATATAACTTTTTTTCAGAACTTCTCATATTTTAACTGTGATTATTATATTTATTTCATCAAACAACATAACAATCCGTCTTTTGATAAAAAAAAATAATCACAAATCCTATATATTCATTTTTTAAAAGTTAGAATAATTCAATTCTTTTATAACAGAAGTTAAGTGGATTAACAAGGTATAAGAATCAAGATTACCAATTCAATTATTAGTAATTGTGCTAAATGAATTCATTCGATCCAATAAAAATGTCCAATAGATATACAAATTTAAAAGTTAATTATTTTCACTTAAAAAACTATTTTATCTCAAAAAGTTAATCTCTTCCTCTCAAATCCTCTGGTATTTATATATAGTCATAAAAGATAATTGCTAGAAGTATGTGGCCTTGTATTTTTTATCTTCTTTAAAATTAGAAGGCGAACATTAGAGGGTCAAATATTTTAAACTTACTCATTATTCTGATGGGATAAAGTAACTTACATATCTATAGTTTTTCTTAGCATCAAAGAGAATACGTTAGTTTTTTTAAACACAACTACATTAACCTTCTAAAATAATATTAGAACTCATAAAAATATTAGTCTCTACAAGAAAACATAAACAATACTTGCTTGAAACAGGTTGTTTGAACCATGAAAAGGGTCAAATTTACACTTGCTTCAAACAGAACGTTGATGTGCTGTGTTCTTTCAAACTATGCATTTATGTTAATAAAAAAAAAACATTTTTATTAAAGAAATTAGAATGACACACTGAAGTGTCGGTGACAGAAGAGAATAGCAGGGGAAGGAAAAATAGAAAGAAACAGTTCTATTGCAGATTAAAAAACTGTTCAGAAGACAATAAGATGATAAACACATGAATAATAGTTCCAAATATAAGTGCAGGAGCCAATTCAAACTTCAATGGCTAGCATCTTCCTCCTCACAAAATTTTGTGTATTCCTTTGGACCCAACAAGGACTCTAATTCAGAAGGATCACTTGGCTTTACTTTGATCATCCACCCATCTTCGTAAGGGCTTGAGTTTACCTTAATCAAGTAGGGAAAAGTAGAAAAGTAAATATGAGCATGTATAACTTATTAGAAGAAAAAGCCAAATCACCAGTGTAATTCAGATCATTGCCAAAATAGACATGTATATACGAGTAAAGTAAGAGTAATAAGCATGTATAACAATTGTGTTGATGTTTATAGTAATAACAGTAACCATCTTAAACAGTGTAGTTTACAGAACTTCCTATTAACTAAACTCCTTAGAGCAAATAGTAGAAAGAAACAGGGTTGAAGGTTAGAATTGATCACCAGGCCAGGCGTTTCTGTGAGCTTTGTGTTAACCTCAACAATCTCCCCTGAGATTGGAGAGTTTATATCACTTGTTGCTTTGACACTTTCAACAGCTCCAAAGCCAGAATTCTTGGACACTGCACCACCTGGTTCTGGCAGCTCCACAAACACAACTTCTCCAAGATGGTCCTGCAATTATTACACACATTCATCACTCACTCAAGTACTTCTAGTTATATTTTACACGAAGACCCTTGCACAAACAAGTGCACAAAGTTTCCATTAAATTGTAAGGAGCAAAGTTCTCTAACCAACCACTAAACACATAAGCAAACAACAATTTATCGGTTGCAATGCAGTGTCCTACTAACCTTGAAGTAAAATTTATAGCTATACTGGGTGGGAAAGTTGCTAAAAAAAAAGGATAATTTAGCCTTGTCTGATTAAGTGCAGTGAGGTAGATGAATTAGATAAAGAGGGTTAAGGTTAATGAAGAAAACCAACCTGAGCATGGTCAGTGATACCAATGGTGGCGACTGAGCCTTCATGCTTGACCCACTCGTGTGATTCTGCGTACTTAAGTCCATCCAAGACTGTGAAAGGAGCAGAAAGAGGTTATGAAAAATGAAGTGAAATTGATAAAAAAGATTAAAGTGAAAGAATGTGAAGATGATGATAATATACCAGTAGATAAGCATCTGGAGAAAGAAAAAGGAGGAAGGAGATGGGGTCTGGAGGCAGAAGAGAGTTTGAGTGCATTGGCAGTGGAAGAAGCCCACATCCTGAGTGCCATTAGAGACAGAGATTGAGGTTGTTCTTGTGTCTGTGTTTTGGTTATGTTTTATGTTATATGTTATGTCGTGGAGATAATAATATGAGTGAAACAGTGCATGGAGCTCTTCATATATTATCTTGGATGAATGGTGGGCAGCGAAAGCCTCATCCTCTTTACGTTCTGCCTTATGCTATGTTATCCATCGACCACTCTCCTTCCACTACTCCTTTTAACCTTCAAATTAAATCAAACCTAACCCAGTTTTTTTTTTTTTTTTTTTAATATTTTCCAAAATCATAATATCTCTAACAAAATATATTTATTTTATCATGTTGGATTAAAAACCCTACTGAATCCTTCTATATTTGCAACCACTGAAAAATTAAAGAACAATGACTCTTTCTTCCTACACTTCCATAACTTCTTGTGCCACCCCCATACTAAATATGAAAATACCATTTTATCCTTTTTTTTTCACCCCCTTGGATTTGAAATAATAAGCCTATGGATTATGTAATCCGGATAAAGACTTCCGGATTATGCAATCCGAAAGCTAATAACACATCGGAAAAAAAGACTTCCGGATTACATAATCCGGAAGCTAATTTTGAATCTAAAAAATGACTTCCGGATTATATAATCCGGAATATTGAAAAGAGTATTTTTGGAATAAGAAAAATGTATGGGGGTGGCACAAGAAGGTATGGATGTGCAGGAAGAAGCAGCCAAGAACAATACAAAGCTCAGAGTATTGTAGATCAAATCAAAACTAGAGACTGGGCCTCACTCTTTCTTCGTCTATCTTAGACTGTTCACTTAGCCCAATAAAAGTTTGTGTCTGCTTCTTCCTGCACCCCATGTGTTCTTCAACACCCATAATAAATAAGAAATTATTGTTTTGTCCTTAAGTAAATAATTTAAAACTCAAAACCCTAAACACTTTTCACCTTACTTTTCCTGCTCTCTTCTCTCACCCACTCTACCCAAACCTGTGCTACATACAATTCCTTCAAAATTCACAAGTAATTCAGTAACTTAAAAAATATAATATGGAAATTATTCTATACCAAAGATAACATTCTAAATTACATAATTCAAAACTAATCCATTAATTTTTCACTTCATTTTAGATCTGACATTTTTTTTATTATTTAATCTCTAACTTAAAAAATTAGTCATTTTATTTTGGATTGAGTAATCTGAAATTCACTTCCAAATTTGTATTATCATTTCGACGTATGTAATTTGTAATATAACTATAAATTCTTGATTACATTCCAAATTTGGATTATCATTCCGACATATGTAATTTGTAATATACATAAGTTGGAATGTTAATCTAGATTTGAAAATGACTTTTGAATCATTCATTCCATAATAGAATTGCTATTTTTTTTTAACTTACAAATTAGATAATCCATATATGCACCGGATTAATCAATCCAAAACAAAATTAAACCACAATTATGATTTTTTTTAAACTTTTTACTAAAATGCAATTATGGAATTTTGAAATTTATGGTGGTGTCTGAAGAACACAGGGTGGTGCAGGAAGAAGGAGCCGTCAATTGTATCGTAGGCCCACAAGACTGTTTATGAACCCAAAAATATAAAAAAAAAACTATTATTTGTCACCTCCCTGCACCTGGATAAATGACTTCCTGTACCCCATCATTCTCATAAAAGATCATTTTAACCTTTTTAAAAATAACGTCTGGATTACTCTTTCTGGAATATTTCTGAAACATACTTTCTAGAACACATTTTATGAATTTTGAATTTATCATTTTGGAAATTACAAAAATATGTTTCGGAAAGAATATTTTGGAATGATTTTTTGCCTTCCAGATTACTTATTCTGGAAACACATTTTGCTTACGAAACTCCTATTCTGTAAATATTTTTTGCTTACGGAACCCTTATTCCAGAATCATCCAAAATTATCAAGGATAATTCTGGTATTGCATAGAATGTAGGGGTACAGGAAGAAAAATTAGGGGTGCAGGAAGAAATACCCCTATTTACTTATGTAGATACTTCCACATACTTGTAAGTTCCAATGGGCTTTGTTGACCAAATATTAACCAAAATTTGTCTCAGCTATGGAATAATTTAGCAATAAATAAGGGACAATTTATCCTCTCTTTTTTTTTCAATTGTGATTTGAGGGTTTTATGATAATTCAAACACACTATTGAATAAGTGTGTGGCTTGGTGATTCTCTTTGTAAAACAAAAAGGGTTAAGTGCTCTCTTTATCCTAAAAAGAAGCAAAATAACAATTAAAAAAATGTGAAGTATGAGCAATTTACTAAAAAAAGGACTTCTGAGTCCGGCTAGAAAGTATATTTTGGATTAGTCTTTCAAAAAAGATTAGTCAGTCAATTTTTTAATTTTTTATCACAAATTTTCTTTTAAATTCCCACACAAAATAACCTTGTGAAGTTTGAATATGTCTTTATTTTAAAAATTTAAGTAAAATAATTACAATAGTTTTATAAACTGTTTATACATACAATAAATCTATTTACTTATAATTTGGCATTTATAAAATTATACTTATTAACACGTAATTAAAAGAATTAAAAATATTAAAATAATAAAATATACAAAATCAAGAAATAGAGAGCTGGAAAGAAATAAGAAAATTTTAAAAGAATTATTAAAAAAATATTTTCACTTATAATTCTTTTCTGTGTTACCAATTCAAAGTATAGAAAAAAAATATAATTTAAACTAATAAATAATCCATGTAAAGTAAGTTTTAATACATTAACATAAGTCTAAGTTACATTATATATAATTCATATATACTAATTTTATGAAGTTTCGATTCGTATCACATTGTAGAACACGTATTCGTATAGTGTCCAATTCAAAAAGTATTTGTTGAATTTCTAACAATTCTATCAAGATTCTAACACAATTTAAAAAAAATATATTAATTTTCTAAAAATTCAAATTTATTGTATAAATTTTTATTATAATTGTAAAAATAAAAAACAAATATTTTGAACCAGTCTTAAAAACCATTTTTCTACTAAAAAAAATAAATCTAAAACATACTTATACACATAAATCTTTATTATCAATTTATATAATTTATAATTATATAATATATAAATTCGTATTCCCGTATTTTATACTTTTGTGTTCGTATATATAACTATATTCATGTTCGCATATGTCTCTACATATTACAAATTAAGTGCACCACGTTTATGCTAAAAAGAATAATAAAACCTTCAACTTCAACAATAGTTATTTTAATATAAAAGTAGTCTAAAATTTAATTAAGACTCGTAGTAATTTTTCTCTTTTTTTTTCAAAAATAACTAAAGATTTGAAACCCAGTGTTTGTAGCTCTACCTCTAACTAATACCATTACTTTAAAATGATTAGAAATTAGTAAAGATCAGTCTCTTCTCTAATTTAGTCCCACATGGAGGTGATTTATTCTCTTCTTATCTAAACTAAATTATATAAGAAACATTCTTTTAAATTATTAGATAAAATAAAATATAATAAGAATTAATGTTTCTTGTTTGAGAGCATTATCTTTTTAGAAATTTAAAACTTTTTAGTCAATTTTTATCTTAGATTTATTTCTGGTTTACATTCTCTTCTCTCTGATTCCTGTGATTAAAAAGAATGGACAGTTCTTCTATAAGATATTTTTATAGCTTTTAAAAATATTAATATTTTTATTGATCTCTTTAAACTTAAGAAATATGTATACTTTTTAGTAAAATAAATTTGGTATATAAATAATATACTTATATTTTATTTTTAAGTATTATTAATACAAATAAATTTAATGTATATATAATATTGTTTTTAAAAATGAATAAATTTGATTTCAGTATCAAAAGAGACCGACAAGGATGACGTCAAAGTCGGAAATGGTGGACCTAAGTTTCAGCATCTCTGTCAAAGGTCGTTGACCAACTGATCCATGTCCTGGACCCATGTTCCCAATTAAATTCAACTATTCACATTTTTTTATTTATGCATTTTAACTTCAATTTTAAATGCTTAAAAGTTATATAAATTTATTAAAAAAATTATATATTAAAAAAATTATATATTAAAAAGATTATATTACTCTTGAAAACTCAAATTTAATTTTAAATTGTGATATTTTATTAAAATTAATATTTTTATAATTTATTTATAAATTTAAGCAGATAAATTATTAAAGTATGAATCTGCATAAACTATCTAATCTGTGTCAACTATTTTATTGGCGAAATCAGAATCGCATGTTCAGAGTTGTTGTCATCATTCTCCACGAGTTCATAAATCCATTGAAGTTTTAAAAAACAATGAGAAATTATTTGTAACGTGTCAATAGTTCACATCCTCAACCAATCGGAAAAGAAAGTGCTCTATTAGAAATAAATATCAGACTTATAATAAAATTGATAACATGAAAATATAAAATAATTAAATAATAAACTATTACTAATTACGATCAAAACTATTACTAATTATGACCAAATAATAAAATATAATATAATATCCATAGTGTGGTCACGAATTTTCAACGGAACATGGCCTATGATGTCATATTTGGTACCACGTTGACATATGGTTTCTTCCAAACTTCTTCCACTTGAATTTATAAATTCGGTTTTCCACCCAAAATAAAATAAAATAATATATATATATATATATATAAATAAAAAAATAGAATGAGAGTGTTGGAGATCCCACATTAACTAGTGATAAAGACATTTCATAATATATAAATGGGTGCAAACCTCAACCTTATGAGTCGGTTTTATGGGGTTGAGTTAGGCTTAAAGTCCACTTCGTAATATGGTATCAGAGCCATTTCGAACCTATCCTAACGAGTGTTTATTAGGCTTATCGTGTCACCCGCTATCGGACCGTTATCGAACCACAAAAATATATAATCCCACGCATTCGTAATAGGGAGTGATTAGAGTTATTTGAATATATAAAAAATAAAATAAAAATAAAAAAAGGTAAAAGTTAATAACAGTGGCGTGACTTTGAATCATGTTTATCGTCGTTTAGCTTCATGCGTCTGTCTATATGCAACAAACTCTTTGACTTGCAGAGAGATGAGAAAGAGACAGGTTTTGATAATATATGACAACATGAAAAATATTATTCATTAAAATAAAATTAATAAATGCTGTTCAAAATGTAAAAATATTTAATTGGGTACAATTTTACTCATGTCTGAATCTCACACCTTTTCTGATTTTTATTTTTTTTATTTTTATAAAAACAGAAGTTAAATTAGTAGAATAATATGAGGAACAAAATGACGCCACGTGGGACTTTGATTGAGACTTGAGACTTTAGAATTTGAGAAGAGTGATTAAGAAAGATTCTCCAATTCAAACTTCCAAAACTACTCATTCTATCATGCATACTTAGTAACTTAAATATATATATATATATATAATTTAAATAAATATATAAACTTAAAATTAATATCAATATCAATATATTTTAACTTATAATTATAATGAAAAATGCGAAGACACTATGTCTTTCTGCTAATATAAATTAATGTAGTTTAAAACTATATAGTTTTAACTAAAAAATAGTATTATTAACTAAACTAACCATTTGTTTTTAATCTTAATGAAGTAGATAATTAATTATATTTTTATAAATAATAACAAGATTACTGCGAGAACACCAAGTTATTTTTGTAGTTTAATAAGTTTTATTGAATTATACAACTGTTACTATACGAATATAATATCGAATAAAAACGTTGTTCTTGCAGATTTTTAAAAGGTTCACACGTAAGTATTATAATAATGAAATAATTTCCTAGTAAGAAAATAAAATAGTGTAAAAACCATGTTTCAAATATATTAAATTTATTTCATGAGTAAATCATCTCCACATTGATAGTATAGATAATTTTTATACTACTCTTTATTATAAACTATCATATTGATCAAATTTATTACTTTCATAATAATTATTAAAAAGATTAAATTAAGGATAATTTGCATTATTCAATAGCATAAGATGATATGAATTATCATAAAATAATAATATTATTATTATTATTTACGAAATATATAGATTATTTTTCTAATGAAATGTTGAATTAAAAGTACTCACCTCTCATAGGAAAAAAGTCATGTAAGATTAATTAATCGTGAAAATTACTTGATGTAAGTATTATTAAAAGTAAAATTGTGAGTAAATATTTCATCCCAAATGAAAACTTTGTATAAAATCATACTAATTTCTGTTGATAAATACTTTTATTAAATTAACTTTGAAAATATTTTATATTATTTAAGTATTTATTTTACATAAAACATATTAATATCTGAATTGTGGGTTTTAACTCGCACAATAAATAATATTTAAATTAACTTTTTATATAAATTAATTGTAAAACAAATAAATAGTTATCAATCAAGTTAGAAACCAAAATAATTAGTTATTATTGAACTAAATTAGAGATATTTTAGAGGCTAAAAAAATTATTGGTATCTAGAGTAATTTCTATTATTAATAAAAATTTATAAAGTAGTTTTTAAATTGATATTTAACTATTAGCTACCAAGATTTTAGTTACTAATATTTTAGATTCTAAATTAGTCTTTAAAAAATTAATTGAGACCAATTAAGAATATAAATATTAGTAGCTAAAACATTGATAACTAATTTAAATACCAATTTTGTTTTATGAAAAGTGATAGATGAATCAGACAATTTTATTTCAAGGAAAGTGACTAGTGGACCACACGATTTTGTTTCATAAGAGGTGAAAGATGAATCACAAAGTTTTGTTTCATGTAAAGTAACGAATGAATTACACAATTTTATTTCATGAAAAAGTAAGTGATGAACCAAATTGTTTTGTTTCATGGAAAGTGACTAATGGGGCACCCATGTTTTTTTATCTTCTTTAGTTACTATATTCAAATAACTCAGGTGATAGTTTCCTTACAAAAATAAATGTATGTTTTCCAAATCTAAAGAAGAAAAAATATATGAAAATGTTACTATGAGTTTCAATCATCTAAAAAAACACAACAAAAATACAAAAATAAGATAGATATTGATGAAATATAATCTCTTTATTTTACAAATTTTATGAAAATTCAAAACTTCAACCTAGACTTAGAAAATATATTATAGAGAATAAATAAATTTACTCTATCAAACATTCATTCTTATTGATTAAAAGGATTCTTACTGAGATTTAAAGAAAAAAAATTAAAAATACAGTAAAATTTGTATAAATAAAAACTAAGTAGTTAAAATTATAATCTATATACATAACATTGTAAAATCTCATATTTTATTTCATTTAAAAAAAATATCTCTACTACATTTATATAAAATATATTAATATTTGAATTACAGTTTTAATACACATAGATATTAGAATCCAAATTATAAGTAAATTTTAAAGTTATTTTCTCATAATTTTGTGGTAAAAAATAAATAGTTTACAACATAATTATTTAAATCATTTGGTCCTTTCTTACGTGAAAATGTTTAAATTCAATATGCATTTATAATTTAATATTTTATTTTGATTTGTCACATAAATTACACAAAAATAACATAAATTATCTAAATTGTCTTTGCTGGTTCACTTTACGCATGTCTCACATGAGCGATTCATCGAGGTGTTGTTTTTTTACGAGATGCATAATTGATTATATTTCCTTTATATTTTCTTTTTTCTACTTTTCTTTCTTTTACGCTTAAGTCATTGTCTCTTTTTCATTTGCAATTAGGGTTTATCAGAACCTCTTTTTCTTCATTGCGATTATGTGGGATTACGTGCTTTCCATTGAAGCACCACATCAGACAAGGAATATTCATCTTCATTGATATTTTTATTTTATTTTTCAAAGAAAATTCTTATTCACTTGTGTATTAAAGAGTAAAATACACATCCGGCAATAACTTAAAAGTCTAATAACTTAAAACAGAATCGCTTTGTTCTTATTTCATGAAAAGTGGGGGATTGACCACATAGTTTTGTTTTATAAGAAGTGATGGATGAAGTACGTGGTTTTGTTTCATGGGAGTAACGAATGAACCACACATTTTTTGTTTTTTGTTTCATGAAAAGTGATAGATGAATCCAACAATTTTGTTTCATGGGAAGTGATTGATTGACCAAACAGTTTTGTTTCATAGGAAGTATATCAGCAAAGATAAATAACATGGTTTTGTTTAACAGTAAGTAATTGATGGACCATAAGATTTTGTTTCATGAAAAAGTAACGAATTGACCACACAGTTTTGTTTCATAAAAAGCTATGAATAAATCATGCATTTTTGTTTTATAAAAAGCTATGAATAAATCATGCATTTTTGTTTCATGGAAAATGACAGATAAACCACACAATTTTATTTCATGAAAAGTGATTGATGGACAAAATAATTTTGTTTTATGGAGAGTGACTGATGAGCCACACAGATTTTGTATCTTCTTTTAATTACAACGATTCAAACCAATTTTATAATAGGTTTTCTGTAACATCCTATTTTTTTCCCATATTTGTTAATATATTATGCATGCAATATCTAATTAACATGTAAACATATATTAGGTTATCATATTTGTATCTAAGAAATATTTCTTATTCTCTTGTGTGTATATTTACATCACTTCAAGTATAAGAAATATATACTAGTGTAGGAAGACTTTCTCCAAATTACAATCTAATTACGTAGTGATCCACTAATCATGAGATTCTATTATTATTAAATTAATTGCATATAATTGGTACAATATCGTACAATATTGCATACAATAATTGTGTGTAATTTGATAAATTTTTTTTTAATACTCTCCTCAAGTTGGTAGGTGAAGATCATGAACCCCAACTTGTGTCGTAGCGTCAAAAATTGAAGTATATTGCAAAATTGTCAACTTCTTAACGAAAACAAATAAAAAAAAAAGAAATAAAAATATTAACCTAGCTAATTTGATTAAAATAACACCTCATTTTAAGAGATTTTCAAATGAGAATATGAATATTATAGAAATTTACGCTCTGATACCATATAAGAAAATTATATATAAAAAATTGTAAAAGAAACAAATATTTCTTATTCTCTTGTGTTTATATTTACATCACTACTTCATGTATATGATTATTCTCTTGTGTTTATATTTACATCACTACTTCATGTATATGAAATATATACTAGTGTATGTAGACTTTCTCTATCCAAATTACAATCTAATTACGTAGTGATCCACTAATCATGAAATTCTATCATTATTAAATGAATTGCATATAATTGGTTCAATATCGTACAATATTATATACAATAATTGCGTATAATTTGATAATTATTATTTTTTTAATACTTCCCTCAAGTTGGTACGTGAAGATCATGAACCAACTTGTGTCGTAGCGTTCAAAACTGACTTAAGTATATTGCAAAATTGTCAACTTCTTAACACGAAAACAAATACCAAAAAAGGAAATAAGAACATTAGCCTATCTAATTTAATTAAAATAAGAAATTTACGCTCCGATACCATGTAAGAAAATGATATATAAAAAATGATAAAAAAAAATGATAAGAAAAAAGAGATATTTCTTTTTTCTCTTGTGTGTATATTTACATCATGTATAGGAAATATATACTGGTGTAGGGAGACTTTCTCTCTCCAATCTAATTATGTAATGATTCACTAATCATGAGATTCTATCATTATTAAATTAATTGCATATAATTGGTACAATATCGTACAATATTGCATACAATAATTACGTATAATTTGATCATTAGTATTTACTTAATAGAACAAGGAATAAAATTACTAATATGAGTTTCAATCATCTTGAAAACACAAAATAAAAAAAATAAGTTTGGTATTAATAAAACATCATATCTTCATTTTACAAATTTTGTGAAAATTCAACATTTGAACCTAAATTTAAGGTTGATTAAAAGAATTCTTACTAAGAATTAAAGAAACAAATTTAAAAATATAATAAAAATTGTATAAATAAAAAATAAGTGGTCAAAATTATAATCAATATACATAATATAGTGGAGAATCTCATCTCTTGTTATCTTGAAAAAAATATCTCCACTGAAATAAAATAAACTCTTACAATTAGGTGTTCATTTATATAAAATATATTAATATATTTGAACTACGGTTTTAACATACACAATAATGTTAAAAATTCAAATTATAAATAATGTTTAAACTTAATAGTTTGTAACATATTTAATTAAATCATTTGGTCATTGTGGTTATAAAATAATAAATGGTTCAAATTTTAATATGCGTTGATTGACCACACAAATTACAAGAATTTAACATAAATTATCCTTGCATGCTCAGATTACATATCTTAGATGATCAACACACTCATCTACTTTTTTACAAGATGTATTCATAATTGACTGTCTAACTATTATAAGCATTGATTATGAATGACCTATAATCAATTATCTCTTAAATATAATAAAGTAATTATAAATGTATTAATTTTTTTTTCATTTGTAGAGTTATCTTATTTATTATATCTTTATATATATTTTTTATTTAATTTAAACTTTTATTCCAGGCCAACGGTTTCATTTATGTATTTTTTTTAAGTATGAATTATTGAAAGGTTTGAATTTATGTATGTTTTTCTTATTTGATTATGCTCATTTAGATAAATATACACATAAAGTCACTCTATTCTTATATCATAGGAACTGAGAGATTGACCACAGTTTTGTTTTATAAGAAGTAATGGATGAAGCACATGGTTTTCTTTTATCAGAAATAACGGATGAAGCACATGGTTTATTTCATGAAAAGTAACTAATGGACCACATTTATTTTCATGAAATGTAAGGGATGAAACACACTGTTTTGTTTCATAGTAAGTGATGGATGAACCACATGTTTTTATTCCATGAAAAAAAAATAGATGAACTAGACAATTTTGTTTCATGGAAAGTGATAGATGGATGAAGCAGTTTCAGAAAGAGTAACGGGTGGACCACACAGTTTTTTTTTCATATAAAGTAACGAATGAACCACACAATTTTGTTTCAGGAAGAGTAACGGATGGACCACACGGTTTTTTTTTCATATAAAGTAACGAATGAACCACACAATTTTGTTTCAGTAAGAGTAACGGGTGGACCACACGGTTTTTTTTTTTCACAGTGATCATGCGTTTTTATTTCATAAAAAATATAGATAAACCAGACAAGTTTTTTTTCTTGGGAGGTGATTTATGGACCACACAGTCTTGTTCTATGGAAAGTGACCGATAAATCACACAATTTTTGTCCATTCTTTTAATTATGAAGATTCAAACAACTCATATGATAGTTTTCCTTACAAAATAAATATTTGTTTTCAAATTCTAAACCAGAAAAATATGTGAAATCGTTAATATGAGTTTCAATCATCTAGGGAAAAAAAAAAAAAATTGATATTTATAAAACATCATATCTTCATTAAATAATCTTTGTGAAATTTCAACACTTCAACCTTAACTTGGAAAATACTAGAAAAGATAATATAGAAAACAAATAAACTTACCTTATCAAAATTCATTTTGATTGATTAAAAGGTTCTTACTAAGATTTAAAGAAAAAAGTTTAAAAATATAATAAAAATTGTATAGATAAAAACTAAGTGGTTAAGATTATAATCTATATACATAATATATTGTAGAATCTCATCTTTTATTTCATTTAAAAAATATCTCAACTAAAATAAATTAGACTTTTATAATTAGGTGTTCATTTATATAAAATATATTAATATTTGAACTATAATTTTAAGACAATATAATGTTACAAATCTAAATTATAACTAATGTTTAAAGTTAATAGTTTATAAAATAATTAATGAAATCATTTGGTATTTTTTATTGTTATAAAACAATAAAAATTTCAAATTTTAATACCCGTTTCTAATTTGATTTCTGATTTTAAGATTACCACATTTAAAATAATCTATATACTAACATAAACATTATGATAGTTGCATAAAGATTTGATAACCTTCTTTTATATATTATTCTAAATTACATACAGATAAATAATTTTACCTTTATTTTTATTTTTATTTTTTTCACTTTATTTATCCAATTCAAAAAAAAATCAATTTTTACAATAATTTTTATCACATTCTTTTATTGTATTTTCTTCAATATCACTTTCAATCTAAAGTTCAAATCAGGCAATAATTATAGTTATAAAGTCAACTATTTGTTTCATATTTTTTAGTGGATGCAAATCTTAAATCTCTCCCTACATAAAAATAAATAAAATAGATTTTGAAACATAAAGGGTTTTATTATATACTAATTAAAGTATCTTAAATAATTTTTTTCTTAAGATTAATTATAGATGTTAATTTCTTTCCATTTGTAGAGTTATTTGATTCATTATATCTTTATTTTTTTTATTTGATTTAATTTACATTTTTATTCCAGGTTAACTAATCTTTTTATATATTTTTAAGTATAAATTATTGAAATGTTTGAATTTAGGTATGCTTTTCTTATTTGATTACACTCATTCAAATAAAGTCACTCTTTTCTTATTTTACGGAAAGCAGGGGATTGACCACATGGTTTTGTTTTATAAGAAGTAACGGATGAAGTACATGGTTTTGTTTCATGGGAAGTAAAAGATGAAGCACACAGTTTTGTTTCATAGTAAGTGATGAATGAACCATAGTTTTTTTGTTTTAGGAAAAGTGATAGATGAACCAGAAAACTTTGTTTCATGGAAATTGATTGATGGACCACACAGTTTTGTTTCATAGGAAGTGAAAGATAAATCATATTGTTTTGTTTCATGGAAAATAACGGATTGACCACATAGTTTTGTTTCATAAAAAGTGATGAATGAAATGCGTTTTTATTTAATGAAAAGTGATAGATAAACCAAACAACGTTTAATGAACCACATAGTTTTATTTAATGAGAAGTGACTGATGGACCACACAATTTTTGTATTTTCTTTTAATTACAAATATTTGAACAACTCTCGTAATATTTTTTTCTCTTACAAAATAAATATTTGTTTTCCAAATCTAAAGAAAAACAAGGTATGAAATTGCTAATATAAGTTTCAAAACAAAAAAAAAAAAAAGTTTGGTATTAATAAAACATTGTATCTTCATTTTACAAATTTTGTGAAAATTCAACATTTCAACCTAAACTTAAAAAATACTTAAAAAGGATATTATAGAAAATAAATAAACTTACTCTATCAAAAATTCATTATGATTGATTAAAAAATTCTTACTAAGATTTAAAGAAAAAAAAGTTTAAAAATATAGGAAAAATTGTATAAATAAAAATATAAGAAAAATTGTATAAATAAAAACAAACTGATTAAAATTTTAATCTATATACATAATATATAGTAGAATCTCATATTTCTTTTAAAAAATATATCCAGTAAAATAAAACAAATTCTCACAAATTATTTATATAAAATATATTAATATTTGAACTCACTACAAGAAAATCATGAAATAGAAACCAATTTTAGAGATAAAAAAATAATTAGTTGTTATAGTGACTAAATTAGAGACCATTTCAGAGACTAAATTTTTTATTTATTTTTAAATTAATTTCTATTATTGTTAAATAGTTTCTAAATTGCTATCTAATTAGCTACAAAATTTTAACTACCAATTATTTAAATTCTAAATTTGGTAGCAAAAACCTTGGTAGCTAATTAGATACTAATTTAGAAATCATTTAACAATAATAGAAACTAAAAGTTTTTTTAGTTTCTAAAATTGTCTCTAATTTAGTCATTATAACAACTAATTATTTTTATGTCTCTAAAATTGATTTTTATTTCATGATTTCCTTGTAGTGACTACATTTTTAAAGCACACAATGATGTTAGAAATTCAATTATAAGTATGTTTAAAGTTAATAGTTTGTAATATAATTAATGAAATCTTTTGGGACTTTCTTATTGTTATAAAATAATAAATTGTTCAAATTTTAATATGCGTTTCTAATTTAATTTTTGATTTTGTTTGACCACATAAATTACATAAATTGTCCTTGCATGCACACCTTGCACATGTCTAAGATGACCAACTCACTCATTTACTTTTTTACAAAATATATTTATAATTGACTGTCTAATTATTATAAACACACATAATCAATTGCAAGACATATAATCAATCATGTAACTCTTAAATATAATTACATTATTGTAATAAAATAATTATAGATGTATTAATTTTTTTCCATTTGTAGAGTTATCTTATTCATTATATCTTTATATATATTTTTATTTAATTTAAACTTTTATTCCAGGCCAACTAATTTTTTTTTATATTTTAAAGTATGAATGATTGAAATGTTGAATTTAAGTATGTTTTTCTTATTTAATTATGTTCATTCAGATAAATATGCACATAAAGGTACTATATTCTTATTTCATAGAAACTAAAGGATTGATCACACAATTTTGTTTTCTAAGAAGTAACAGATCAAACACATGGTTTTGTGTTTCAAGTAACCGATGGACCACATGATTTTCGTTTCAAGAGAAGTAACGGAAGAAGCACATAGTTTTGTTTCATAGTAAGTGATGGATGAACCACACATGTTTTTATTTCATGAAAAGAGACAGATGAACTAGACAATTTTGTTTCATGGAAAGTGATTGATGGACCACACAGTTTTGTTTCATATAGATTAACGGATGAACCACACAGTTTTGTTTCATATAGATTAACGGATGAATCACACAATTTTATTTCAAGAAAAGTAACGGATTGACCACACAATTTTGTTTTATAGAAAGTGATTGATGAATCATGCATTTTTATTTCATGAAAAACTGATAGATAAAACAGACAATTTTGTTTCATGAAAAGTGATTGATGGACCACACAGTCTTGTTTCACAGAAAGTGACTGATGGGTCACACAGTTTTTTTTATCTTCTAAATGGTTAAGATTATAATCTATATACATAATATATTGTAGAATCTCATATTTTATTTCATTTAAAAAAATCTACTAAAATAAAATAGACTTTTATAATTAGAGTTTGATTTATATAAAATATATTAATATTTGAATTATAGTTTTAAGACACAATAATGTTAGAAATTTAAATTATAAGTAATGTTTAAAGTTAATAATTTATAACATAATTAATGAAATTATTTGGTAATTTCTAAATGTTATAAAAGAATGAAAAGTTCAAATTTTCATATGAACTTGATTTAGATTGATCACACAAATTAGATAAAGGTAAGGTGATTTTCAAATAAATTGTCTTAAATGGCTCATCTTGCACCTGCTTCATATAACCCACTCACTTAGTTACTTAGTTATTTTTCTACGAGATGTGCATGCATAGTTGACTGTTTAACTTTCATAAACATACATAATCGATTATGCCTGACTTATAATCAATCATGTAACTCTTAAATATAATTAGATCATTATGCTCAACTAATCAAAAATGTCATTAACATACCAATTATGTAAGTAATTTTGATAATATATTGAAATAAAATATAAAATAATCAATTATAAATAAATTTGATCAAATAAGCACCATTTTGAACACACTTTTTATGATTATCACTTTTAAAATAATGTATATACCAACATAAACACTGGGATAGTTAACTATATAATGTTTATGTTGGTATATAGTTGTATAAAAATTTGATAGCCTTATTTTTTTATGTTATTTTAAATTACATACTTTTAAATACTTTTACCTTTATATTTTTTCTTATTTTCACTTTTTTACATTCAAACAAATCAACTTTTTAACATAATTTTTTATTTATTTTATTTTCCTCTCTTTCACTTTAAATCTAAAGTTTGAACACATAAAAATGATAAATATTTATACAATAAATTTGCTAGATAAAAAAAAAGGCAATTACTATACTTATAAGTTCAACTATTTGTTTATTTTTTTAAATAGATGCAAATCCTGAATATCTCTTACACATAAATAAATAAATAAAAATATATTTGAAACATTCAAGATTTTATTATGTACTAATGAAAGTATGTTAAATAGTTGTTTTTCTTCCTTAAAACGAATTATAGATAAATATATTAATTTATTTTTATTTGTAAAGTTATCTGATTCATTCTCTTTAGAAAAAGGGACTAATTCCCAACCACAAAATTATAACTTTTTTGTAAAAAACTGAAAAGTTAAAACACTTGGTTCTGTGAATAATTATTTTTGGAATTTAGACACCATGTCTATTACGGATGGCATTATATTAAGTAATTTATTTTCAGATGAAAAATCTAATTTAAAAAAGTCAACAAAGATCATGGACATTTACTACTCCTATTATACCAAGCTTTATATATATGCCTTTTGTTTTTCTTCTTTTTCTTTATACAATATTGCACACTTTATTCTGCTCTGACACTTCTAAAAAATGTCAAAGGACAAATACTGGTTTTAAAATAAAGTTTCACACTGCCTTCTTCTTAAACCGCGTATCTCCACTGAATAAAACATTTATCATGCAAAATATTAATAATTGCAGGGTGAAAAATTGAAGAATTACACTGATCAAAGAAGGAAGTAAAAATTAAGATTTAGAAAAAAATTATAGAATGCATTCATATATTTAATTATATATTCCATATCCAGAGTTTGAAAATGAAGTTCCTTAAAAGTGAAGGAAGTGTTTGAATGGCGTGGCATGGTAAAAGTTTAAATGCATGATAAATAATTAAAAGTGCAATTAATGTTTTGAATTAAGTTTAATGGAAGTGTGATTAATAACAGAAATAGTAATAAATGTGGTATAAAAGTATTAATGAGGGATGAGGTGTGGAAGAAGCGTGTTTGAATATTAGGAAAACTGGAAGAAGAGTAATTGAGGAGATGCCAGCTCACATAACCGTCAAACTCGGACAGTGGCAACAAAGTGCACAGAAGACAACAAATGTTTTGATTTGAAAAAAAAAAAAACCCGCAAAAAGGGATATAATATTATTTAAGAGATTTAAGTGTGTGTATTATTTTGGTGTTTGAGTGAGGAAGTGAGTGAGTGAGGGAGAGTGTGTGAGTTTTGTTTAGAGTTGCTGCTTCTTACTTTGTTCTTCTTTTTTCTTTGTTTGTTCCTTTTGAATTTTATTTGATTGTGGAGAGAGAAGGTGAAGTTGGGTGGGGTTTGGTGGAGGGAACTCAAATGTGATGGGAAGCAATGGACTGTGCAATCTCTTTTCTTGTTTCAAAGCTTCTTCAAATCACAACCATGGCCATGGCCATAACCATAACCAGAGTCAGTTGGTTTTTGCGGAGACAGAGCCATTGGACGAAACCCTAGGCCACTCTTTCTGCTACGTGAGATCCTCAGCTCGCTTTCTCTCGCCTTCTCATTCCGATCGCATCCTCTCCCCCTCCAACTCTCTCCGCTTCTCGCCCTCTCATCGCTCCGATTTCCCCGAAACCGCATTCAAGGCCATTTCCGGCGCCTCCGTCAGCGCCAACAGCTCCGTGCCCAAAACGGTGCTGCAGTCTGAGGACGACGACACCACCGTCAATGGCTTCAGAGGAACAGCGTCCTTCAGCGCTCTCCCTCTCCAGCCGGCGCCGAGAGGAGGAGAGACTCTTGCCTCGGAGAGAGAGCGGAGGGCGTTCTTTCTCTCGGGGCCAATTGAGAGCGGCGCGCTCTCGGGACCCCTCGACGACGCCGTTTCGGGCTCAGCGGGAGTGCCTTTCTCTGCTCCGCTCGGGGGTGGAGTGTACGTGAAGAAGAAGCGGAAGAAGAGCATTGCCGGGTTGAGAAAGGCCTTCCAGCGGAGTCTCTCGGAGAAGAAGCGGCCTTGGGTTGTGCCGGTGGGGCGGAAGGGGAAGACGGAGGCGACGAGCGAGACGGAGAACGAGAGCAATGTGCAGTGGGCGCTGGGAAAAGCGGGGGAGGATCGTGTGCATGTGGTTGTATCGGAAGAACAGGGTTGGTTGTTCGTAGGGATATACGACGGTTTCAATGGCCCTGATGCGCCAGAGTTTCTCATGGGTAATCTTTACCGTGCCCTCCACAAAGAGCTCCAGGGTTTGTTTTGGGAACTTGAAGAACCGCAGTCGCAGGTGCAGGGAACTAACCCTGCACCTGAGGTGGAGGATAATGAAGCTGAACCCCGGGACGAGGTGGAGGTGGAGGAAGACTCTAATTCTCTCCGAGGATCGGTTAAGAGAGTGACGTTTCAAGCGGAGGGGACTGAGAGCAGGAGGAGAAGGCTGTGGGAGTTTCTGGCTGAGGAGGATGATGCGGAGAACGGGCTCGATCTTTCCGGGTCTGATAGGTTTGCGTTTTCGGTTGATGATGCGCTCAGTGCTAGCAAGGAGGATTCGGGAGGTAGTAGACGGTGGTTGATTTTGTCTAAGTTGAAGCATGGGTTGTCGAGGCATAAGGAGGGTCATGGGAGGAGGTTGTTGCCGTGGAGCTTGGGCGTGGGGGTGGTGGAGAAGGAGAAGGAGAAGGTGGAAAATCCAACGACGGCAGAGGAGGAGGAGGAGGAGGAGGAGGAGGAGGAGGAGAAGGGTCACGGTGGGAGGAAGCGGAAAGTGGGGCCTGTGGATCATGAGTTGGTTTTGAGGGCGTTGTCTAGGGCGCTCGAGATGACTGAGCTTGCTTATTTGGATATGACGGATAAGCTGATTGATACCAACCCGGAGCTCGCTCTGATGGGGTCGTGTCTGTTGGCTGTGTTGATGAGGGATGATGATGTTTATGTCATGAACGTGGGGGATAGCCGCGCCATTGTGGCACATTATGAGTGTGAGGAGGTTGATGCTACTAGTAAGGAAACGGGGAGTGGTGGAGGCATTGGGTCAAGCGGGGAGTGCATAGTGGAGGAGTCGTCGGCTCCAGACGAAGGTGGTGTCGTGTTAGGGAATGAGGGTCCTGCCCGGGAAAGGAGGTTGGTTGCATTGCAGCTGTCCACTGATCACAGCACCAGCATTGAAGAGGCAAGTTTGTAATTGGACCACACTCCCTGTTTCCGTTCAGACTGTCACATTGCAATACTTTTTGTCTTGTTTTTTCTATATTCATCCTTCCTCTGATAATATATTTTCTACAGTGTCCTTCAATTATGTATTTCCTTTGGTAGCTTTCTTGAATATCATACTTCTATTCATATATTGCTAATGATGCTGCATTTTCCCTTAGTTTTACTACTCCTCATGTGCTGTGATGTGTGCTTGCTTGTTTTGTGTCTACTTGTCTTAGCATATCCCAAAGATCAGGGATGAGATTGTCTTTTGAAGATTTGATCTAAATTCAGCATTCTGTTTTTTTTTTTATCAAGCGGCATGTTGTTTTTGACTTTGTAGCTTTCATTGGATGTTGTATTGGATTTAGATGTTTGCTTTGTGCTTATATGTGGTGTCCTTAATTATAGAAGTTCTGCCTCTATTAGTTTTTTTCCTTTTCCTTCAGTCATGATGTTCTGATCAATTCGTATTCCTTGTCTTGAAAATTGAAGCTTAATGTTTTGCAGGAAATTGTTAGAATTAAGAATGAGCATCCTGATGATAGCCATTGTATTGTAAATGATAGAGTGAAAGGCCGTCTTAAGGTTACTAGAGCTTTTGGTGCTGGATTTTTGAAACAGGTATTGTGCCTTTTAATATTTAAATACTTTCTACTGTCAGATATGAGAAGAATAGTGACTTTGATATCCACTATTATGTGACAGGAGCACTGATTGTTATTTTTAGGCACTGTATAATCTATTTACGACGAATTTGGTCTCTGTAAAAAAAATTCTTTGCATAGAATAGGTTAGAACTTAATGTCAACAAGAAAAGCTTACTTGAAGTTTAAATTATTTTGAATAACCTGCAGCAAATTTTTACATTTTATTTTAATTTTGGACTTGGAGAACTAGTGCATAGCTTTTATGTGTATATGGTTTTTGTGATTGGTGTTTAGATGTGTGGTTGGGTCATCCTTGCTTTTTAAGACTTGGTTTTAGAGTAAGCCAAACTTCCTTCTCTTGCTATGGAGAGACATTTCATTTCGTGCTACCTGACTTTTTTTAGTGCCTATGGCACTGCTGCACTTGCCCATTCTCATTCACACAAAACGGAATCCTGCTTGTTTATCATCCCTCTTGTTCAAGGAAGCAATTCTTAGACTTAAATATTATAAGAAAGTGTATGCTGACTGGATAATTTCCATGTTTCTGCAGCCAAAGTGGAATGATGTGGTGCTAGAAATGTTTCGTAATGAATATATTGGCACTGCTCCATACATATCCTGCTGCCCTTCATTACGTCACCATAGATTATGCCCTAGAGATCAGTTCTTGATCCTCTCATCTGATGGTTTGTATCAATACCTAAGCAATGAAGAAGTGGTTTCTCAGGTCCAGAGCTTCATGGAAAAGTTTCCGGATGGAGATCCAGCCCAGCATTTAATAGAGGAGCTGCTCCTACGTGCTGCCAAAAAGGCTGGTAAGAAGATCTTCTTCATGAATCTTTCTTATATCTTTGCATATGGTCATTTGAACATGTTCAATTTGTTTTACGACAGAAATGGTGGAAATGACAATTCATTTATAAATTTGAATTGATACTTCATTTATATAATTAGTAAAAGCATTTGTCTTCTCTCAATGTTTGCTAAAAGATAGTCGAACATTAAAACTTCTTGGCTAAAGTCTAATAATTGGTCCTTTTTTAATTTGTCATATGTGATTTTGGTTGGTTCCCTTTTTTCTCCCGTGATTTTAGTCAATATTTGCATTTTTGGTTTATTTCTCAATTTTGCATACGTGTTTTTTTTCTTTGATTTTGGTCTAATTGAATCTTTAGATCAAACATTTATTTAAGGTACTTTAAAGAAATAATTGAATTGATTAAAATTAAATTATAAAATAATTAACGTTTGCAAAAGTGAAAATTGGATCAAAATTTTGATTTTTTTTTAAATGTAGGGGACTAAAATTGGAAGAAGATTAAGAGGACCAAAATTACATATCAAGAATTAATAGCGGACTAAAATAGCAATTTAGTCAAACTTTTTTATTGGTTGACTTGGTGATCTATTCATATGCTATATTTCTGGCCAAAACCAGTCATTACATCTGTGATGTGACTCTTCCTTTTGACATTGAGGATATATTTATTTTCACTGGATTTTGCTTGAAAAACAAAGTAATGGATATTTGAAGTTGTCGACACAAAAGTTGCAGTGTATATATTTTGAAAACTTGAATAAACTGTATCCCCCTTATATCTCGAGCATGTGATTTAATGCATATGGTTTTCTTTTGTCTTTAACTGCTGTTCCGCACCCTATTTTTGAGCCCTTTTTCTTTTTTAAAAAGTTGTTTAAAAAATGTGTTGCCTTATTAGTATTGTGTTATTCATAGGGTGATGCTACAACAATATGCTTAACATCTTGGTTTTCTGGAACACTGCTTTACTTGTTTGTGAGCTCTGTGTAGCTACTTTACAATTTTTTATTCTTTAGAATTATCTGACTTTACATATTCACATTTTTATTTTATATCTATATTATCCCTCTTAAGGACATATCCTGGAGGGTTGTCTTGTCTATGTGCATAGGATTGGTTGGTTCTTGTAGAGAAAAGGTTTGATGCCAGTGGGTCAGTTTGTATTTTACAACCCCAGCCTGAGGTGGGGGTTAAGTAAAGTTAGCTAAGACGAGAAAATAAGATGGAAAAAGAAAATTATTAATGCAATATTGGAATTAACTTTTTGCTCAAATGACTGGACTTGTCAACTACTATTTAGAGATTTAGAGTGGTGATTTTTATTCAATTGTTGCAGGAATGGATTTGCATGAGTTGCTGGATATCCCTCAAGGAGATCGGAGGAAGTATCATGATGATGTGACTGTTATGGTGATATCACTTGAAGGAAGAATCTGGAAATCGTCAGGGAAGTATCCGTGAGACTTTGCTCAACTCCCAGTTGGCTATATACATGTGATCGTAATTGAGGGTGCCTCTAAGCCCGTGTCTAAATTTCAAAGTCAAACTCATTTTTGGATGTTCATTCTGGTCTGCAACATTAGTTGTGAATAGAAGAACCGTACATGTTAATGGCAAGAAGCCACCGGTATAGCTCCATTCAGAATTGGGAGATGCGAAATGCAATTAAAATGAGCTTAGGAATGGGCTTGGGAAGTCTCTTAAGGAGAAAGAACCATGTAAAGCCTTTTTAAACTGTTCTTTTTTTTGTTCCGTCATCATCGCAGTCTATTTCTTTTCCCATCTATTGTCCAGCTTTATAGAGATGAAAAATGATAGAAATTTTTAGTAGCGGAGGCCCTTTCCATTCTTTTCTTTTCTTTTTTTTTTGCTCCTTTTCTTTCTCTGGTTCCAGCCAAGAGATGTGGGTGTATATTGGTGGGGATACAAATGTACTGACTGAGCTTAGAGCAGTCACTAGTCAGAGAAGAAAATATGTAATTGAAGGTGGATTTCTACCATTTCGGATTAACATGATTCTGAATTACATGCTCAATCTAATCATGCCATTTAAGTTGTACAATGAAACATTCCCTGCCCGAAACAATAGAGAAGAAAGAAATAAATTGAATGTTTAGTAAAATCATATGAAAAGTAAAAATAAGGCATTCCAAAAAGTTGTATAATTTGATTGATTTGATAGAAATTGAAGAGATGCAAAGAGAAATAGAAATAAAACATTGAGTTTCACTACTTTTCAAAATTATTTACTTCATATTTTTATTCAATCAACCAAACTAAATAAATTATGTCCCTAATCCACCTCTACCAAATAAATCACAAACAATGAGAACACACATTTTTGGGGTGTGTAAACCTTTACATGCAAGACCCTCATTTTGACCCAGTTATATATGGCTTCATTTATGGGAATTGCATATAAGCTTGCAACAGTTAGTTCTGAAAAGAAAATTCTGTGTATTATATAACTGTCATCATGGATGTGATAATAACTACAAACTTAACATCAAGCGAAATTGTTAGATTTCGCTAACGTTATGAACTTCATGTAATTTTTGGATCAGAGTTGTTGTTAGAACCAAACTGGCTTTGCAGAACTGATTCTTTTTATTTTGTTGTTTGAAGCGGGAAAATTGTGTTTGAGATATATAAAATAAGGCAGCTGAAAGCACCAAAATTTTCCAACCCAGAGGCCATCACAACAAACCGTGAATACGTGAGTCTATTTGCACCTTAGGATTTGAGTAAAGGAGAAACGTCAGCAACATAATCCATTAACATTCTTCTTTTCACACACCTAGTGAGTGAATTTTACATGAATCCTATTAAATACCAGATCTCACTCATTTGGTGCTCTAATGTTCAAACTAAGGAGACTCGTTGGAATTTTAATCCATATAATATAATGTGCTGAGAAACAAAACAAAAATGTGTCAAAAGTATATATCACCAACATTCCATTCCATGTGACCTAAAGGCAAAAAAACGGGGCCATAGCTGAATGCAGTAACAGCATTACAGTATTCTGAACACGCTAATATTTCATGATTTCACTAATAATTTCATGGTTCTCAATAAATTTGGGCTAATTAGAGAAGTTTATTTTAGTTCTCCTAGTAAATACCATAAGGATTGTAATTCCTACAAACAAATGCATTATTCAGTAAAAGAGCACATCCACATATCAGTCCTACACGGTGAAGCATCAAGCACCAATTATTTCACTCATCAGCTACATCCAGTACAAGATTACAGTTCAATGTTCTCGAAGAAATGAATTCTGATGAAAAGAATTTAATTTTGATTTCAATTTGTCATTTCATCGGACAACTTAAGATGTGTTTACATTTAGCAAAGGCCTAATATGATGGTCAATTAGAAGATGGATCCAACAAATTTTTAATCTGGCTTCGTACTCTGTCTCTAATGGAAGAACAAGGAAACTTATCAATCACCTCTCCTCCAAAAGCAAAAATTAGAACTCTTCTAGCAGTCTTTTGGTCGATGCCGCGTGCCTGGAAATACAGGAGCTGACTTTCTTCCAGATCACTTATTGCAGCCCCGTGAGAGCACTTGACATCATCCGCCACAATTTGGAGATTCGGTTTGACATTCACGGTTGCACGAGGTTCAAGCAGAAGACTTCTTGTTAACTGACCTGCATCGGTCTGCTGAGCATACCTACACCACAATAGTACATTGTTCATATATTATTTGAAAATAACTACTTTGTTTATATTAAGAAGTGGACTTTAAGTCTAACTCAACTCATAAAACCGGCTTATAAAGTAAAATTTATAACTATTTATATAAAATGAAATATCTTAATCTCTAGTAGGATCTCCAACACACCCCTCACGCCGAGAGTGATAACTCGTGCGTGAGACAACATATTATGAATGGTCTGATAATGATCCCAACAAACACTTACTAGAATAGACTAAAAAATGGCCATGATACCATATTCTTTAATAATTTAGCACTATAAATCAATGAAATCAACTTTTTCACCAAGGATCATCTGTTTGTTTCTCTTCTCAGCTTCTTTTAGTTTTGGAAACCATTTTGTAAAACAATTTCACACTATTATTCAGCAATCAACCTCTCATCTAAAACCGAAAAACAAAAACTGGGAAATTCTATCTCATTTTTTTCCTGTGTTAAAATCTCTCCTTCAATTCCACACTCTCCTACAGCCTCCACCATTTGTCATGTTTAGCAGCATTTTGGAAACTAAAAACATCTTTTGGAAAATAGAAATCAACCACAACCTTAACGGAACTCATTTGAATCACATATTGCAGCACAAGTGCATACATACATACCTGTTAACCTTAACGTTTCCGTCAAAAACTGCCTGTCCCTGGGAATGAGTAACAATGCATTTGTGAAGTTGACGAGAATAGCCCCGTGGATGGTCCAATACAAGAGTGCTATGCAGGTCCTGCGTTTGATCACCCACAGACAAGTGCAGAGAGGATAAGTCGGTGACAGTATCAGGACCCAATTGCTGGATATGAAGATTGTGCCTCCCCAGTTTTCCTCCCGCACTCACCTCTGTAAGTTGATAAGTACTAGACGATTCCTGCAAGAAAACACTTGACACAGAATCTCACAACCCGATCTGGTAAAGTCCACGAATATAAAAGGCAATGATTTGACGAATCCAAGGTTATGACCTGGCGAACGGAGGTCCATTTGATGTGAGCGGCACGGAAAGACTGTGTCTGGATGTAAGAATGAGAAAGCTTCGCACCTTCTCCGATGACCGCCTCAAAAGCAGCGTTACTCCAATAGCGCTCGTTGTCGTTCCCCGGCGCGGCAGAAAAGTCTTCAGTTATATGGGCACTTGCGCCTTTCTCGAGCACGACGAGAACCCTGGGATTGGAAAGGAACATGGTGTCGGAAGAGTGGGTGGAGGGGGGCTGCGGCGGAGTGTATTGGAAGTGGATGGGGTTTTGGAGGTGGCAGCCCTCGGGGACGTAGACGAGGGTTAAATCGGGAGCGGCGATTCCGTTGATGGACCAGAAGAGGTCGGCGTCGGGGAAGGTGTGAGGGAGGAATTGGGAGACTGTGTGGAGGAGGGGGGAGGAGGAGAGGGCGGAGAGGGGGCCGACGTAGACGCCGTGAGGGAGGTGGGAAGTGAGGATGTTGATGGGAGAGGGATGGGAGAGGGGGAGGATGCGGGATTGACGGATGAAGGAGAGGTCGTTGAAGCGGAAGGGCTCTTCTCGGCGGGAAGGCCATGGAGTGGAGAGGAGGGATTGGGAAGAAGCGTTTCGGAGGTTGTGGAGAGGGATAGGGATGGAGGCTGTGCTGGGGATGCTCTCTTCCAGGGTTTCGGCCAGTTCCAGAACGTAGGGGTCTGAGGTGAAGCCCTTGTTATGGGCTTTGGGTTTCACCAATTTCTTCTGAGAAACCCAAGAGAACGGAGAAGAAGAAGAAGAAGAAGAAGAAGATGAAGAAGAAGGAATCAGGGAACTCCATGCCGCCGGAGACAATCCTACACCGTTCATCCTCTCTTCCTCTTACTATCCTTTGCTTCCACTGAATCAAAAACCACTATTACTCATTCCACCTAACTTCATTCAACCTATTTAAAATTTAAAATTTATATATATTCAA
Source organism: Phaseolus vulgaris (assembly GCF_051622355.1). Lineage (NCBI taxonomy): Eukaryota > Viridiplantae > Streptophyta > Magnoliopsida > Fabales > Fabaceae > Phaseolus > Phaseolus vulgaris. The sequence continues at coordinate 874,761 of NC_143499.1, forward strand.
TTATAGAGTTAGGTTTCACTTGGTTTGATCAATTTGGATTCCAAATTAAATTACATGGTTCAATTGAAATTTCTCCTCAAATAAAAATAATAATAAATTTGACTCAACTCGACTCATAATAAATACTAGAACAGAAGCGAAATCAAAATGAACAATTCATATCTATTAAATATTTTTAATTAAAGATGAAATGTATCAACTCTTCCATTGATTTCAACCGTGAAAAATATTTATAGTAAATAATAAGGGAGGTTTCAATCATAAATAAAGAAGAAAACAAAGGATAAAATAAAAATTAAATTGAGAAGTTGTGAAGGATAAAAGAATACATCAACCTTTAATTAATCAAACCATAGGCGCTCATTGTTGATATATTAGTTGAAAATAATAATTATAGGTAATTGGTCAATCTAGTTAATATATCGTAATGTTTTGATATTGAGGAAAAACTTTAATATTGAGGAAAAGGTTATGCATTGCATGAAGAAAAACCTTCTCAATTTTAACTAAGTGGGGTGACTACCTTATTCAATCCAAATCATTAAGAAGACCATGCAAAGGTTTAAACTTTTCATGAAGAAAAACCTCACATCGGTCTTAACTGGGTGGGCTGCCGACCTTGTTCGATCCAAAGCAATGAAGACCATGTACACGTCTTAACTTGACGTGAAGAAAACCCATCCACAAGTCTTAACTTGATATGATGTCGACCTTGTTCGATCCAATTAGAGTTTTTAAATTTACATCGTGAAGGAAATGCCGACCTACTAGGTGAAGGAAATGTCGACCTCGCTCGGTCTTGTTTGTAAATGAAATGTCGATCTCACTCGTTCCAGTTTATAAGTTTTAAATCATATCTATAACAAGTAAAGAAAATGTCGACCTATCAGGTAAAAGAAGTGTCGAGTCCAAGTTCGGTCCATTATCAAAAGTCAGCTGAAAGGTGGAATCAAGTAATACCAACGAACTTATCAGTCTCATTGGCTTATGCCTGAGGCTGGGGGAACTTTGAAGTCATGGGTTGAACACAATAATAGGGTGAAAGCGGATCTGATACCGATATTTGAGTTTAATGGTTATGAGCTTTTTAGCCTCATTGGCTTACGCTTGAGGCTAGGGGGTTATGAGGGGACTGATCTTGTTAATATGGTGAAAGGTTTGTTGATCTTGGAAGCTTTTTAAGCCTCATTGGCTTACATCTAAGGTTGAGGGGTTGTGGGGTCATGGACTGAGTCGGATGAGGTTGAAAAAGGTGGGCTAATCATGCTAGGGGAGAGAGGGATGTGTTGGAGGTCTATTAAGCCTCATTGGCTAACATCTGAGGTTGAGGAGCTATGAGGTAATGAACCAAGTCAAATGAGGTTGAAGGAGGTGATCCGATCATACTAAGAAAGAGAAGATGTGTTGGAGGCATGTTAAGCCTGAGAATACATATTCAAAAAAAATTCTAAATAAGTAAAAAAATTAGAAAAACTATAATTAGGACAGGAAAACCTATAATAAGTAATTGTCACCTCATAGAGAAATTACAACTCCATTTATTAAAAAGGTAATTAGGACTTTTTGATATTCTTTTATCGTATGCATATGCTTTTAAATAAGTAAATATGGATATTAAAATCAGTATTTATATAATAAAAAAAGTTAAAATAAGATGTATTTAAGAGATAAAAGAAAACCAAGTAATGTGTAAGCATTTTTATAACCTGAAATATATGGTGATCCTGAGAAACATTCCTATATATATGAAAAGCCTAAAACATATATTATTTATATTAATATCCATAATGATTGATTGATGAAATAACAGAGATGATAATGCATGAAGTAAGGGCTCAGTCGACTCCATGAGATGGTAAATGGTTGTGAAAGACGTCAATTCGAGGTTCATCACAAGTGACAACAAACTCATCACCAGGTATGAACTCTTTAAAGCATGCTAATCTCCCCAGTTCCTCAACTTCCTCTATGACAAGATCAAGTTTAGCAACTGTTTCCACAAGCAAAGATGCAAAGGCAGCAAAAGGAAGAGCCTCAGAGAACTCAAGGCTAGTGATTGCAATTTTACTCAGTTGGGGCCTTAGAGACTTTCGTTCTGATTCCTTTGTCTGTTCAGTGCTAACCCTTTTGTTTTTCCACTCCAGCAATGCTGAAGAGTCCGTTTTAACACTTGAAAGAGAGGTCTTTCCATGTCCAACTTGTTCTGCAGCTATTTTGAACATGTTGCTGGCTTGGTTGTGCCTGTGTTTGGGGCCTAAGAAGAGCCGTGGTTGAGATTTTATGGCAGTGTTCAAGTCCTGCAGGGCTTCGTGCAGATGATCAGAGAGTATTTCTGGAGAGCAATGCCTTCGATTCCTTATGCTGTTGGAAAGTTCTATCAGTACTTTCGATACCTCTGCTGCAAGCCGAATGCAAGGGTCCTTGAACATGGCTCTCACAGATCGTGGTGTCTAAAAACATTTTCAAATGAAAGTGTACAAATCATAAGTGTCAGTGGGATTAATTACGCTTAACTATTTCACATTACAGCAGTCAGAATAAACCTCTGTGTGTGTGTTTATTAACAGTTTCAATCCATCAATAAAGAAATAGAAATATTCTGATGTACATATTATTTACAACCTTCTGATGTCATGCTAAATCCTTATCAATTTCAATCCTCATTTTTAAAGATGAAATAATTACTATGTGTATTTAGTTTGGTATCTATTCTTTATTTTGAGAGAAGGTCTTACTGACATCAATTAAAGAAAATAACTTTCAATTTTCTTTTCTAATTAATTCTCAAACTTGTTTACTAATGTTGGAGATCACAACATCAAATAAAGATAAAGACATTTCATAGTATATAAGTGGATGTAAATTTTATCCTAAAAGTTGGTTTTATAAGATTGAATTAAGCTTAAAGTCTACTAAGTCTACTTCTTGATATGGTATCAGAGTCACTCGCTATCGTAACGAAAGTTTATTGACTTTATAAGGTCACTCACTATCGGGCCGCTAACAGACCACTCATAATATATAGTCTCAGACGTAAGTTGGGTGCAAACCTCACCTAAGGTAAAGTTAAATTTAAAGTTAATTTCTTGATATGGTATCAAAGTCATTTATAGTCTATCATAACAAAAGTTTGTTGAATTTATCAGGCCAATAGATGCAAACCTCACCTTATAAGCCAATTTTATAAAATTGAATTAGACTTAAAGTACATTTCTTAATAACTAAAGATTAAATGTAATAAGATATTTACAAATATCAGTACTTCTTCATAACTAAAGATTAAATGTAATAAGATATTACAAATATCAGTAGAGTATAATACAGTGTTAATTAAACTTTTTTTCAGATGTAAAATTTATGAAGCATTACCTGGATTTCTGTTCTCAAACAGCCATGTAAGGCCACCACAGTATAACCAAATTGACGCAGAACAGCTCCAACTTTTACATATTGCTGCCATGGAAATCTATGACAGTACCTCGAATGCCTTGGCTCCCAACTTGCATGCAATGCCTGCCCAATTCAAAACAGAACTGAGTGATTCACTGCATTCAAAGAAAATGAATGTATTTGAATGACTCACTCACTGCCTTACCAGTGTCTCATCAATGGATTTTGAATCCAAAACAGCCTTATAACCTTTGTATATTGGATCCTCAGACAATTTTATATCTCCAGAACCTTCTATTTCTCCATAAAAGTATTCATTCACACAAGCTGCAACATTTTAATTACCTTTCAATGTGTTAATTTAACAAGAAATAGTGAAGAAAACAAGTATCACTAACTAATACTATACTACTTTTGTACCAAGCTAAAATTGCATTTGATCATATAGCTGAATACACTTCACCTTTTAGTTCCCATATTTACAAGAATTTATTTTAATCTTCAAATATGTTATTTTTAATCTGTGTAATTTTAGATAATAAAAAGTAAAATAGAAGTATGACTACAAATGCACACAAAATACATTCACTTTCATAGAAGAAATTATTACATGGTCAGAAATGATAAGATTTCAAGAATCTCTACATGACAAGTTATTAACTGTTTTTTCACACATTCAAACATAGATACTCACAACACACATGCAAAAATTCATCAGCCATGTACATAATTTATATAAATAGAGTACTAATATTAAATTAAGAAAGAGAATATGTGTGTTGTTAGAATTAGTGCAGATACTGTAAAAATGATCAAATTCAAATACTGTTATATGTGTCCAACAGATGTATATAACATGGGATGAGACTATTTTGTAAAGTCCAATTAGTAGTATTAGAAGTTTGTATACCTTCTATGGATTTGGCAAGGCCTTCAAGCTTGTAAACAGTGGAATTATGGAGGTCTTCTCCTGACCAATTTGGAAATACCAGTAGACTCATGAGAAGGCAAACAGCACAGCCTATGGCAATGGTGTATACACGCTCATGTGCAATCTTCAACACATTATCAACCCGGTAGCTTGACACAGCAATCAGGTTGAAAGTCAAGAGAAATATAACTATACCATAGTCATAATTCTTCTTTATATAGGGAATAAACCTCATATATGTAGCTAGAGCTCCTGCAATAAGAGCATTAACTTTTAGTCGTCATCACATTGAATGTATTAGTTATTGTGATAAAAATTTGAAAAAGCCAAGAATGAAGTGAAATTAATCAGAATGTTAACATTGGTAGAATCATTTAAAGACAACCCTTTTGATCAGGAACCTCAATTTTAAGCCTTGATTTCTCATAAAGTTATAAAGCAAATCTGTGCACCTATAGAAAAAACTGCAGCTCCAATGATGATAGCTTGAGAGACTCGGCCACATGCATTTGCAACATACCCAACAATGAATGCCAATAATCCTGCTAACAGTGTTCCCAATCCTCTGTTGAGACCTTTGCACAAAGTTGCCCCTGGAACCATATAAAGATATTAAGCAGCAAGGGCATTATTATACATAGGAAAGTGTCAAGTAATGAGAGTAGTTAATTTTGATCACATAAATTTGATATTTAAGAGAATTACTTGCCTGCTGTGAATTCCAACACAACCACCACAGTCATGACAGCCCAAATAGCACTCTGTCCAATCGTCTTGTAAAATGGCTCCAACAAATACAACAAAGAAACCAGAGTGAGAGACAAACCCACTTTGAATGCATGGATCAACCTTCTTGGATCTTCACGCCCCACCCTCCATGTAGTTTGACAAGCCTTAGTAGGAATTCTCCTCACCCTCTCACCAAAAACATGCACACGTTTCTTCCAGTTACCATTCATTATGCAACTCTCATTCTCAACCACCATTTCCTGGCCAGCATAAACTTTTGGAACCATTTCTTAAGGTGCAAGTTATAGAATGAGACGACACTGTAGTAAAGACCCTGACAACTCGAAATGCAACAAGTTAATAGGCTTCTCAGGGTGTTTCATATTTCAGTAGCCATAACACAAGAAATAGTTTTATAAAAGGGAAAAGGAACTGATATTTTTGTCATTTTGTGGGATAATGGGGAGTCTAGATGCATGAAAGAGAACCCCAATTTTTGTCCATGAAGCAAGTGTGAACTTTATAAGGAGGGTGAAAGCTAGAAGCTGGCAATGTCATTTCTACCTTCACGTGCATTCCATTAAAGTGGCAACGCTTTAAACTGAACATCTCTCTCAACTCTTAAAAAGTTGAAAAAGAGAAGAGAACTCCAATTACACTATTACTATTTTTTGTGGTGACTGGTTCCCTGTTACCTTGATGATTATATTGTCTGTGTATTTTTTATGGAGGTCAAATTATGAGGGAACATTCAAACCATTAAAAATGGCCAAAGAATGCTTCCAATTTTCTCCACCACAACATGCAAGATTATATGTAGAAATACTTGAATTTGATGCTGAATACGGTGAAGGTGACAAGTTGCACCGACCATGTTACGTACATAAAAGTACAATGCAGAACTTAAGCGTTGGTACAATATTTATATTTTCAAATCCCAGTTTAACTGTCTACCTCTGGTTGACCTAGCTCTAACACATTGAGGCTGTTACCAATCACATTTCATTTGCAAAGCAAGCAGCTATGAAATTCTTCATTGAATAATTTCAAATCACATAATTAGGTGCTATTAATCTTTCCTCTTTCTCATAAACTTGAAATCAGAACAGACATAGAGATTGATGAAGACTATAAGCACATAACAGATGTTGAATTAGGTAATAATTTTAGGTTGATAGTTTGATTTCATTGGCATTAAAGAGTGCTGCTGCCAGCTGCAATATGGCAGTGTGCAAATGATAGAGTGATTGTGGCATCGAAAGTTGGTGTTGACTCCTTGTGCTTCACGGGAATACAACCAATAATAGCCATAATATGGTATGAATAAATGGGAAGAACCGTGTGAACTGTTGTATATATTTGATATTTAAGGTAGCTTTTTTGAATCTAAATGTAGTCCTCAAACAGTTGGGGTTACTAGATTTCTTTCTTTTTCTTTTGTTTTGTTATATTAGTAAGCGGTTCTCTCGTGCATTTCCAACTTCTCCATGACTCCATCCGTTTGAAGCTGAGATTTCAACATCTGCCTCCACAAACCAATTGCCATCTGTATTCTTCAATTTTCTCCAACATATTGGGAGAGGGTTGGATCCTATTCTTTCACTTTGGTGTGGAAAAAAATTTATCCAAAATGAGATCATCCTTGCGTACTACTTACATAACTCAGCAAAACAAGATTTAAGCTTCATTTTAACCCAACCTGACTTATGTTGTCAGACCTAAAGTTATCTTTGTGGAGATCAAAGTTGTACACTGTCAAAATAAAGAGATCAAAAGTAAAATTACGTTTTATTGTTTTTATGTCATCACGTACAAAAAAAGCTTTTATATTTTCTCAGTCTTGGTATGGTGGTAGAGGAGGTAGGATCGTCAACAGCTGCACGTGATCCCTAAAGCCATAAGTCGAAACCCAAAATATAATTAAGTCCATGCACAAGCCATTTCCCATCTTCAATGGGTTCTCATCTTAGAGAAAAAGTGAAAAAGAAGAACAGGTTAATCAAGTATAACCATGTTAATACATGGTTTATCATCGTAAAAAATTTCCCAATTCATTCATGTTCTTAGTTTTACCGATAAAAAGCTGAGTGGTAGTCTATTTCCAGATTTTACATGTGATTACTTCTCATCATCACAGGTGAATATTAACTACTCAGTGAAATGTAAAATTCATTTTTTTTAAAATAGCATTTAAAACTCTATTACGTTTAAGTGAAACATTAGATTCTATAAGTTTATTTTATTTAACTATTATTTTGTTTTAGACTTATTAACCACATATATGCCATTTTATTTAATTTTACACAAATTTATAAGATTTAAGGGGTAAAAACCGTAAGCAGCTAACGCAGACAATGCAGCTGCTTATTTCTTAGTATCGTGCCCATTAACCATACAATACAAGAATAGCTATCAGGGAATCAAAAGATCAAATAGTATTTGATACCAAATTAACATTTGTTGCGTTAATAATTCAAAAGTCTTTACTCATTAAATTTTTTTATATGTTATAATCCTTGACTAGTAGTGCCTTCAAAACACTTTTTTTCCCATTTTCCTATTTTCTAGCTAATATCAGATATTAAGACCTTCAAAACGTTTAGTTCACGGCAGAACAAAGCTTTAATGTAAATAAACTACTCCAGATCGTGCTCACGCCCCACGGTAAAAAGACTACGAACTTGCCCCAAATATACGAATTCTCTGTTCGATTGGAACCCAACAGCATGGACAAATAGCTTTGCCATTTCTCCCATACTCTTTACTGCAACTGGCACACATAACTTGGTGTGCACATGGCAAGAAAATTACGGAAACCTCATCTTTTCCACATATAATGCATTCTCTATCAGTATTACCGGTGGCTTCTTTTCCAGAAAAATCTGGCACACTATCTAATTCTTGCAGAAGCTTAGCAATTATCTCTCTGTGGGGCTCTGCACCCTCAGACTCACTTGTAGGCAAAATAGCCAACTGTGCAGATGCTTTAAGACACGAAATCTCCTGCTCCAGTCTTAGGAGATCATCCTTGCGACGCTGGAAATCTATCTCCATCTTCAGGCTTAAAGCCTTAAGATTTCTTTTTCTATTAGCCTCAGCTGCTTCCACAGAACGGCGTTCCTCTTCAATCAGTGCTAAGGCTTCCTCCTTAGCCTTTAACTCTTCACCCTTCATGACCTGTCAAAAGTTATTATTACACAGAATAAAGGATTCAAGACAAGCATATGTTCTGATACATAGATAGTTTAATTATAAAGTATTTCAAGAAAAGAGAAGGCCCACCGAGCAGAAAACTAAGAAAGCACCGGGCAAAAACTGCCATTGTCATAGAAAAGAGGTTGAATGGTAAGAAAGTTGCATTGAGTGCATTCAATGCGGACAAAACTGTATCATACTTATCGATCAGAATGCAATGAACTGAGGAAAAATTAGGCATAACCATAACCAAGACAAAAATATATGATTCACTTTCAAGATTACGAATAAGAAGACACCAAGAAATTGAATGCGTGTATTTAGGATCATCATGGACTAAAAGACATGAATTCTCCACATATCCATCAACGGGTATACAAATACACACTGCTATACCTGATAATTTGGAGCAACTTTCTAATTAACGTAAGCAACTCCAGAATATTAGTATAATTGATGAATTCATTCAAGACAAATCACTTCAATTTTAATTGATTTCAAATAAAAATAACAGACAAAGAACAAAATCCAAAAGCACCAAGCACTTGTATATGCTTTTATAAACATGTCAAGAAGCATATATACACCCAATGTACGAGAGGTATTCAAAGCACCCTGTTGAAGTTGTGGGTGCCATGCTGTGTCTTGCACAAATATCCAACTCAGATACGTGTCTCATTGAATAAAGCTCCTCCTTTTTGCTTTCCATGATTCACAGTGCACATACACTGTTCTGTTACAAGCACAAACATCCTAATGTATGATGAAATGGACAAAAAAGAAGACACGACAAATTTATCAAGTCCCTGATGGTAAATACTACACCAAACCAGTAATATACAAACACAAACTCGATAAACATAAGACAAGTTTCAAAATCACTCCACAGACTCCAAATTCAGATTAGATATATTCAATGGTTCATGAGAAAATAGTTCAAAGCCTTTATGCAGAAAATGTAGATTTCAAAAATGATATGAGCAAACCTCAGCTTCTTTTGCACGTTTTTTAATCTGAGCCAACTCTTCTTGTATCTCCAAAATCTTCTGTTTTTCATCTGAAATATCCTGTTTTATCTTCGCTTCCTGTTTTTCCCAAGCCAGAAGCTTCTTTAAGCACTTTTTCTCCCTTTTTGCAATTTGCAAGCAGCTTGCGACTGACTCTGATGCACTTAATTTACAAGCTTCTAACTCTGCTTTGATTTCAGCTTTCTGCGCCTCAAGTTTTCCGACTCCTGCAGCTGCTAGATCCATTTGACCACAAGCCTTTCTCAAGGCCTCCTCCATTTCTAAGAGTCTCACCATGGTAGGGTCCTCAAGCTCCTCATTTTCCTCTTTCCCCTTCTTCAGTCTTTGATTCTCCTCTTTTTCTATCCTGAATGTTTTCAGCTCAATTAGATAGCTGTTAAGCTTTCTTGCAGCTTGGATTGCCTTCTCATGAGCCCAATCTTTCCGCTCCTTTACCTGTTTCTCAAGATCCTTTATCTGATGCAATAGAGTGACTATCACCGAATTCTTCTCATCTTCTGCCACAAACTCCAAGTTCTCATCAATATTTAGATCATGAAATTTACTCAGCACAGAGTTAAAGTCATCCTGGTCATTCATATTCTGAGAGTCACCAGACAGATCACCAAGGACTGCAGTCACAGAAAAAGACGAAGAGTCCAATTTCGAAACAGTGCTAATCACAGGATGTTTTCCTGCATTTGACTGGACCTGTTTTGAGCTGGCCTTATAACCATCAGCAAACGCTGCAACATTGCTTTTCAGCGAACAAATCATCGCAGGAGTAAGATCAAATCTTTTTGGGAATTCAATATCTCTCTGTAACCGTACAGTCATCTCCTTACCACAAAAGAACCCTTTTAAAGGAATATCTGAGCCTCCCTCTTTTCTAAATCCCCCTTCCTCGCTCTCAAGCTCGGTTAAAGGAGGAGGACACATGCTTACAACAGGAATATGGACGGTAATTGCCTTTAACACATTGTAATCGCTCATGAGAAGACACCACATAGCATCACCCTCACCTAACTCGAGCCTCACTTCTTGCAACAAAAACACAAGATTCATCAGAGTGTACTCCTCAAGCTTCTTCAAATCAGAGAACGCAGGCTTGGACTCATACATGTCCAAGCTCCCCTTTGTCAAACAAGCCAAAGTATTGTGCAACAGGTCTGTTGCCAAATCGTTGGCGCCATAACAATGAACATTGTGCAGAATCGCTTTCACGGCAATATCCTCATTGTGCCCCAAAGCAACAAGCTTTGACACAGTATCGTTGTATATAATTTCCATGCATTTCAACGAAATGTCTTTCATTTGAACCTCGTTGCACAAAACCCATCTGGAGGAGTCAACATTAGGGTTTGAATCAGAAATGGGACCCTTGACATGATAGTATTTATAGGGCACCATCCATCCATTGTCCAAATTGGAAGCTGAATCGGATTCGGATTTCATCCAAAGAGCTTTCCAATTAGCTTGATTGTTTTTATTATTCACACTGAAACCCGTGTTGTTATCCCTAAACTTTCGTGAATTAATTCAATACATAGAGATAATGACGAACTGAAAAGGAAAATGAATAAGAATAGAGACACTCACAGAGGGGTATCGGAGAGAACATTATCCCTGTAATTCATTGCTCTCTTCTATGTTCCGTTGAAGATAGAAGAGAGCAATGAAAATTGTGAGTGCCGAGTTCAGTTTCTATCACTTCTTTCACTCAACTTCACTGAAGCTCACTGAAGCTCAGTGCCACCGCAAGTTTTCGTTTCGGGTTTGGCCAATTTATAGCTTTCTCTATGTGGGCCCACACCCTCAAAAATATTTGGGCCATCCTTCACTCTTGCTTTTTAGCACCTACCTAATTGTTTTCCACACTTCCCTATTCCAGTGAATGACGGAAATATTATTAAACTTTTTCTGAAAATATTATTAAATATTTTGGAAAATATTGAAAAATAAAATATATTACAGAATTAAATTCTAAAATACATTATAAAATATATTACAGAATTAAATTCTAAAATACATTATAAAATATTTATGTTTTAATTTTTCTTATTAATATTAGGAGAGATTGCAATTATGTTTCTCTTGTATATTATAGTAAATAGTAGTCGCATTCTTTTTTAATTTTGTAATAATTTTTCATATTTTATGAACAATTTTCAATACTTAAAGGTACTCAATAAACCATTATCTAAAACGAAAAATCAGTAAACTAAGTAAAATCAATAAAAATAAGTAAAATCAGTAAACTAAGTAAATTCATTTTCAACTACCTCAAATCTTTTTTATCCTTACTTATATGTCTACTTTCTTAATTTTTATCTCTTACTATATTATCACTATTATTTTAGTTTTTTACATAACTTCTAAAGCATATTTTTTTAATGAAAATAAATAATAAAAATTATCCATAAAATAAGTATAGAAATATTTTTGGGAGAAAATTGAAACAAAAGAGTTGGTGGTCCTGTTTTTTTAGTGGTAAGTTTATCCATGCTTCTTCACTTTCTTCCCCATTCAAGTCTAATATTTTACTTCCCCCACGTATATATGCATTTTTTATACTTTATTTTATTCCTTCATATTCCGGAACCCATAAAAAATTCCCTTTTCTTTCTATTAATTATTCTTATTAGATAACTTTTCTTGAGTGAAAAAGTTCTCATTCCATGGAGAATAGCTAGTCAATTTATTTTACTTATATAAAAAAGGTAATTGTGTATGAGACACACAAAAAGTTATTATAATTTTCTCGTACTTACTAAAGTGTAGAGTTTTAAATGTGTGTAAGGATTTTCATATTGAATTTGGATGGTTGATCAGTAAAAGATTATTATTTTAAGATATGATTCTTTATTTTCAAACGAGAAAGATATTTGTAATAATAACTTTAATTTTCTCCTTCAAATGTAAACATTGTTGTTTTAGTTTGTTTTCACCAATTGTGTAATATTTTTTTTTTCTTGTTGTCTTTACTTTATTGATGCTCCGTGAATTGGAAAATTTTATTTCGCTATTTATTATTCCATTATTACGCAACTTTTAAAGTAAAAAAAAAAGGTAGGCATTGAAAGTGGTAAATATTAATGCTACATTGGATTGTGCATAGGAACACCCTCCCGTGATGGAGCCTAAAATGGATTTGACCCACCCACCCACCAAATCTATCGTCAAATTTAGCCCAACACCAATGTTTTTATAGGAAACATGAGAGGGTCACTAATTATTCTTTCCATCTTAGTAACTCAATGTTTCCACATTATTGAGTTTCATGCTTCGTGTGTGTATATATATATATATAGTACTGCATTATCATAACCAAAAGGTTTTAGGTGTGTGGTTTTTTTTCTTATACATTATTTATCTTATTTGTTTCTACTTAATATAAGAGTTTATACTCTAATGGTGATTTCGTCTAATGTGTATATCGGTAGGGATCGAACAATTTTAGAATTCTAGTATCAGATGTTGGTATATCGATATGTGCAAAATGTGTCAAAATAAAAAAAGATAATTAGCACACCTTAAACCGTATAAAGAAGGAAGTAATACACTCTTAAACATGTTATGCATGTTAATCCTTGTCCAAGAGTAAGAGAGCACATCACATCCATATAAATAGACACAATAGACAAAATAAATATATATCATTATTATAGTATTAATTACACCCGAATACTCATTTGAGCATCAGATAACCTTTAATCGGGATATTCTCAACTAAAACTCGAAACCGAACATTAGAAGAGGAAGAGGAAGAAAAACATGAGCCAAAAGAATGAACCAATTCTTCACTTAATAATAATTTCTCAAGAAAATGAATCAACTCTTCACTCAATAATAATTTCTCAACCCCTTATAAAAACAATTTGGTAATAAGTTCTCAAACCCGAAAAATTTGTTTGTTGTAATAAAAAAAATGTATGAATATGACAATTAAAAAAACTATTGTTAATGTTATGAATACTATTAAAAACCTTATCCAAAGTGAAGCGTATATATTAGAAAAGTAATAATGTTAAGTGGGAAGAAAAGGAATAAAAAAAAATGTGAATATTTTTTTGGGAAAAGAGAGAGATTGGAATTTAGGTAAATGGAGTGAGATAGAGGACCACAGTTTTAGATTAAGAGAGCCATGGTCCTTATTTCTCATCTTGTACCTTAGTAATAATAATTCCGAAGGAGAGTCCATGATTTGATTCCCTCTTTTCTGTGTTCCCACTGTTTTTGCCCAAAGGAAATGTTAAAAGTGGTCCTTTACAGCTTCACTCATCATGCAAACTTTTACAAAGATTAAGTAAATACTAAAACATTTTACTAAACAATACTTACCTGGTTAATATGATAACATGAAAGGTAGATCAATTAACGTGAACTTTTGTACTTTAATTAAACATAGTCTTAGATCAAAGTTTTAGACACACTAGGATGTTTTCTTTGCCATTGTTTTTGTTCTTCACCTGTGAAGCTCGGATAAAGTCAAAATTGAACCATTTGCGCTTCCGACACGCCGGCGACGCGGATACGTGACGTGTGCGTGCATGACACGGTGTCGGACGCAGCTGTATGGGCCAGATACGGCCTTCTTTCAGGACACGTCGGAGGAGACACAGTCCACTCCTTGGACACGCCAGAGATACGCGGTTCACTCTGTAAACCCTTATTTCACACAAAATCTTAACTAAAATCTCAAATAAAATCATAAAATCTTAAACAAATCATTTAAATAAAAATATATATAAAAAAATTAAAAAAAATCCAAAAATAATTTATACATAGCCGTGTCCTCTGTCCTATAATTTTCAATTTAGCCATATTTTTATATCCGTATCTGTGTCGTATTCATACCCGTATCCGTCTGGGCTTCATAGTTCTTCACATCTCCTCCTACATATGCTATTACTCACTCACTCACTCTCTCTCTCTCCACTTTCACTTTCAGAGTAACAAGTTGTCAGGCTGTGTTTGCCCCACTTGGGAGTTGGGGACGCTATTTAATTTCGTTTTTTTGGTGAGAGTGTCTCAACTCTTTCTTCTTCTTTATCGCTACTTTCAAGTTGCTTCATGCATGGCTCCCTAAGGGAAAGAAAACTTATCGTTTGACTGTTACGTTATCCTGTCTGCAAATTTAGTTGCTTTCACAATCTGCTTCATAAGAGGTTTTCTCTCTTGCTCTGATTCTGCTGCTGTAATGCCAAATTATAGTTCATTTTCCAAGCTTTTTTATGCCATCTTTATGCTTCATGTGCATGACTTTACAGGATTTTTTTTTCAGGTGTTCAAATGGGGGGAGAAAGAGTTTTATTCTCTAAGTAGAGTTTGGTAAAGATAATATTTTGAGATAATGCCCGTTCCGCTTGCCCCCTACCCTCCACCACCTCCATATACGCCTCCACCAAATGGTATCTTTGCTTACTCTACTCTTTCTTTCTTTGCTCATTCATGTTGGAGGTAGAATGATAACACACTTGATTACTACTTACATAAAAATGAAAAACTCCAATTTTTGCTTCTGATAGTTAATGGAAGAAACGAGTTATTGTTTTCACGACCAAGTCCTTTAGAATGATTCGCATATATAAAATAGAAATGCTCAATTCACTCAAAGGAGGAAAAGGAGAAAGAAATTTCGTTTCCCAAATGGTGGATTGAACATGAAGATGTGTTTAGTAAAATTCCTTTGAGACTTTTAATTTGTTTGTAATGTGTTGGTTGGAGATAATTTGTTAGAATTTAGATGTCTTTTTCACGTACAGTTCTGTATTCTAGTCCAATTTCTCTTCTCACCAGGCTTGCCATTTGAAAAATTGGACCTGTATTAATGGCAGTATGAATGCTAGAACATTTATTGCCATGGCATCAAAGAGAAAAGTTGAAAAAGAAATTGGACTAGAATAATTTATGTCATTTATTTGATACATGCAAATAATTTATGTCAAAACCTTCCTTGGTAACTAGGTGCGCAGAGTCAAGTTGTCTGTTCTGGGTGTAGAAACCTTCTGCTTTATCCAGTTGGAGCCACCTCAGTGTGCTGTGCTGTTTGCAATGCAGTCACAACTGTGCCACCTCCTGGTACGGTGCACTTTCTCTCTCTAATTCTTGTTATTTGGAAAGTTCAACTTGTTACCTATTCCAATTTTTTCAATCTACCAAATATAAGTAAGATGAAATCATAAGTTGCATGTGCACAGAAATGGCCCAGTTAGTATGTGGAGGCTGCCACACTCTCCTCATGTTCATCCGTGGAGCCACAAATGTCCAATGCTCTTGTTGTCATACAGTCAATCTAGCTTTGGAAGGTATTGAACCACAAATCACCAGATGAACTTTAAAAAATAAATTTTTCAAGCGTTTGTGTGTTTTGTATACATATTCATGTTTATATATGGGCAGAGTTTCTTTAGTGTGGTAAGTTGTTATTATTTGAGTCATTACTTTGTGTGTATGAAAATTGTAACAGCAAATCAGGTGGCACATGTCAACTGTGGGAACTGTGAGATGCTACTCAGGTACCAATATGGAGCAAGATCCGTGAAATGTGCCATTTGCAGTTTTGTAACATCAATTGGGGTCAGTACAATCTCTTCTTTACATACTACGAAGATTTCTGCTAACATGACTCCCAAATTGATATGAAATGATCCTTATAAATGTATTTTTATAGAGAAAAGGTGTATTTTTGTTATGCACTCTTCCTTTCTTAGCAACTTAGTGCGAGTACTAAATAAATGTCATACCTGAACGTTTGCTTACACTGTTGTTACTGAATGATGCAGACCTCAACAATCACCACCACAGAGCAGAAATTCAGCACCTAAATGGCTGAATCTATCTTTAAAATTCCTTACAGACACCACGACCTTGGCTTTAATTGTCACATCTCATCATCCTTGAGGAATAACAAGTGCATATGTGATATCAGAGAAAATTCTCCTCAAATGTATAGAACTAATTTTCCCTTGAATGAAATAATTACATAATTTTGGTATCATTGGTGTACCATGTACTGCTTTAGTTGTAAGCAGTGTAAGCCACTAAAAGAATCGATATCGCCCCCAACAGTGTCAATGTCAGTGCAGTTTTTAAAGTTCTCCAATATCAAAGGCATTGTCTTCCTTAAAGCTATTTGGAATAACTATTTGTGACAAGATTATTGATTCTGAGTGCTTTAGAAATTTGGCATCTTTAGACAAGGTTTATCTTCCTTTGCTGATATTTGGTTTATGAAGTTGAAGCAGAATCAAACACATCATTTATTTCTTTCATACAAGAATTTAGTGTCTTTTGAATCAACCAAAGGTCCAAATACACCTAAAGTGATATCAGAAAATTTTAATATATAAGTTTGGTGAAAACCTTAACTTATAAATACAAGACAAACTCATGAAATGTTGCACCCTATTCAATGTATTCTCTAACATTTATTTTAATGTATTTTTTGTTTGAATAAGATTTATAACAGATTATAATTCATGAATTAAAGTTATTAGAGAGTAGTGGTGGACCCATGGCAGAATTCAAGGGATGAAGATGCACCCACTATTTTTTCACCTCCTACTTTTGTAAAAACTTTTTTAGCCGTTGTCAAATTTCGTGATAATGACCAACTTTTTTATGTTTCCTTTCCTTTAACACTCATTAGGTATTTTGCTGCTTTATTTAGTTTGACATCTCAGTTCTTTTTTCAGTTTCCTGCACTTAATTTCTATACTTATATCTTTATTTTCACATATACAATCCTGAATCTGTCACTAAAACAGAGTAAAGTTTCTACTAGAAATACAGAAAGATGCCTACAAATATATATATAAAAAGAGAGGTTTGAAAGGAAAGATGTGCTATGAGCTCATACAAGTCAGCAACATGACCAACATCTTTATCTCTGAACATAGTCACCCTTTTTGGAAGATTAACTCAAGAAACGTGCTATTGGTTATTCAACTTGAAGCTTTCTGAGATAGCAAAAACCGATGAATGTGAATACTGATATAGACATCTCTTCTTAAGTTAATATTGCCCCGTGTTCTTCAACAGCCTTGAATATGTCACTGCTCACTCGGCTTAAAATGTCACAGTCAATGAAAATTAGTCTTTGGTAAGTATAAGACGTGCATCATAAGGTACTTGCCAGTAGTTGTCTCTTCACTATTTCTCGTGTCTTGCTACACAAGATAACAAAAGTGCTTCTGACTCTGGCTGCTGCAAAGCAGTATCTTCTGGTTTGGATTAGATTTGGTTTAGATCAGAAATGAGTGTTCCTCTCAGCTCTATTTTCATTGATGGAACAATCATTTTTCAAACTCGAAGGTAGAAATCTAATTCCATTAGTCTGTTTAATTGGTACAAGGTTAGTGAACTAAAAATTGGATCCTTCATATCATTTCTTCACCAATGCCAAACTTCAACTTGAGTTTTGACTTTGCTCTACTTGAATTCCATAAAAAAAATGTCTGTAAATTTCAATTATCATTTTATTGTCTTTGCTCTACTAGAACTTCACCATCACATGCCTCTATTTATTTATCTTTTTGAACAGGGAATTTCAATAAGGTAATTTTTATAGAAAATTTGAAATCCTTTATAAAAAACATATATGGTTTGGTTAAGGAATTTTTAAATAAATTAAAATTTTAGAATTTGAGGAGAGAAATTAAATTGCTTAAAATAATTTAAATTTCTACTCAAATGAGAATTTGAAATTTTTTTCATATTATTAAATTTGTGTTTTTTTTTTTATACTTTCTTCCTAACATGATTATAGTCGGGTCGCTAACTTGACTAATATTAAGACATATTTAAGATGATTAATTTTTTTAATGATTGTTTTGTTTATGTTGTAGAGGAGGGTTATTTCACTCCTGATATTATTTAAGATTTTTTCGATTAATGTCGATAAGACTATTTTTTTATGTGAATTAAATTTTTTAAGTTAATGCTTGTCATGATTATAATTTTTTTTTATGTTTGTAGTGTTTATTTTTTATCATTGATACTAATGTTATTTTTTTTTTAAATAGTTTATTAGGATTATTTTTATAATGTTAATTTTGGAAATTTTTTAAATATTAACTAAGAGTTACTTTTGCTAATGTAGACTAGCGTGATTTTTCAGTCAACATCAATCGAAAATTAGAAGAAGAAAAAACTCTAACAAACACCGTCATAAAAATAATCTCAATCAGATTAATCTAAACAATTATTGTTGATATCAATAGAAAATAATCTCAATCTATAGAGAGAAAACTTTGTCAATGTTAGTAAAAAAAATATTTACAAACTTTGATAAAAAAAACAACATTAAGCAATATCAACTAGAAAAATCATAAATATTAATTTTTTAATTATTAACAATTGTTTGATATTTAAATTTTAGTGATAATTAAAAATACTTTCTCCAAAAAAAGTAAAGTAATAAATTTAAATTGTCTAATTTAAAATAAAATATTTTAAAAATGAAAAAATTTAAAATGAGATAATTTTTTGCAAAACAAATAAAGAAAAAATAAAATAATGAGAATAAAAACCACGAACCACTTTGAAACTCATGTTTCCACCTCCATGGTTCCTTCCTACACCTTCATATAATTTAAAAAGTCAAATATACCCTTAGCAGTAGACCAAATTAATTTGGACACCTCTTTCATTATTTTAAATACAATCTGATAGTTGAAATTGAATTCGAGATTCTATATCAGATTTTACAAATTAGATTCTATATCAGATTTCACAAGATTGTTTTTATCATTTAAAACCAGCTTCTACGATCTAATTGTAAAAGCCGATATCTAAACAAAAAAAATTGAATTCCAAAATGACAAGTGGAGAACCTTGTCTTCAAACGGCCACCTCGAGCAGAAGTGCTGAACAACAGATAACTAATCTTTATGATTGCAACTTTTCTCGAACTAAATTTCATTTTATTAATTTAATAAGCATGGCAAACAGTTTAAGCATTAGCTAATAGTAGCCAGAAAGGAATAGCAAGTACAAACTTTCACAACGAACTATTAAATGCGTCCACTTTTTTTAAAGTTCAGAATTTAAAAACCAGTAGATCTACAAACCTGACAGTCTGTAATATAGCTTGAACATGAGATTTGGAAGTTAAATTTGTTGGGTGATATTACCTAACTTCCTTAAATTGTGCATTTAACTCCCACACACATATTCATAGCTAGTGAAAGATAGCTAAAAAGCAAAAAGGAATCATCAAGTAAAGCCCAGTTAAAATGTTAGTGTTTAACTACAGATTCCACAGTATGCACAACTAAACAGAAAAAGGCCAAACCAATCAATACTGACCAATGTTTACTACAATCTGCCCTGGTGTTCCACACAATGAGGAATAATTTTCCCATCTAATAGGATCTGTTTGTTCACTCTTACTGCCTTAGTCCCATTCTTCACTTTAAACCTTGCCTGTGTTTTATGATGATCATCTGCAAGTCCTTCTGGCATCGTTGACGACACCTCATCAAGGAATTCATCTGCCACATCTCCATCTTCGTCCATCCTAAGACGCTTAGCATACCAACCCAGACCCTGATGAAGAGAAACACAACAGCCAGAAATATTAAACACCTGCTGGCAGTAAATTACTAGACAAAGGAAAATTTATCTGACCATGATACTTCCTGACTTAATTACTAGGCAATGGAGACAACAAAATGTAAAAGGCACAAGCATAAGGTCATGAATGCCCATATTCCTAGTTTGCAACTATATTTGCTCTCCCCTCTTTCATCTATCATTGATTGGAGTCTTGTGCCTTAAATTCAATATCTCGTACATACATAGTACGTCTAAATGTTGTGAATGTAAAAACAAAAGCTATTCGGCACCAAAAAGGCTGCTATGACAATTCCCAATCATGAAACAAGGACAAGATTCACTGATTATGAGCAGAACAGATTAGATAACTACTTTTGAAACAAGACATGGTACAAAGCAAACTGTCTAAGAATTTGCCATTACCAATTTCAGTTTTAAATAATCCCCTCCTCATACTCCCCTTTGTGTTTGGGTTGAAGAATGTTAAGTACATCCATTCATGTACTCAAGTGAGGGAAATTGACAGGAGATTTAAATTTTAATACTATACATAGATGAACTAATTCCAGTGGATTATGATAAGAATCACCCCTCCTTCAGTGGTAGGACACCTCCAACCTGATTTTGCCATGTTAAAGTCAGTTCAAATAAAAGCCAAATGTTGTCAATTTCATTCTTATGCTTACAAAAATGTTCAGCATCCCCCAAGCTGCTAGAAAGAAGATTGATCCTCAGTAAGCAGAATGAAGCAAGAAAATAAAGACAAAAACAGTATCCACATTGGCACTGCAACATTCCAAAGTCAAACCAATCTACTATTTTCCTGATGAAATCAAATATCTACGACTTGGATAACATCCTCTCAAAATAACTGAAATAATGATACCACATCCAGAACTCGAATTTCAGCTTTGGCAGTAGGAAGTCCAAGAGAAAACAAAGGTCTGCATTATCTTTCCCAAACACAAATATTATAAGATACTCCTTTCAATCTCAAATATAAGAAAAAAATGTTTTTGATAGTTGGATTTAAGTACAAGCAAATTTCAAATATACCTATCTCTAAAATGTCTTCCTTTTAATTGAGATTTTATTTTTCTTAAGAAGTGGACTTTAACCTTAACTCAACTTTACAAAATCGGCGTGTAACATAAAGTTTGCATCCACTTATATATTATGAAATGTTTTTATCTCTATTCGATTTGGGATCTCAAACACACGACCTCACGCCAAGACCAATCAACTCATAGATGGGACTATATATTTATAGATTGTCCGATTGAAACTCAATAAACAAACTCACAATTATATACTGTGAAATGTTTTTATCTCTATTTGATGTGAGATCTCCAACACACGACCTCACACCAAAACCAGTCGGATAGAAACTCAATAGACAAACTCATACTAGGATAAACTCTAAATAAATTTAATACTATATTAAGAAGTGAACTTTAAACTTAAATCAATCATACAAAATCGGGTTTAACTCAATCTTACAAGTCAAGGGGTTTGCAAAATGTCTTTATTTCTAGTGGATATCAGATCTACAACCATTCCAGTGACTCTTATCTTTATTTAGTTTAGGAAAAATGTCTATGTTTCAAATGAAATTAGAACAATTAACTAAACAGATTAACTTTTTTTGTATTCAAGGCCCAAGGGAAGTACTATTTAAAAATAATTATCCATTGGAGTTCCAATCGAAAAAAGGGTTCCATTGTTGCGTACGTACATACACAAGTACTCTACACAGGAACTATAGACTCGTGTTATTTACAATCCTAATAATAAAATTTTAAACGATGATTAAAAAACATTATTAGCATCTGCACAGTCCCAACAATTCACAAGGGCCTCGATGTCCCAAATACACAAAAGTAAGCACACAAGTTTGCTATTTTCCTTTATCATATCCGTGCATTCATGCTAGATTTAATCCCTTTTCTGTAAAGCTCAATTGTGTAGAAAAAAAGGTCAAAATTTACAAATGGGGTATAAGATCGAAGCAATTGTGGTGTCGCTAACATGAAATTAATTTTTAGGTTTCCCAAAATTTAAATGCATGGTCATAAAACCCAACAGAATTGGAACGCTGAGAGAGAGGAAGGACCTGAAGTCCGCCGTCGCCGGACGTAGAGGGAGTGAGAACGGGTGCTAGGTGGTGGCGATCGACGACGACCTGGGCAGGGACGCTGAAGCCTTTACGAGGACCGGTTTCTCTGACTCGATGCGGTGTCGTACGGGGATGGACGTCGTGTTCATCGGCGGCGGCATCCTTGGAATCGTGATCGTGGTTTCCAAACCCTAGAAATCCAACAATCTTTCGCAACAGTCCCATGACTCAGGGAATAAAAAAAAAACGTGGTGTTCGTTTCAGCAGGTAAAGGACCCCCCTGCGCTGCACGCTTTTGCTTGCACTTTGCAGCTGCAGTTATTGCGCAGAAAATGAGATACCATGGGACGCTATATACAACAACCAACCAATCCTTCACTTTCTACGCTGCATCCCTTCATCTTCCATTCTATTTGCTTTTCATATTTTATTATTCTATTTTACAGTTACATTTTATTCTTTTTCTCAAGTAATATGTGATAATGATCTAGATTATTGAATTAAAACTCTATCTATTATATAATTGTATCTAAGCTTTTACTTCATTAAATGTTATTTTTACATTTTAATTAATCTTCTATGATTTTATATTTTTTCATTATTTTTGTTCAATTTTTTATTATTATTACCCCCGGGATTGTTTGTACTATGTTGTAAAATAAAATTATCTAACTATTATATTATATTCGAATACCAATTGAGCATATATATAATCTCATTCCTTCAATATATAATTTGCATGATGAATGGAGTTTGAGAGAAGAATTTTCCATAGGTAGCCATATTTCATCAATATATTACTAGGATAAAAGAAAATAAGAATATACTAACCATTACTTTTCCTTGCCTTCTTGTATTAATATCTATAAATAATGTATAATATAAGGTTAAAAATGTGGTTTTACTATCAAATTAAAATGATAATCAATCTAGATTGTCTAATTAGTGTTATATTGTCTAATATCAAAGAGATGACAATATAAATAATGTTACATGATTTCAAATCGTTTTCTAACGAATCTAATAATGAAATCTATCTATTTTACACAATGTCAAACTTAATTAAATAAGTGTCAATCAAATTTAAGAGCCTTCTTAGCAAAACAAATGTCCACTATATTCAGTATCTTCAACGTCTACTCATGATATGTTTATCTTCTACCTTTTGAATTAAGCAAACAAAAGATTGATTAAAACTAATCGAATTAATCAAGAACTTCAATCAAAGAAAAGAATTGAATTATCAACAAGCGTTCAAAAACAACTCTTTGGACATAAACCAAATTTCAAAAAGGCGGTAATGCACAATTTGTTACAAAGAATTTAAGAACAAAACTTTATTGAACTGGAACCTCAAAATTCATTGCGAAATCACAAGAGAATCAACCCCAAGAAGTTTAGCCTTCCATACGTAGGCAAAACAAAAAGGATTACAACGAAGAAAACTTTATGTTGTGGTTTTTGAATGTCGTTGTCAAACTTTGAATTCCTTCTTGGAGCTTGTATCTTTTTATAGGTTTTTCTACTCCAAAGCTCTTGAAAAAAATATTATGGTTCATATTTGGTTAACAGATTATCAGTTTCCAAGTTTCCAGAATTCTTGGATTTTATTTCTAGTTTTATCACGATTCTGTTTATTCGTACTTTGAAAAGATTTGCTTTCAATTTTGTTTTTGAGATATTATAAATTTTATTCTCCTATTTTTCTCCTTATATTTTATTTTTTATTTTGATTCAAAGAAGCAACTTAGGCTTTCGCATATTGGACCCATTCATAGTGGTAAACGCTTTCTTCAGACCGTCAATCCTGAGAAATATTAGATCGTCTACCCTAAAAGCACATAATTAAGAGAAATAACAGCTAAAGCCCAAATAAATCCAATTAGATTAATTTTAATTAAGACAATGAGTTTATTCTTGATTACATTCCAATAATTTATTTATAAAGCTATTAAGAATACCCCCACACTTATCCTTTTGCACTCCTGGGCAAAACACTTTATAGACTCACAATAAAACTAGGGGTGGCAATGCGGATTGGCCTACCCCGCACTTGGCCCACAAAAAGCGGGTCGGGTTGTCCCGCCCCACATAGAATTTGCGGGTTGATTTTTCTAGCCCGCCCCGCATAAGGATTGGCTCGCGGGCCAACCCACATAAAATTATTTATTTATTTATTTTAAATAATTTTTTAAATAAAAAAAATGATTTTTTTTATTTGGATGCATTAGGTAAATAGTTTCATAATATTATTTGCATTAGGTAAAATGTGAAATATGAGGCTTTATAAAGAAAATATGGGGGTGCAGAAAAAAATTTATGCATTTTAAAGTTATGCGAGTTATGCAGACCAGTCTGTCCTACCCCGCACTTGACCTGCACGGGCTGCGAGTTATGCAGGGCGGACCTAAACGAACCAACGAGTTGAAATAAGCAACCCGTCCCGCGTATTTTTCAGCGGGTCGCGGGCCGGTCCGCACGGCTCGCCCCACTTTGCCACCCTTAAATAAAACAAAGGATTATAGTGCAAATAAAAGAGAAAAATTACAGTAGATTTTAGGAATGCTTAACATCAAGCATGTTATAATTTCAAGAAATCAAATAATCAAGACAAATGTGAATCGAAATTTCTATATTTTAATACACAAACAGTAATTAAAATCAAATGATAAATCAAGAATGACATAACTTTCACAAGTGTTTAAGTTTGTATTTATACTTAACACTCATGTAGAAAAATATTATCATATGCTTAGTAAGACTCTAATATTCACAATAGTTGAAAAATTTGCAATCAAAGATCAAAAGGACTTCATAATGGATATAATGGGGTAAAGGTAAGTAAAATGGGTTTAAAAACCATAGATTGTTATTCAACAAATCAACAAAAGAAAATAGAAACTAAAAATACAAATCAACAAAAGATAAATCCTAAAGTATCATTCTCCTTCCACACTTAAATCTCACATTGTCCTCAACGTAAAAGTAAACAAATAAATATGTATGGTAAAAGTGGGAAAAGAAAAACTTCATCGTCAAGCTTGAGGGAAAGGAAGAACTGCAACAAATCTCCTCAACAATCTCCTCTACAATAAAGACCAATATGTTTGTTAAAAAATCTAGCCAAGGCATACAAAACCTTGTTGTAGCAGTGAATTATGAAGGACATATGTTATGAAGAGCCTTATGCAGTACAGTGGGACTGGCATGGGTCAGGAGGACGAATGTAGGGAGGGTAGAGATGGTTCCATGAGTGGGTGGTGGTGTGTAAATAATAAATGAAAGAGAGAGGCTATACAGTGTAGATAGTCTAATGAGTTTCCTTATATGGGATTGTCTAGGGGTGGCTGTGAGTTGGTGTTGATGGAATCTGATCATTTAATGTTACGCTCAAGTGGTAGTGAAGATGGTTGGTGGGATGATAATGGTAGGTTTGACTAAATGTCTAGCTATTGTAAACGGTTTGGTTGGGGAAGGTTATGGAGAGAGAGGTATGTCATGAAATGGTAGTGGTTGCGCATGAGGGTGTCTAATGCTTAGAGAGACTTCAGTATCTTGCAAATTTTTTGAACTATACGTGTTTGTAGCTGCTTTAGTTGAGCCTGGGCATTTTAGCACAATGATCTCTGCTAGTGCGTGAAAATATGCATTACAACTATTATAACAATCATTAAATGATATAAACTTGTCTATTTGAGCATTTGTACAATCAATTGGATTAGAAAAACTAAAATCTCCAAGAAACGCAAACACATTTTCGTCCTCAATGTTAATATGATATACACAATGATTCTTACCATAATGTCTCATAACGTCTAGTGTCTCCTGATTAAGAAGTTCCAACTCCATCAGTGGTGACTGGACAATAGATGGTAATTGTTCAAAGATCTTAGCAACCTGCAAATCAACTAGGTCAGCATTAAAAATAGTTGTTATGGATGCATCTATGCACTCTGGTTCGTTAGAAGATACTAGTGTAGTAATACCAACATCTTTAGTGAAAATCACATCTTGAGACGATATGCATTTGTTAATCTCAACACATGCTTGATAGATGAATGAACCAATACATGAATCACTAGTAAAAGTATTAGTAGAATACGATAATTCAAATTCTCTTGAATATTCAAGTAAATTATCATCCTTAAAACCTGTAAGTTTGTCAATGCAAAGAACATAGTGATTATGGACTGGTTGTTCTACAATGTCTAGGACAATGGTAGACACTTCAAGGTTAGACATTACATTTAAATCAATGCTTGCACATGCATATGTATTAACAAAATCCTCCTTGACTTGAGCAGTCATATGCACTTCGGGAGTGTCTTCAAAAGCATAAACATGATTAATAACAACATTAGGTTCATCAACATAATTATTAACTTTAGACAATTCATCCATAATTGTTGTTATGACATTTTTTTGGAAGATAGTCTATACTTGGGTAAGGGTTTATACTTAGTGAACAAAATAGAAAAGAATTAGTCTAAAAAGATATATTAGAATCACAAGTAAAGTCTGTATCAAATTTTGAGAAATTTGCTAAATCTAAATTAGGATCATGAAGTGATTTCAACCTTTGCTTAACAATATCTTTAGCCTGTCTAGCCAATTGACCAATTCTCTCTTCTAGTTCTAAAGACTAACATATATGCTTTTGTTGATAATTCATTGTATTTACCATTAATTGTTTCACAAACTCCTCTAAAGATGATTTTTCAAAACAAGGAGGAGTAATGTCAGGTTGCACAAATTGTTGAAAGGGTGGTTGGCTTTGCTCATATTCATCATAATATTATGGCTCATAATAGTATTGACAATATGGCTCATAAGGCTGTTGCAAATTTAGCACACAAAATTGTTTGGAATATGACTTACAAGATTGTTGTGGCTGCTAAAAGTAAGGTTCATTTTATTGCAAAGGATGCTCATAAAATTGTGGATTGCTACAAATATGATTCACAATGCATCACATAGTTGTACTCTTGATCATGATGAGATGAAGAATAATTTCTAGATGAAAAATAGTTTTAATTCATATCAATTTCAGAATAAAAAAAATTAGAAGAAATATGTCATGAAAAACATTTAAACGTTCTATCAATAGATCATTTATTTAGAAAATATATTTCCTTTTTTTATATTGATGTGATCACTCTGAAAACTGGAAAACTAAAAATTAGAATGTAAAAACAAAGTTATACATGTAGAAGAAGAAAAATTATGCAGATACATAAAAAATTATGCAAATAAAGAAGAAAAATGATGATCAAATTCAAATTGGATTCCTCAACAATGACGCCAAATTTGATAGTTGTCATTTTGCTGTCAAATTAAAATGATATTCAGCGTAGACCATCTAACTAGTGTTAGGCCATCTAATACCAAAGAGATTATAGTATATATAAGGTCAGATGACCCAAAGTTGTCTTCCAACGAATCCAATAGTGAAATTAGTCAAACAATGTTCAGAATCTATCTATAAGCAATATTTTTCAATCTTGTGTGCACGAAAAAAAAGAGTCCAAGAAGAAAGAACAATATTCCATGATGAAGAACATCTATCACATATAAATACTCAGAAAAAGGCTTCAAACTTCATCAAAATTCAATTCAGATTTGAAATTTCAAATTTGATTACCTTGTTTATGTAACTGTTTTTCTTCCCAAATTTTCAAATTTTGCAACAGCCCAAAAGCACTTCATTTTTTGATTACCTTCTTTGGGTGCTATGTGATTATGATGCAAAATCTTACCAAAACACTGTCAATTGAAATCATAATTGCTCCATTAAATTAAATTAAATAACATAAACAGATGAAAACAAAAATACAATTTCAAAGTTTAATCAAATGAACAAATGAGATGAAAACAAAAATACACTTTCAACCGTGAATAGACATGAAAATAAAATAAAATGGATGTCGAAATGATACCAATGAGACGAAGAGATCACAATACAAACGAAAAAATGAGATGAAAATTTCACAATACAAATGAAAAAATTGATAGAAATGGCTTTAACAATCTGAACCGTTTTGATATAAATGTAAACAAAACGGATAAAAAAACATTAAAAAAATGCAAAACCAAAAAAATGAGATGAAGATTTCACAATACAGATGAAAAAACGGATAAAAATTGAGCTAACAATCTGAACATAAATTATATAAATGCAAACAAAACTTAACAAAAAAACATTAAAAAACCGCAAAAAAAAATAAAAAATGAGATGAATATTTCACAATACAAATGAAAAAACTGAGAAAAATGGAGCTAACAATCTAAACAAAAATCATATAAATGTAAACAAAATTGAACATGGAATTACCTTCTTTAGGTGCTATGTGATTCTTATGCAAAATCTTCAGCAAAAACATAATTGAAACCTTAATTGCTCCATTAAATTAAATCAATAAATAAATGAGATGAAGATTTCACAATATAAATGGAAAAATTGAGAAAAATGGAGCAAACAATATGAACAAAAATTATATATATAGATGCATCTCAAACGAAGGATAAACACTTAATCCCAAAAAATAGTGAAAAACAAAATGCAGAAAACAAAAAAATGCAATGAACATTTCACAATATAGATGGAATAACTGACAAAAATGGAACAAATAGAATAATAAAATGAGATTAAGGTATCAAAAATTATTTGGTCCAAGGAAAATGGAAAGAAGAAAAGCGAAATCAAAACAATAAATGACTCAATGAAGAACAACCTATATATAATGAAAATCCATCGTTTATGCAATTTCAAAATTCAAGAAATAGGCGTTAAATAAGAACTATCAGAAAAACAAATGTGTAGTGGTGGTTCTTCTCTTCTCAGAATGTGCAGTTGCCGAATTTGTGAATGAGGAATTAGGATTTTGGAAAGTGAGTACATAAGAGAAGAGAAGCAAGAGTGTTGGAGAGAGTGTTTGAGAGGCATTAGGATTTTGGAGAGTGAGTAAAATTGGACCTTTAATAAGTGTCACGTGTCTTCATAGAAATGACCCACGTGTCGATACTTCATTGATTGTTGTTTGCTATTTTGGATATTAACTTTTTGATATATTTTTTTCAAAATTTTCTTTGATTGACACGTGTCAAAAAATTTGTCTTTGAAGTGGTTAGAATTTGTATTGTTTATTGATTTATTGATTGATATTGATTATTTATTTATTGATAAGTTAATTATGATCAAATATCTAGATTGGAAGACATAAATCAATGTACGAGCAACAAAGACAGCAAAGCCTTCATCTCAAAGTTGAGGAAGGATGTAACGAAAAAGGCCCACGTCGTGAATCATACTTTTAACTATAAAATAAGTTACATATCTCAACAACAAACTTGAAAGCGCACTACGCTGACAACAATCACGATGTAAACATTGTTGATCTTGATGTAAACATGGTTGATCTTCATGTAAAAGAAAGAGCAGTCACCAATCTCCCTCACGAGTCATATTAAGTTTGAATGCACAAACAAGAGAAATGATTCGCTTTGATTTTAATTCGTGGTGTTCGAAATTCACATCAACTAGAGATTAGAGTCTTTTATTGTGTATAAGTGGGTGTAAACCTCAAATTTCATTATCTCTTTTTTATTTGCAATTAGGTTCATCAAAACTTTCCTTTTCCATTTCAAGTGTATCCTAACGAGAAAGAAAGCGAAAGGAAATAAATATTATCCAACATCGTCCCAGTAGAGGTGATTGATGAGAACGTCGCCGCGGAGGTTCAAGAAGTATATGGCGGAAGCAGCCACCAACATCTCCGATCCGGCGTATCAGCTTCCAAATTCTCCGACGAAAAGCTTTCGAAGAAGAGGAATTAACGGAGAAGATCTGAGACTAGGACCAGCAGCAAGGCAACACTTCAACCGTGTTCAGCAATGTTCTTTTACAGCACGTGCATCTCCCGTGAGTTTGTTAGGGAACTGATATCTTTTATTTAATTCTAAAAAAAATACAATCATGCTATAAACGTGCTTCAATTCTACTGTTTCGCGTGAAAAATCTATGTAGTTGGCATAAAAAAATGTTTATTTCGTGAAAATTTAACTAAATCATTAATTTAATTCTTTTATTATTTGTTTGTTTAATTTAATTTCTTTATTATTAAAATTTTGAGTTTAGTCTCGAATTTTTTTAAATTACTCCAACGCTATCTTTTTTATCCTGACAAATTAATATTGTTAATAAATAATTATTGATATTTTTTATTTATTTATACGTAACCAGCGAAAGTTGTTGTGTTTGTGAGTTTGTACTAAAAAATAAGTTATTACTAGTAAATATTTAATTATAAAAAAATTATGTTAATGATATATTGAAAAATAAAATTTTAATGATCTTATAGAATAGCTAGTAGTAATGATATAGGAGATATTGAAAAATAAGTAAACGTATTTGCAAAAAAGGTTACAATGTGATTATTTATGATATATTAAGAAAATAAGTCAAATAAAGATGTAGTAGGAAAGTTAATTACGTAGAAGTCTTGGTTATATACTTCCAGGTAATTTTAGAAAAATATATGTACATCAAATAATTAAAATTTTAATATATATATATATACACACTGATATTATCGAAAAATAAGGCGTTAAATTTATAATATATTTTAATTTATCTTCTCTGTTTGTTTTATTTATAATATATTAAAAATAAAATTCGAATAAAATACTATTAATAAAGTTTATACTATACTCAATTTATGTGTGAATGAAAAAATAATTATGATGTTCTCAATCACAAAATTAAAATAAATAAATAACGACAAAAACTATAGTAACTTTTTTAATAGTTATGGTTATAAAAAAATTCAATCATCATTAAAAATATTTTATAGTGTGTTTAATTTACAAATTAATTAAACAACCCACAATAAAAATTGTTGTTAAATAAATATTATATATAAATTATTTTTTAGTTTTATATTGGTTAAAATTTTGATGTAGATTCTATCGATATAGAAGGAAAGTGACATGTGTTTTACACTGATTTCTAACTAATGTAAGATATACATAAAATAAAATACAACGGTTATATATACTAACGGATGTAATATTCGATGTAAAATGAATTAGAATTAACCGAAGTAATATCTAATATAAAATAAATGAATTAGAAATAGTCAATGAGACAATTTAAATTAGTTGGGATCTTAAATCAATGTAATATATTCACTTTGTGCGAAAATAAATAAAAAATTGTAACATATTATATTAGTTGAATCCTAACGAATGTAATATGTTGTAGTTTTTATTAAAATTTGTTGATTTTGTGTTTTTCTCAACTTATAATTGTAAATATACTTTACACAATATGCTATATATGTTTCAATGTTGATTTAGCATAATGAATATCAAAATTTATTTAATTAAAGCACACGGACATTTCAATGTAAAAGCATAACTAAACAAATCATAACTCTTAATAAAAACTAAAGTAACAATGTGAAATAACAATATCTAAGTAATAAACGTAATTCAAATTAAAGTTAGTATTAAATCGTAACAATTAATAATATAAAATTACAACAAATATCAATTAAATTATATTCATATTTCATTTAAACTTTTAATTCTAGTTTGTATTCCATTAAAATTTAAATCCTGTTTTACATATTAATGTAATTAAAAATAATTACAAATTTTTTACTAACATTAATTTAATTAATGTTCTACTATCATCTAAAACATAAATTTTAATTTCATCTTAAATTTTAATATAAATTCATTTTTTTCAAATAATAATTTTAATTTTATTATTAATATTAAATTTAAAATTTCTTAAAATATATATAAAAAAAATTTACATTGTAGCATTGACATCTTCGTATATAGTGAGATTACGGGACATAATGGTGGTGCCCTCTCTATGGGATTTTAGGATTGAATGACACGCTAGGCATGATCTCACTGCAATTACGAAGTGTGATGGTATCCTACAACAATAACTTTGTGAAAGAATGAGGGACCAATGTACAAATGATGATTGTTCGCGAACGATGATGAATAACAAACAATGACGAAGAGTGAATGATATCAACATAGAGCAAACGACGACGACATAACGTATTACATCAGTTATAAGACGAAACAAAAAAACATAAAGTAAAAAGGGACACATGTAACGAAAAGGTGAGGAAGAATATAATATAAAAGCATAATACATTAGTTGTGTTTGTATTAGACTATATTACTTTTGTATATATTATATTTGTTCCCTTTATAATTAATGTGATAGGTATCTCAAACATTTCACTTTACATTGGTTTTGATATAAATAATGTAATAATTGATGTGATCTTCCTCTAATACATGTTGATTCATGTCGATAACAATTAGGTTGATGTTTTGCTTTGACATCGTTGTCGATGTAAAGTCGAGTGCATGCTGGTTCGTGTTGAGAACATTCAGGCCGATGTCATATCTAGATTGATGTTTTGTTTAAACATTGTTGTTGATGTAAAGTCGAGTGCATGTTAGTTCATTTGGAAAACATGTGTCAAGAATATCTAAGTTGATGTTTTACTTTGATATCATAATCAATGTAAAACTCGATGCATACTAGTTCATGCCGATAACATCTAAGTTGTTTGAAATATGTTCTATTAATAGATCCCAAACTTTTAAAGTTTTTTTTTAAAATTCGTGTAACTTGACAATAGATTTTTTATTTTATTTTATTTAAGTGTGAGATATACTCTTATATTTACCCTTATAGAAATAATTATATAATAGGTCTCATATTATGAGTAAAAAATATTATATATTAGATATTTTCCATGCGTTAAACTTGTATAATAATAAAAAATATTATTATTACTTTGTATAATAATACAGTTTTCAAACACATTTTATAACCTACTGTTATAAAATGGGTATGATAATAATCCATACACAGTGCAAGTTGTGCACTAAGTATGGAGTAATTTTTCATGATGAACTTGCTATATCTGTATTGTCTGTAATTAATATAAAGTGAGGATTGCATTTTTAGAAGTAGTAAAACACCTAATAACATTTATGAAGATGATTAATTAAATAATAATGAAGATGATTATTAAATGAACAGAAAAGAATTTTAATATATTATAATTATCTACTACCTTTTGAGTATTTAAAATAAAATATAGTTATGGTAAAAAAGTTTTTGACAGAAAATAAAGTGAGGATAAAATAAGAAGTGGGGAGAATGAAAGAGGGTTAGGGGTAGAAAGGGAAGAAAGAAATTGACAGGAAGCGGCAAATGGGTAACTATCAGATCATATCCAAATAGAAATCTTGAAAGTGTGAGGAAAGTGTGAATAATAAATTGGGAAAAGGGAGGGAATGAAAACCAAATCTAAAAGTAAAACCCTAAATTAATACTATCAGCCCAAAGCCCACATCGGGTATTCCATCTCTGCCCTCTTTCATTCTCTTTCTTATATATACCCTTCCCCCTTCCAATTTCTCTTTTCTTCTTTTCCTCCTTCTTCTCTCTCTTCCCTTCCTGCACTCGCGCACGCACCTCCTTCTTCAATCACTGCGTTCTTCCTCGATCAAATCCAATACCCGTTCTCTCCGCACGCATTCCGAACCCACCACCGCTCTGCGATCCGCATTTTGCTTTCGCCTTTCGCTCTCCGTACACCCGCCATGGATTCTCGGGAACCGCACCAGCAACCGCAATTGCCAAACATGATGGTGGGACCCACCTCCTACCCTTCCATGTTGGCCCCTGCCACCGCCCGATTCCCTTTCATCAACACCAACCACCACCACCACAACCACAACCCTCCTCCTCCGCCTCCACCACCTCCTCCCGAGCCTCTCAACGACATCAACAACAACAACACGTGCGAGGCTGCGCTGAAGCCGTGCGCGCTTGGAGTGGGTTCTTCGGAGTCCTCGAAGAAGAAGAGGGGCCGGCCCAGAAAGTACTCGCCAGATGGCAACATTGCGTTGGGCCTTGTCCCCAACCACGCCGCCGCTTCTTCTGCCGAACCTCCAGCCAAGAAGCACCGCGGACGCCCCCCTGGTTCCGGCAAGAAACAGATGGACGCCCTTGGTATCTCTTTTTCTATCCTTTTCGCTGTTTCATTTCATCCCTTTCCTTTCACGTGTTTTGATCGTGTATTTTTTCTTCTCTCTGTTGTTCAGGAATCTCTGGAACTGGTTTCACGCCCCATGTTATATCAGCCGAAGCTGGCGAGGTATATACTAGGATCGCTCACTCGCTTGTCACAATCACAATGATAATGATAATAACGGGACATGTAGGGTGTTGTTGGTTACTACTTTTGTTGCAAACTATTCTCAGTGGTTACTTCTATGTCTCTCTGTTTGCAGGACATTGCTGCAAAAATTATGGCCTTCTGTGAGCAAGGACCACGAACAGTTTGCATTCTTTCTGCGATTGGTCCTATCCGCAATGTCACCATTCGACAGCCGCCCTCTGCCTCCACCCTGTCTGGCCCTGATGTGTCATATGAGGTATCTTTTACATTCCTTTACCATTGCAATCCTTTAAACACCCATTTTCAACTGTTTGTAAGGTTTTCAATTATGGTTGCGATCCTTGGTTGTGGAAGTTCTGGCAAATGGGGCCACAATTGTGGTTGTGATGCAGTTTCAGTCAGCCCCAAAACCATGTCAACTGTTTAAAAGTTTTGTTATTCTATATTGATTGACAATGATCTCAAGTACTATATATCTGTTTGGTGTGCTTGTGTGCATATTAACTGTACTTTGTCAAGCAGAATTTGAAGAAATACACACACCTATTATCTTCCTGTCCATGTGCTTAATTAAAATTTCGATATTTGAAAACAGAGTATGATCTACGTTTTAAAAACAAAATCTATCGGAAACATTTACTTGGGATTCCACATTTTCCCTTTCTTTCCTTTTTATTCTCGTATCCCTAATTTAATTTCATTTTCCCTTTAATTGCATATTAACTGTACTTTGTCAAGCAGAATTTGAAGAAATACACACACCTATTATCTTCCTGTCCATGTGCTTAATTAAAATTTCAATATTTGAAAACAGAGTATGATCTACGTTTTAAACACAAAATCTATCGGAAACATTTACTTGGGATTCCACATTTTCTCTTTTTTTCCTTTTTATTCTCGTATCCCTAATTTAATTTCATTTTCCCTTTAATTTCATATTAACTGTACTTTGTTAAGCAGAATTTGAAGAAATACACACACCTATTATCTTCCTGTCCATGTGCTTAATTAAAATTTCAATATTTGAAAACAGAGTATGATCTAGGTTTTAAACACAAAATCTATCGGAAACATTTACTTGGGATTCCACATTTTCCCTTTCTTTCCTTTTTAAATTAACTGTACTTTGTCAAGCAGAATTTGAAGAAATACACACACCTATTATCTTCCTGTTCATGTGCTTAATTAAAATTTCGATTTTTGAAAACAGAGTATGATCTAGGTTTTGAACACAAAATCTATCGGAAACATTTACTTGGGATTCCACATTTTCCCTTTCTTTCCTTTTTATTTTCGTATCCCTAATTTAATTTCATTTTCCCCTTTAATTTCATATTAACTGTACTTTGTCAAGCAGAATTTGAAGAAATACACACACCTATTATCTTCCTGTTCATGTGCTTAATTAAAATTTCGATTTTTGAAAACAGAGTATGATCTAGGTTTTGAACACAAAATCTATCGGAAACATTTACTTGGGATTCCACATTTTCCCTTTCTTTCCTTTTTATTTTCGTATCCCTAATTTAATTTCATTTTCCCCTTTAATTTCATATTAACTGTACTTTGTCAAGCAGAATTTGAAGAAATACACACACCTATTATCTTCCTGTTCATGTGCTTAATTAAAATTTCGATATTTGAAAACAGAGTATGATCTAGGTTTTAAACACAATCTATCGGAAACACTTACTTGGGATTCCACATTTTTCCTTTCTTTCCTTTTTATTCTCGTATCCCTAATTTAATTCCATTTTCCCCTTTAATTTCATGTGCTATATTTTTGGGGGATTGTACAATTTTGAATCTATCAGTGGAACTATTTCGGTAGATTTACTCTAAGAATTGTTATGGAAAGAAATATCAGCTGAATTTTGTTTACTCAGTTAGGTTCACTTAAATTCCTTCAGATAATCCTGATTCAACTGTGTGAATGAACATATATAAAGCCATAATAACACAATTGGAGGAGGTTATCTGTTTTGTGAAGGGAGTACCTTCTTTAATGGTTTCCTTTTTATTTTAAAATACCTAATTTGATCTGAAAAAACGTGCCTTGAAAATTATATTTCTATTGTTTTTTATGGAACTGAATGGTTTAAAACATGCTATAGCTCTATAGGGATTCTGTTTCTACTGTTGAATCTATTGGAACCAAATGATCCATCTGTTGTATTGTTTAACAGGCAATGCAGATGAATTAAATTTGATCTGTATTCATCTTGTAGAATAGTATAATCTTTTAGGTATTAAAAGAACAGGAAATATATAGCTATGTATGCCATCTGATTACTAGAAGCTGCAGGCAGGAAATTAGCTGGAAATCTTCTATGTGGAGTTTGGTTCTGGGAAATATGGGTTTTATCTAGTAAAATATGTGTTGGGCCAAGGTAACAGTTGGAATTGGATTAATTTAGGGGATGGTGAAGATGGGTTAAGTACATTTATGGAGTCTGGTCTTCAGTCCTGATCTGTTGGTTGGTTATAAGAATTACTATTTATTTATATTTAGATGCTCCATAATTTCCTAGTCCTTGTAGGTGTTATTGGCCTTCCTCAAACCAAATTCTACTTTGGGACACCAAAGAAGAGCCGACATTTTGCATTAGTTTATGACTTTAACCTAATAAAGCTTTGACGCATCATATCTTTTACTGAACAATTACGTAAAGTTCTGTATAACATAATTACCATGTTCAAAATGACAATGTGAATAATTTTTGAGCTCAGTTTATATAAATTTATATTAACTATGTACAAAAGTTTTCAGACTTCGTGCCTTTCCTATGAAATGAGAAACATGTTTCTAGCAATCTTTAATATTTTATATTTAAACATTTCTTCTGATTTGTTATTTACCATTATTTGTTGTCTTTTTTAATTAGGGCCACAAGTACCCTTAGTAAAATATCTCTTTTAATTGTCTTGATGTTATAAAACATATCTTGTGCACATTTTCTTTTATTCGCATTTATTGAAGGCTACTTCCTCACTTCCATGCACTGTCCTCATTAGTAAAGGTATACTATATAGTGATTTAATTTATTAATGGGGTTTAAACAGATAATAATATTTTTTTTCTGGGAATGAAGCAAATTTATCTGCATCTTTAGTTCTCCTTATGTTTAATTTTACATAATTTCATTGTCAATGTTATTATTTTTACATTGTTGGTTTGTGTTTAAAGTTTAATTCACACCATTTGATGTCTTTTTCATTACAGGGTGAATTTGAGATCATATCACTTTCAGGTTTTACTCAACAATCTGAAAATAATAGTGGTCATAACGGAATACGTTCCTTGAATGTGAGTTTGGCAGGTCCTGATGGACGAGTATTGGGTGGCGAAGTTGCTGGGGCTCTTACTGCAGCGTCGGCAGTGCAGGTATCACTCTCAAATGTTGAGAAATTTATGTCAAATTGTAAACAATAGACCTATATTGGAGCATTTATAGAGAACATTGTGTAGATGGGTTCTTGGCTATTGGAGTCTTTTTCTACAAAAGGATGGATCTAACTTCGATGCATATCAACAGGTAGTTGTGGGTAGCTTTATTGCAGATGGAAAAAAGTCTAGCTCAAGTAACCTGAAATCTGGACGTTCTACGACGCCATCATCTCAATTGTTAACTTTTGGTGCTCCTACGACTCCAACCACTCCTACTTCTCAAGGGCCTTCAACAGAGTCATCTGAGGATAACGAGAATAGTAATTTTATTAAAGGCCCGGGAGTCCCGGGACTCTTTAATAATACCAGTCAGCCTATTCATAACCTGCCGATGTACCATCATCAACTGTGGACTGGCCATACTCAGCAGTGATGACTCCATTTTAGTTTCAACACTGCAGAAGCAGGACATTGCCATAATGATTCTTCATAGTAGTGGCTAGAGGTCAAATTCCAAAATCTAACATGCATTATTGGTTCTGGGACTGATTTTAGGGGAGTCTATCTTAAGGTCTAAATCTATTTATCTTCATTTTTCTGCTGATTAGGATTTTTATCATATTTGAAAGTGTTAGCCATGATAGTTCTTAATTATTTGAGCTTGTTACAGAGTTGGGTCTGTGTGTTCATTAGATATATTATATGCGGGTTGTTTCTCTCTGCACCCCCATAATTTAAGAAAAGGCCAGTGTCCTTGTCTTTTGCGTGTTAGTTTCCCAATTAGACTTTGGGATCTGATGATTGGAGAGGAAAATTGTGGTATGCATAATACAATTTATAATTATAAGGTCGACAACTCTAGATTAAACTTTTAGGGAAAAGTGCATTTTTGTCATAGATTCTGGAAGAGTGGATCTGGATTTTTTTTTATTTCGGAAGAGTTGATATGAAAATATACTTTTTAGTTTTGAAAGACTTCATCTGAATTATTTTTTAGTTTGAAAGAGTTGATCTATAAATATTATTTTTCATGTTCTAAAGGGTGTGACTGTTTTGTTGTGAGTTTTACTAGTTGGATGAACTACATCTCGTATATTGATGCTGTCGATGAATATGATTGCAATACTGAATACTGCAGCTCAAAGTCTTCTGGATCACAACTCTTTTCGATTAAAAATAAATTCCGGATGAAGTCTTTTAGAATTAAAAAAAAAATCGAGATCAAATTCATGACAATGACACCTCTTTTTGGGGGAGTTGAAATCAATTTTATAACAATGTATTAATCAAAAACATAATTACTGTTCTGATCAGACATCAGGAAAGATTCATTTAACATTTTGGAAAAGTCTAATATGAAATTAACACGAAAAAAAAATGAGTGTTATATATATATTTTTAAATTATGGGGGTGCTACTTAGGAAGATTGGAGGAAGAAACGGCCCAATATGAGTTCTGTTACCTTTAGGTTGTTTCTTCCTGCACCTCCGTAGTTTCTCTGGGCACTCCCATAGGTTAGATGAAAAGACTATTTTGTCCTTCAAATGTATATTTTATTTTTTATTTATGTAACTGTCAAATTGTAAAATCTGGAATATATATATATATTTTTTAAAATATTCTTTAATTATAGAATTTTAAAGTTATTTCTGGATCTAGTAATTTTAAAATGTATTCTTAAAAGATATTTTTGGATCACGAAAAAAAACATTAAAACATTACAAAACTTAAATAAATAAATAAAATAATATAAAGAGGTGCATGGAGAATTTACCTACCTTTATCCTACAAGCTCTTTCCTTTCTAAATAGTTTTGATCCGCGTGCCTGTGTGCTTGAAGAGGATAAACAAATTATAGTTACGATAAAAAATAAAAATTAGATTCAAAATCAGATTTTGTTTAAAATATTTAGTGGAAAAGAGATTAAAATTTTGTTTAGATACAACAAAAAGACCAGCTTATATTTAATAAATTTCATAAAGGGTGTGAAGTTGTTGGAGAAAAAAAAAGCAAATTTTTGGATGATTTTATATTAATGTGTTTTTGGGGAAATACTTTTTTGAGAAACAATAATGAACAAATTTTGAGATGTGCACAACATAATTTATTTACAATGACATTCACAAATATATGGCAGCACTCGATTTTCTTTCACCCTTGATTTTTGAAAGAGGAATGCATATTAATATAGTCCTAAAGTGAATTAATTGGTGACACCTATTCATCTGTCAATACCTTATCACTTTAAAGAGGAAATTAAAGTACAAATTATAGAATAGCTGATACAATTAATTAGGCCAATTTAATGAAGTCTTTTAACCATTTAAGTTTCAGGTGATATTTGTTAATGGTTTTTTCAGGAATATTAGTAATTTATTGCCTCCAATTTCTGAGAGTGGTAGGTGATATCTATTTTATCAGTTGCAGTTAGTTATTGAATGATTATCGAATGCAATAGAGGGAAGAACCAAAATATTTTAATATTTTAATTTTAATATTACTTTTGACTTTTTTTTTAATTTTAAATGATATACATGTAAATAGTAAATATCTTCTTTCTTCAAAACAAATAGATGTAAAGGGAAAATCACATCAACATGTATTATTTTCGAATTTATCCTCATTTATTATACTGTTATAATATTTTTATTTTATATTTTTTTTATACTAGCGAAAACACAGAAGCAACCGCGGTTGTAACATCGCAGACGAATTTATTATTATTTTCTCTTGCAAGGATGTTATTTGATAAAAATGTTTGATTTTATTTTGTGTGTGAACATGTATAAATATTAGATTTTGATAGTTGAGAAATTAAATATTGTTTTTGATGTTGGAAAGGTTCTTGAATGTTATGAATTTTTAATGTTATGTGATTGAATGATATGTATCATATATGAATGATGAAAATGATATGAAATTGAATTCATATATTTGAGATAATGTATGAACTCATGTTTGTTTGTTTATTAAGTATTGATGCCTATGTGTATCCTAGCAATATCTAATTCATCAAATATTGCTAATGTCTTTTTCTATATTTATCTCCATATCGATTGTTTTCACTTTTTTATGTACTTTAAAAAATCTTAATCGTTGTTTTTACCTTAAAGAATAATGATGAGAGACTATATACCTTCATAGGAAATAGG
Source organism: Phaseolus vulgaris (assembly GCF_051622355.1). Lineage (NCBI taxonomy): Eukaryota > Viridiplantae > Streptophyta > Magnoliopsida > Fabales > Fabaceae > Phaseolus > Phaseolus vulgaris. The sequence goes on from NC_143499.1 coordinate 915,458, forward strand.
TGGACCTATGTGTGGATCAACACTATGTCAAACTTCAATATTCTCAATTTCTTAGAATCGTTAACAAAAAAATCTTACTTGACACGAATTCCTAATAAGTCAATTTATTTGGATTGTGACACTCAATAACTTAGAATACAAGAACATGATATTCTTGAAAACTAAGCATAAGAGACATATGTATCCTAATAAATAAGAAACAGCTAACTATAATTCTTGTTCTATATATAAATAGGATGAATATTTTATTAATTTCTAAATCTTTTTATTATAATCTTCTTGAAAGACTTTGACTAGAACACAATACGAATATGTTTCAAACTTAAACTTTTATTTTCATTATTTATTGAAAAAACAACTTCTCATTTTAAGTGTTGATTTTTTTTTTCAAAAAAAAAAAAAGGATATGAAAGAACAAAGTTTGAAGTTCATTCACCACACTTAACTTGCGAGATTCCGATAAAAATATAATTAAATCATTTGTATTATTAATAAAATATTAGATAAAACAAGATATTTAAATTTTGTTATCTTTGATAATATATTTAAACTAAGAGATGAACAAATAATATATTTAAAATAATTTCTTTATTTTGTTGGGAAGATAATGATGATTCTATTGTATAGATAATATATGAGAATACCAAATAATTATTTTTATTTTATTATATTCTTATATTAGATGAAAAGAATTGTTTGATATTAATATAATTCTTATATTATTTAAAAATGGAATCAATAACAATTTATATATACATTTTTCTCTTAATTTTTCTAATAGTACATACTTATTCAATTATTTGAAAATTTCAAACTGTTGTTTTATTTTTCTTTGAATTAAAGTAATGTGTGGATGGGTTCAAAGTTGAAACACCCATCCAGCATGCATTTATGCAGGATAATACGCGGAATTGACATTTCCAAATTTTGATCACCGACAAACTAAATGGTAACTCCACTCTATAACGCGTTTACCTAATTTCCTAACCACTTCAACTAAAATCACTTCAAATCTTCCTTTTCATCCATTAATTAATAATTACGACTGAGTATGCATGCACATGATTATGTAACAAAAATTGCTCATGTCTCTTTGTAACTTCAAATCTACTCTGCTATGCTAATAGTAATCTCATACCTTAGATAGGAGTAATGGTATCCTATCAACTATCCAAATAGAACAATATTTTGGAGATCCTACATCGATTAAAAATTAGAGTATTTTATTGTATATAAGTAGGTGCAAACCTCAATCTCATTAACTGATTTTATGGGATTGAGTTAGACTTAAAGTTCACTTCTTAATAATAGGGATAACATATTATGAATGATCCGATAACGACCTGATAGCGGATGGTCTGATAAGTCTAACAAACACTCACTAAGATAGACTCGAAAGGACTCTGATACCATATTATAAAGTATGATCTTCAACACAATATTTTATTTTTTTCAACAATGGGAACAATAATATTAATACAAATAATTTCTAAGGGAATAATTTTTTATGCGTTGATAATATATAAATCTGATTTTAAAATTAACGTTTTATAACTTTGGATTAAACCGTACAAAATGAGTATAATTATATTAGATTATTTGGGGTATATTAACGTTTACATATCATAAATACAGTTGTCAACTGCAAAAGAAAAGACGCCCACTACCGATGGTAACATCTCAGTTGGGAGAATAATCCAATGTCATGACTTGTTCACCAAAGTCGGCAGACCAAACTACACCCACGCGCCACCACTACCCCCACCTCTTTACAAAATTAAAAAATCTATTAGAAAATGGACTTTAAACTAATTCAATCCTTAAAATCAGTTTATGAAATAAATTTTACATCCACTTAGATATAATAAAATATTTTAATTTTTAATTAATATAAAATTTTCAAAATACACTTTTTATACTAGGAGTGTCAACTCGTGATACAACTAGAAGTGTCAACTCGTACGTGATAGAACATGGTTAAATTTTAAATCAGATCCAATAGAAAATTAGTTAAAAGTTCACGCGTGCACGCGCTTGTTGACGAGCTTAGGGTACCTCTGTCCTCTTGCAGTCGAAGGGATCCTTTCTCCAACGGCTACTTCCCATTTGCAGAAGTCATCATCCAAAGTATACATCTAAAGTAACCCTTTCTTTTCTCTGTGGTCACCTAAATATTAATATAATAATAATTATAGAAAACCAAAGCTTTATTATTTAATATTTAATATGCTGCAATTAATATTATTGTATGTTTTATATAAACTCGTTGGCAGATTCTAGAGCCACAAGAGATCATCCACTCTCTTCTTCTTCTTTTCTTTTTGACCTGGAACATCGTACCTTGCTTTTGTTGCATCCATGGATTGTTTGGTGATGCCAGTTTCATTGATCCGGCGTCGTTCCACGGGTTCTCGTTACATGGTGCTTCCGAAAGAGGGGTTGGAGGAAGAATCAGAGAAGACGGTGATGGTGGTGGTGGGAAAAGAGAAGAGGGTGTTTATGGTGGAGCCTTTCATATTGCAAGAGAACCCCTTTCGCGTTTTGATGGATATATCCACGAAGAAGGACCCTGCAGCGGAGAAGGAGCACTTCCATTTCACGTCCTCTCAAAGAAGAGTAATCTTTGTGGACGTGGATGACATTTTGTTCGAGCACATGTTGTGGCTCATGCACAATGATGCTTCTTCTTTGTTCCAGCTCAATTTGAAGGAGATTATTGACTTCTATACTCACGATGTGTAAATCTTTGTAATCAATCACTCATCATCTTATAATCACACACTACCTTCGTTTTTCATCGCACCACACCCACTAATCTCTCTTGTAAATTTCAGATACGGAAAAAACACACTTTCTAATATATATATATATATATATATCTTCCCTTCTGTTTCATTTCACTTCTTATGCTCATCTTTAATGAGACCAGATTTAGAGTGTAAATGTTTGGTTTGATTGAAAAACTGGATTCAATGGTTAATTGTTCCATACCCCACCTTGTTATTTCTGCTGTTTGGGACAAAAAAAGTTCCATTTACATTCATTCACCACACACAACAAGAGGTTCGTGGATGTGGGGGAGTAGGTGTTCTTCCAAGTTTTCCTGGCTTCTGATCTATGTTGGTTGAAATGTGTCTATCGACATCATGAACTTGCTGACATGTTTAATTTAAGCCTAATTAGTGTATTTCAATTTTTGTTGCTGACTTCTGAAGGCTTTTTCTCCTGTTTTGTTTACATGATTTTGTATGTTCTGCACTCGTGTTGATGAAGGATGCATTTCCTCTGAATTTAAGAACTGTATTGTGAGTGTTCATCACTCAGAGAAAAAAATATCATAGTGTCTAAAATGGATTGAGAATAACTAAATCCTTCTTTACCATTTCTCTGCCAAAGATGTTTCAACAGAGACACTTGAAAGACATCTTAAAATGTAACTGGCCTCTACTTGCCTTCAAAAGATCTTGTGTTTCTTTATCTTTTATTTTTCCCTACAAAGGCTACAATTTTTTTTTGTGTGGTGTGAGGGTGGTTGTTTTTACAGAGCTACAATTGAAAAGGAAAGAATTTGAATGTTTTTTAATGGTTAAAATTTAGATGAGAGAATAAATAAATATGGTGTCTTGTTTCACCTTTTTTTTTTGGGATTTAAAAAAAAATCAACCAATTAGAGAGTATATACAGAAGGAGTGTAGTTCCAGCATTTCTCAAATTCTAAAAAAACAAAATGTATCTTTTATCTCTGTTGGGCCTAATTCTGGAAACTTGAACTGGTCTTCTTCAGGTAACCAGAGTTTCTTTTTCATAACAGTTAGTTCATTTGGAGGCTATTGCTTCCTGCACATATCAATTGAGACTTCACCCAACATTGTATGGAAAGACAGAATTACCCTCCAGGTTTTGCCTTTCTTCTTTTCAATCGGGTGATTTTGGTTCTCATTTTTTCTCCGTCTTGACTACGTTTTTTGAACTCACTATTCACAGTATTTTTCTTGTAACTTTTTGCATTAATTTTAGGTGCATTCCGTTGTTGCAGAAAAGTAAAATGATTTTTTTTTTAATTCTGGAATGGGAAATAGTGTAATCCGAGAATACATTAGGGAATCCTAAAAATCATGCACTATGTAATCCCATTTTGAAAATACATTTTCAAATCCTAAATCTGGAAGTAAAGAAAAACCCAATCTCACATTTTCGTAATGATGAAATGGGTGTCAAAAACCACCAAAAATCATCACGAACCACCACAGGTCCAACCAAACATAGTAGGTCCAGAAAACGCAGACAAGACAGAAAAAAAATGAGAATAAGGAAGAAGGAAAGTCTAAAGCCAAAACCTGGAGGACATTTTTGTCTTTTCGTATAGTAATGGGTGCAGATCCCATTTCGTATGGTGCAGGAAGCAATAATCTCATTTTGAATATAATGGGATTGAATTTTTCATCCCATACTTTTCAAGTCGCAAACATCTGATAGTGGAATGACAAACTATTTCTTAAAAAAATACATTCTAAATTCTATATTTTAAAATATATTTTCTCAACCAGAATATAAATTTTAGAATAAAATAAATAAAAAAAATACATTTTGAATATACATTCTAAAATATAAATTATGTATTTCAAAATATATGTTATAAAATATAAAATAAAAAATATATTTTGAATTATATATTCTATAATATAAAAGTTGTATTCTGTGTTATATGTTTCAAAAATATAAAACTTTTATTTGATATGTATAATTCAAAATACAAAAATATTATTTTTAATGTTTTATAATATAGAATTCAGAAGGTTTAATACGAAACTGAAACTGCAAATACGAAAACCCATTGATTGATAGTTTATTAAGAAGTGTAAAATTAAAATTTCTATTTTTACGGGGATGCAACTTGAAAAGTATGAGTATGTATAATGTAATACCCTGAGTATCATCTACAATACAATTGGGTCCAACGAAATATAGCTTCACAATTTTTTAACCCATAAAATACATTTTAAATCTAAAATCTAAAATATAATTTTATTTTTCAAATTTTAAATATTTTTTGGATTTAAAAATACTTTTTGAATTTTAAAATTTAAAAATAAAATTGTATTATGAATTTTAAAGTTTAGAATACATTTTTGAAAATAAAATATCTTCCAAACTTATAATTTAAAATACAAAATTGTATTTCAAATTCTAGTGTCAGAAATTTTAGAATTCAAAATGTATAATTTTTTTTATAACTTTTTTAATCAGTGCACACTCCTTTCTTATATAATAAAGGATTTTGTTCACAAGTATCTTCTACCATTTTTTCTTCTTCTGAATAGGGCTTAAGGCCCAATACAAACATAAAAGCTGATCCTGGTTAACATTTGACTATAATAAATTATAGCTTTAATTTTTCAAAGTAAAATTATGTCTTTATTCTTTACACACTCCCTTCTGTTCTAGTCAAACACATTATTTTGGTTTCAAAGTAAGCCACCTGAAGTTTTTTAAATCAATTTTTAACTATTTGCCTTTTTTTTCTTATTTATTCTAATTAGTTACAATCCAAACACGCTTACATAACTTTCATATTTGTATAATCAATTTATTATTTACTTAATTATTTATTATTTATATATAACTTCTTTTGAATAAAATGGTATACTATTGATAATAATAGTCAAGGTTACGTGTACGAAAAAATCGTCTTCATATATTATTACAAAGTGGACTCCTCATTCCATGAACCGGTTTTATGAAGTTGAGTTAGACTTAATATCTACTTTGTAATATGGTATTAGAGTTATTTTGAGTCTATCCTAACGAGTGTTTGTTGGGCTTATCAGACCACTCGCTATTGGACCGTTATCTGACCACCCATAATATGTTATCCTACGCATGAGTTGTCACTCTCGGCGTGAGAGAGGGTGTGTTGGAAATCACACGTCGACTAGAGATGATGACAATTCATTGTATATAAGTGAATACAAACCTGATCTCGTGAGTTAGTTTTATGGGGTTGAGTTAGCTTTAAAGTTCACTTTGTAATATATATATATAGAAATACATTTTATCAAAATTAACCCAATTTTTTTTTTCTAAAAACATTTTATACTTAATTTTATATAAATATTCCAAAATGTATATATACTCTATTAAATTTATACGTTGTGAAATAGTATAAAAATAAAAAAATTAAACCATATTGTTGTAATTTATGAAAATACTAGTGTAAGTAATCATATACACTTAAAAAAACTAACTCTCTCTCTCAAGTAGGTCTAAAGATAAAGTATGTAATCTTCGGTCCTCACAAACTTTATAAACAAATCTGAAGTATCAAGAATCACAAGATTATTCTTTCTTTAAATTATTTGGTATATACTTATTACAACCATGTTTTTGTGGATATAATAAACAAGTTAAAAAACTCTATCATTACCAAAATATTATGACATAAAATCATGAAATTTCAAGTTCTTGTTGATACACGTATATAGCAATGAACATAATTGTTCATCATGGCTTAAATTTAATATTACACTCACTGCCTTTCTAACTTGACCTTTGATTGAAAGGCTCTCAAAGCTACTTCGCAGTGTTTTGACATCATTAGCATTGTGGCCTCATCCATGGTCACTATGCGACAACTCCATTTTTATATAAATAATCCTCAAAACGTGGTTATGTTTAATTACTATATATATATAATTAAATTCAAACACTAAACACTCACTTGTTTAAAAAATATAAAATTCAGCTGCTGCTATAAAGTATTATTATATGGAAATATATAAAAGAAGTTGACAGCTCAAATAAATGGGTGTAAACAGTAAGATGCAATATTATATTGCACCATAAGACTTAGTCAACCTGATTCCTTTATCTAAACCTTATTATATATTTTATTACTTAATTATTAACCACACTTGCACCAATTGTTTATGTTAATTTACAAGAAACAGGAATCTTTCTTCCCAACTACCTTCACTATACCTCTTCCATATATTCTTGGATTGCTCGTTAACCTTTACCTTAATATTATAATTAAGATTTTCATAAATTTGGAATATGTTCCCAAGATAAAAGGTCATTAGTTTTTGTGGAATTATTTCTGGAAACTTATGCGATTTAATTTAACTTTCTTATATAATTCGTTTAAAAAAAATACAAATCCAAATAGCCGTCACTAAATAACTTATATATATATATATATATATGCATAAAAAAATGTTAAATCTTTTACATGAATAAAAGATGTTGTAGTTATAAAATATGTTTTCTTTATATGCACAACCTTAATACATGAGTAGTTCACTTCAAATGGTTATTTCGATTTTATTTGTCTATAAAAAAAATAACATGCTTTGAAAAATAAGGAAAGTTTGACTTTTAAGAATTCCAGATCATAGCTAGCTTAATGGGGATGCAAAACTCTTATTTCAAACTCTGCTTAAAATAAAAAAGGAGACAGAGTCAAATGTCTGCAAATGGCTAATGCTTTTGATATATTTTCAGAACCTAATTGGAAGTGGCCTGAATTGGATGGAGTTGAATTCCGCAGTAAAAATGGAACACTTCCCCTTCGGCCTCTTCACAAAATTGGAATGTTTCAAGTCATAATTTTTCTCAATGAGAAATTTTTGTTCTTTTTGTTCTTTTTAGGGAGATGAAACCTAAAGAACGGTTGAAATTTTCGTCTTCCTCCTTCCTTCGAGCAGGTTGCTAAACTTTGTTGTGATCCTTTTGGTCTTTACGCTACTCTTTCGGCTCTCAGTCTCGGGTGAATACCAAATGGGTGAGATACTTGCAGAAGGCACTCCGACGCTCAAGTCAATAAAGAGGGTGTTCGACACTCAGGTGTGTACACTGATAATGACGTACCTTATTCCTTAGAATGTGTGCTAGTGGAATTGATCGCACTTATGGTTACATTACCTAATTCTTAATGGTAATTTAGTTTCACTGACCTTGGTTTGAACGATAATGGTTAAATGTGTCAGTCGACCAGGCCGTCCGTCTCGGTCAAGGAGACTAAGTCTCAGTCATCTCGGTCTCGTTCCATACCAGTACAATTTTCATTTTATTAAAAAAAAAAAACTAAATTTTGGAAGAGCTCACAGAATTGAAGATATATGACATCTATGTGGTAATATTAAGATATTCACCACAATGTTTAAAACGAATCCAAAATCTGTCAAGTAGCCGTAGTGATATCTCATTCCGTGAACACATGGTGCAAAACTTGGCAATAAAAGCTAATATGGAAAATATTTTTTAATCAAAGTTGTTTGATAAATATGAATGTGGAAGACAGATTTCTTCATTCAACATCGAAATTCTTTGCTTGCAAATTAGGTCTAAAGAATTTTTACACATGGTACCATGTGATTCCAAGGGAGGCCATCTCTTGAAAAATAAATCATGGAAGAAGCCCTATTTAATTATACAAATTGCATGTTCTTTCAGGATGTGTACGGACACATTTACAAACTGCTAATAAACACATACTTTATTACTTTTCAATTATTCACAACTCTCTCTCACCTAACATCTATCATTGCCAACAAAAAAATATATTGAATAAGAAAACACATGAGAAATTTCAATTCATATACAAACATGTACAAAATTAAAAGGTAGATAAAGTTATAGAAATGCATTCTTACACAACAACTCGTATACAACCAACCTACAAAACCCCTCTCTCCAAAACAAAAGTCAGTTTGTACCCACATAACATAATTGGGTAATTTACATATTTAGGATCATTATAGGTTTGTACTCCTAATTTTCACTATCTGTCACACACAACATATTCCTATTGTAGCAACAAATTGGTGAAGATGTGTTGAACTTATTTTAGCTAACTAAACATATCTTTATCATATCTTAAATTGTATTGTTGAATATCGAATGAACTTCTCGACATACCAATCATTTGGCTTAAACTGCACAACAAAGAATGATTCGGCCTTCGGACACAATAAGATGAAATCTTTATAATAAAGATTAATTACAATACAAGTAACTAATCACTTCTAAACAAGATTAAAGGAGTATTAGGACTTCGTAGGCCTAGGATAATCCTCAGGTTCATAGGAAAACTATAAATAAGTGAAGATCCAAAGGTAAAAGGTAATGATTCATTGACTATAATACTTGTGATCTAGACATATTCACTATTGACTTGAGTGTCAGAGTGTATTTGCAGGTACCCATCACCGAGAGACATAAATGATCTTATGCTAAGAAATTAATCTTAGGTATTGAATCCTCCAAATGAGTAACTAGGAGTGAGAGAGAGTTGGAACTGAGATTGAAATAGCTTGTATTTTAGCATTAATGTGTGAAGATGACACTCATGTGACATTTTCTAAAGAAAAAGTCAGGAGTTGGGAACTTCTTGGCCAATAAAAAACATTTAGGTTGAGTTACAATGGCTATACCTGGTGGGAAGGTCATGTTAGTATTATGGTATGAGAAGAATCTTTTAACTCTAATCATCAATCAATGTTCTTTGCTCTCTTAGTATGTTTACCTCAGCTTCTAAAATGAAATCAATGAACATGGTTTCAGATCCCTAATGTTTTTTTTATCAGCAAATAGCAATGAAATTAAATAAGACCACTTCAGGGGTGGTCCAACCCTTATACAACAAAACAGATTTTCTCAAAGAGCCTTTCCATCTACATATCAACCAAAAGACCTCCTACTCTCTATCCTATCTCAATCAATAATAAAGATCCCTAATGTATATTGTTTAATTCTTTTGTCAGTAATGAAAGGTGGAAGATTTTTTTATATTTACTACACATTTATCTTCTTCACAATTCAAAAATAAGAGGGAAGAATCAAATGTCCAAAAATCCTATACAGTAAGACTAAGTTTGAGAGCAATTCATTGCAGAAAAAAAAAGAAGAAGATGGAAAACAACTTCTATTTTATAATAGATTGACTCTAAGATGCAGAAAAACCCACCTTGAATGTTCCCCACAAACATGGAATGTTTTGAAATGTTATTTATCTTTGTTTGATCTTTGATGTTGGATTATGAAATCTTATAGATAACGTTTTGTAATTTGAAGGCATTTAAACTTATATTTGTACAATCTTGAACTTTGATTATAAATGGGTTGAGTACCCCCAAATACTTTTTTATTTCAATTTATTCTTTTTGTTGATAAAAAATATAGAAAAATAAGCGTTTCATAACAAGAATTCATTTATCTTTTAGAAAAACATTTTAACTAGTAGATATCTATTTTTAATAAAACTAAAAGTTAATAATATATTCATTCTTTAAAATGAAATACAATATACTATTACATTACATGTAATATGTAAAAACACTAACAAAAATTATTAAATAGAAATCAATTTTAGAAACAAAAATAATTAGTTACTATATTGATTAAATTATATATTATTTTAGAAACTAAAAAATTAATTGGTATCTAAAGTAGTTTGTATTATTAAAATCTATAAACTAGTTTCTAAATTGATATTAAGATTTAACAGATACCAATTTAAAAACTAATTTATAAATTTTATTAATAATAAAAATTATTTTATATATAAATACTTTTTTTAATCTTTTAAATAGTATCTATTTTAGTCAATCTGATAACTAATTATTGTTTATCTTTAAATTATTTTTTTTTAAAATTCTTGTAGTGGAATGAAAGAAGATAATTTTTAGTATATCAACATTTTTAAGCTATACCATATTTTAAGTAGTATAACAAAGCAAATACAGAAAAGATAAGAGATACATGTTGAGTTGAAGGCTTCCTTGAGACCAAAGGGGTAAATGATAACGGTGTTGGTGAGTCAAAACCCATTAACAAGGATTTGAGTAAGCTTCTTTAGTTGTATATAAGAATTAGAGTAACCAAGTACTTCGTATATAATATAATATAATTTCTTAGCCTATTAAAAAAATACTAATAAGTTGATATCACTGAAAAAATTACTCACACTAATATATTATTATTTTAATCATATTTTTATATTTTAATAAATTATTAATATATTGTTAGAATAGATTGTAAAGTATATCCTTTATGAGTACCCAACTAAATTTTTTTAAAAAAGATGTTGAGTAATGAAATGCAATTATGGGAGAATTAAAACTTGTTGAAGAAAGAGTGGTAGGGCTTCTTCACTCTGGAGCGCAATGAACAATCTCAAACAAGGTATATTATATAATATATTAAGTGGAAATAATTCACACATCACTTTGCAATATTATAATATTAATTTATTGTTTGCTAAGAAAAAAACTTTGCAATATTTTAGTTTTCAGCGCCGGAAACCTAGCTACCTTATCCAATCAACACTTATGATTTGCTGTTCATGGATAAATATATATAATTAATTAACCCCTTCAAGCTACTCAATGAATAAGATCAGAGCGATTTCGGCCCAGAAAAAGGGCTTAGAATGCAATCAATCCCTCTATTTATAATATATATCTTCACAACTATAGCATATTCCAAATCATTAAGCAAATATCAATTAACCAAATCTGTAGGACAACCCATAACCTTTCTTATTGGATGCTAACTAACCGATTTGTAAGAGATAAGTTACGATAAAATGGATAATTAATGCGTGATAAATCAATGATGTGTTTATTAATTATGATTATGCATTAGGATTTGGCAACAAAAGAAAGAATAGAAGCAGCTTAAATATTAGAATTAGAAATAGGAGCCTTTTCTCTGATATAAATCTGGGACAGAGGTAGAAAAACACAAAAGATGAAGAAGGAACTGCAGGAACTACGTGTACTTAAGAATGGAAATGGTTGCAGTTAGTCTGGAATGAGTTTTGGTGGTACTGGTATAAGAATAGGTGCCATAGGAATAGTTAGCACTAAATTGTTATGTGTTTAGTCGAGGATGGTAATGTTTAAGACTATTTTTTTTTTAAAGGGTTAGAAGACTTTTTAAGTGTTTCTTTATTTATTCATTTGTAAAAAAATGGTTATTACAATTGTATAATTATTAGATAATAAACTAAAAATATGTGATTAATATAACAGTAATAGTATTACTACAAGAAAATCATCAAATAGAAACCAATTTTTAGATACTAAAATAATTAATTACAATAATAACTAAATTATAGACCATTTTAGAAACTAAAACAAAAATTGGTTTCTAAATTAGTTTCTATTATTGCTAAATAGTTTCTAAATTTGTATCTAATTAGTAACCAAGTTTTTAACTACCAATTATTTAGTTTCTAAATTTGGTCTCTAAAACCTTGATTGCTAATTAGATACCAATTTAGAAACTATTTAACAATAATGGAAACTAATTTAAAAATCAATTTTTATTTTAATTTCTAAAATAGTCTCTAATTTAGTTACTATTGCAACTAATTATTTTAGTCTTTAAAATTTGGTTTCTATTTCATAGTTTTCGTGTAGTGTATTAATACTAAATAATTACTTAGCATCAGAAAAAAAATCTTTTGCAGATATATTAACATGAAACTTGAACATTAGAAAAATAAAATAAAAGAAAAACATGACAGAAGAAAATAAATCAATTATTTAACTGATAATAATTATTCTCTTAAACCCTTAAATAATATATATCATAATTACCATCTCAAACCACTGTATGTATGAAACACATTTTAAGTACGAAACACATTTTAAGTTTGATTTCGTCGCCACAAGATTAATTGTCCAAGTTTTACGTTAAAGTTGGCCGAAATCGCTCCTTTTTCCTCAGTCAAAAAAAGAAATGTCTTATCAGAAGTTTATCAATTACTAGTAGCCAGCAGCAGCAGCTGAAATTTATAAAGGTTAATAAATTTTGCAGGTTCGACTATATAAGAGGAAATAAGGAACCAATTAGGAGGTAAAGCGAGTGAAACTTCGTGTATAAATAAAAATAAATTTATATATTTTTTAATCTCATTCTCCATTACATTAATGTTTAATAATTGAAAGTTCTTGTAAGCTAAAAGTTAATCAAATTAAGTCACATTGGAATTTGATATGCATGCATAATAGTTGTGAATTTGTGTTTCTAGCCACGATAAACATATACATTATAATTTTAAATTTAAGCTTTTATTATTAAGACTGATGGATGCAGAGTAATCAAGCATAGAGAAGTAGTCACAAGTAAAGACTCGCTGAAGCAAAACAGCTAAATTCATGTTTATGTATGATATTGAGAGCATAATTACGTAGCTAGAAATTCTTCTACACTGACAAGAAAAAACCTTTCTCTTATATATTACCCACTGTTCATTTTAATCAATAAATTCTATGCCGAAAATGGCTTTGTTTGAATTTCTTTAAGAAATATATTAAACAAATCTCACAAGACACCGATAATAGCTATTTTATTAGGGTGCATCTTCTTATGATTTTTAATGTAACTTTAACACCATCTACAACCGGAAAATATTTATTAATTCATATATCTAACAAGACCCGTAATTTTCTTAAAATCCTAAACTATACTTATACATACATACAATGTTATCGTAACTCGTTAAACTAAGTAGAAGCCAACTAAGAAGTTGAAATGGGTGGTTAAGAAGTTGGAAGTTATTGCTTCGTGTTTAACAATTAAGTCCCTTGAAACACGAGGCTAGCTAGTGCACATGCCTGCTTCAAATCTGAATCCCTCAAATTAAAAGAAGAAAACAACAACGAAGCAACTCAAGACATTACATATCAGTCATATTTCATATACATGGCTCCACAAAAGAGAAGGATCTCAGGGGAAAACTCAAAACCAGTGAGACTTAAACTAAAAAATTTAACGACTACAACAACAACACACATCCTTCGTAACAGGAAAAAAAACAGCAAATGTAAAACAGCATATAAATTTATGTTAATACATGAAATGGCTGACCTGAATTGAACCAAACACATCTTCATCGATTGGCAACATCTAATGATATATCAAATAATCTGACATTAGATTAAGATGTCACAGACGCCACCAAATGTCGAAAACGACTCCGTTTAGGAGTGATCAAAATGGTGAACGAGAAGCTGAGTTTCCCGTCCAACCATCCACCGGGAACTGAACATTCATTGGCAAACTGAAGAAAGGGAGTCCCGAAGAAGGATCAGGAAAAGGGTTATTGTTAATAATATTATTATTACTATTATTTCCCACACCAGCACCACCAGAAGATATCTGAACCTGTTCCTCTTCTTCTTCTTCTAAGGGTAACCGTTCATAAGCCACGTTGGTGAACGACGCTGCCATCACAATCACCGGTCCCGCCGCGGTCAACTCTCCCACCACACTCCCACCCACCACCTGTCCCTGGCCTCCGGCCAGGTAAACGCTCAGGCTTGTGGCGCCCGGTGGCGCCGGCGGAGGAAGGAACGATCCCGTCAGGGACAGTATCTCGAACCTCCCGTGAAGAGTCACCACCGCCCCCGACGCCGCCGGCTGCCGCAGGCTCACATTTGTCACGGTGCCGCTGCCGCTCAAGATACAGATCCCGCGCTGCCGCCGCCGCGCGTAGCTGGCAACGCTGTCGAACACGTCGCAGCCGCTGCCCACCTCGAGGATGTGCGCGCGGAGCGTGTTGGCGCTCTCCCTGGTGATGATCACAGGCGGCTTGGGCTTGTTTTTCGACCCCTGCGGCCGCCCTCTTGGCCGCCGCCCGCCCACGTCGCCGGGGCTGCCTTGTTGCGCCCCATCTTCAGTCGAGAAAGGGTCTGACTGTTTGGCGTCTTCCTCGGATTCTTGCTGGTGGTGGTGATGGTGGTTGAAGTCTGGTCTTTGGAGACTTTGAACGAAGCGCGAAGCCGTGCCTAAATCCAAACCAGCCATAGACATATTCACATGAAAGGAAGAGAGAGGTATTCAATTTTTATTGAAAGAAAAGGAAAAAAATAAAATATGGTAGTTTATTGTTTTGGGTTGTTGATATAAATAAATAGTAATACTAGGAGGGTGTTCTCTTTTAAAACTGTTGTTTTTCACTTGCTTTTGTTTATGGTTATTTTAAGGGAAGAGGTATAAATAAGATATATGGATGAAAGTGAAGGAGGTTGAGGTAGCTTGTGTTGTGATTAGTTGAATTGATAAATAGGGAAGACAAAGAGAGTGATGAAGGAGGATGGAGTGCAGGGAAAGAAAAGGAAGATGAGAGGAAGAAGAAGAAGAACCAACCCAAGGTAGAGAGAGAAGGACACAGATACCAAAATCGCAGTCATTTGTTTGGACAACAAAAAGTTCAAAAGAATGGACGTAAAATAATACTAATAATTGGGTCAGAATTTCAATCTTTGATACTCTTCCTTATGGTGGCATGGGAAGAATAGGTTGCAAGTGATCGTCACTCCTATTCCCGGAGCGTGGGTGCTACGCGATGGATCCTAAATTCATTATTGGATAAATTAATGTCCTTAACTTAACTACAATTAATTATTCAACTAATGGATTTTGCTAGATAGATAGATACCAATTACCCAAGTATTCAATCCCAAGCTTGCTGTGTGTTGCAGTTTTCTCTGTGACAAAACAATGGTTGGAATGAAAATAACAAAATTTGGCATAGAAAAGAAAAAGAGAAGAATATTAAATGAATAGAATGTGTGGATGGGGTTAGCCTGAGAACAGTTTTGCACGAATTTGGGGAAGGTGTCTTTGGGAGGTTGACATCAACCATGGTTTATGTAATTTAAGTTGACCATATAGATTGATTGGGTTTACTTAACTTGAATTACTAACTCTAAAATTCTAATTACAATTATTAATAATTAAAAAATTAAGAGAGAAGGTGATGGTTGTCGGTTCCATCTAACCTCATACTCTTCTTTAAAAAAATTGTATTCTCACAAATAAAGGTTAGATTAGTTTGAGTTGATTTGTAAATTACTTTTTTTTTTATTTCACTCATATATCATTAGTATTTTCAAAACACTCTTCTCACATCAAGATTGAGTATATAAATAATGAGATTAAATACTTAATTCTAACAAACTTTATAATAGGTTTTAGCATCATTTTATGAGGTAGAATTTAATTCAATTTCACATTTGAATTTGTGTGGTTATACGTATATTTTTTAAAATATATATGAAAGCTAACTTTTTTTTCAATAATAATAAGAGTTTTATGCATACTACTTTTTTTATTTTAGCATAACAAAAGCTTTTTTTTTTAAAATATGAAAAATAATATTTTTCATTTTACCTCTTCCATTGATAGGTAAAAATTAGTAGAATCTAGACATACTCGTACTTTAAAATAAATACTTGTACTTTAAAATAAATACTTGTACGTGTTCTATGATATGAGAGTTTTTTAATCTTATGTATTACTTATGTATATTTATCCACTACTCACATTTTAGTTATGTATAAAGTCAATAATTAATAATAATAATAATAATAAAATATTTTTATATAGTTAGAATATATATGAAGTATTTTGTTTTATGTTATTTATTTTTTATTGATAAAAAAATAATTTATCCTTTCTTCTCTTTATTGAAAATTCCTCCTGAGACATCTTTTCTAGAGGGTTAGAACACCTGAAAGCTATGTTGTTTAATATATTTATTTATTTTTGTCATTTTTTTAATAAAAAATACACACACAAATATATGTATAGTATTTAGTATACTTAACTTTATACATTAATTTGATAGTTTATACATTTGAGAGTTAATACTACAACTAAAATTTTATATTATTCTTTTATAACATTCAACATGTGATTTCTTCTATCTTGTTGGAGATCCCACATCGATTAGAAATAAAAATATTTCATTGTATATAAGTGAGTGCAAACCTCATCTTATGAATTAGTTTTATGAGGTTGAGTTAGGTTTAAAGTTTACTTTGTAATATTATTCATTGTATATAAGTGGATGCAAACCTACTAATAATATTTATTTATATTTTAATAAATATTTTTTTTGAAATTAAAATCCTCTCATATTACAATAAAATATCTTCGTGGCTTAACTTTGGCTTAGTTAACAGTAGTTTGGAATTAGAAGGAAAATAATTGTCAAATTATTCTACCACGATAAAGGCTTATTAGAACATTTTCGGAACTAGGTTCTTAAAAACAATGGAGTTTTTTTATTTTATTTTAAATAAAACTCATTTTTTCATATAACTTTTAAATAACTTATGTCAAAATTTTACAAATTTAGTTTTAGGTAGTTCTTATAAGTATTCACACTTTTATAATGTTTTATTTACACTTCACCTTTTGATAATTTTAAAATATTGTAATAATTATAATTAAATATTAATTCAGTAAAATATAATAGATTAGATCTCTACTAAATGAGTTAAACATGACATCTTATAAAATTTCTAAAATGTTAAAAACTCTTATTGTTATGTAAATAAATTTACAACAGTTTCTTATAAGACACAATTACCTTTTGTTAAGTAATAATTAAACATTCTGCACTAAAAGTGTTCTTATAATTAAACTCAAGATTGACACAACTACATTAATAATCAAAACCTATTCAAATCTAGTCAATCTGGATAAACTCAATGATACCATCAATTTGTTTTTAGTTTAAAGCATATAAGATTGGATCATAATAAGTAATTTTAAATATTATAATAGGATAAATTTAGTATAATGAATACCACACCAAAGAGCAAAGAGTATAATGAATATTTATGAAAGAAGGAAGTTAGGTTTTTTTTTCAACAATAGAGAAGGAGGTTAGATTAGGCTTGAAACAGTCTATGATGGAAAAAACGATGTCTTCTCTCAATAAAAAATAATAATTTTTTATATAAAGGGTTGTTCCAATCCTTTTATTCTAAACACCTTATGGTAAAAACAAATTTCTCAAACCGCATAAAGATTAACGTTTTGTTGTAAAAAAAAACAAGTAATTGAACTTTATTTTTTAACCAAATCCACATCGATAAAAAGTTTCACTTACATAGAAAGTAGAAAAAAGGGTTTCCGAGGAATCAATTTTCCACCTTCCCCTCTGATTGTTGCCAAAAGTGAATCTGACTTTCACATAATTGCCGTTTCCATACCTGAAACGACAATTTACCAACGAAGAAATTAGGTATCAACCAATCAATATACATCCATTGGTATTGTTCAAAGTGTTCTTCCACATTTTTCCTTATGTTTTACGTGATTCCTCACAAAAGACAGGGGACAAAAATTTACCATTCTCGTAATGATCCTTCTAAAAAAATCATTTTTACTTTAATTATTGGAGCACCGAAGATTTTGTATACATGATATTTAAGTTAGAAAAGTAGAATCTATTTGTAGGAAATGTTGAACAATATGTTTTATGCTAAAATTTGGTAAAAAACAACTACAACTATACGAATTTATAATATGTATTATCATAAGAAAAACTTCGTAAATGAACACTAGATTAATTAAATTGGTTGTTCAAAGAATACCCTTATTAAATACAGTCACCTGAAAATCTCTCTTTATATATTGTGACAATAAATTAGATTTAAATTTACTTTTTAATATAATGATACTTTTATCTTGATAATGTAACTAATCATTATAGCGAAGGGAACATCCAAAAGCATGCGTGCAATTTTGGTACTTCTGAGATAGCTTCGTGCTTCCTAATTGTCGCTACAAATACACGATAAAGGGATAGAAAGAAAAGTTAAAGGCTTAGATATTTGATTTAGTAAATTTAAATTTCAAAATAAAGAAGGGTTATTCTTGAATGGATGAAGTAATTGATATAAAGTAATTTTAAGTTTTAATTAATGATTTCGAATTTAGATTTTAAATATGTATTTTGTATTAAGTATTTTGTCATAGTCATGTTCATTTCGAAGAGGAATAACAATTGTAATCTATTTTATTATATTCTTTGTCCATAAATAAAAAAAGTAATTATAATTTATAAATGATGAATAAAAAGAGGAAGAAAAAGAAATGGCCTCAGTTTTTTACTAATTTTGGCATGTTTGACAAGCAATCAAAATCTGCCTACGTAAGCTGATTTAGCAGTTTGATAAGGTTTGTTGGTGGACTTCTCTTGATGTTGGCTCGGTCTATTCTTTTTTATATTTGTAAACTTTTTTTTATCGGCAACTTTGTAATTTTTTTAGTTAAATATTCAACTATTCATTTTATTTCTTTTGATATATATATATATATATATTGTCACGTATATTATTATTTTTAACTTACTGAGTTAGAAATTAAATTTCATCCGTAGTTGTTGAGTTGATTTTAAGAAAAACTTATTAACTATTTCAACTATAAGCTTGGAAATATGAGGATTACCATATTCATATTGTGAGAACAATTTGTTTAATAAAAAATATTATATTCGATTTTACTATATGCAAAATTTTATTAATTTAAAAACAAGCAAAATATCTCAAAAGAAATTAAAACTATCGAAAATCTGTGCTGGAAACAAAATAATAAGTTTGGGGAAATATGATCTAGAGGGAAAAAAATTGATCGCGATAGGAATTTTTTTTATTTGTGAACATGTTTTGGTATTGATAATATTTGGGATAATTTAATTTTACTATATTATTATCATTTGTTTAAATATTTACTTCATTAGAAATTCTAAATAAAATATATATACGAAGCATGTTATTGGAGAACATGAGGTGAAACATCATTTTTTTTATTGGAGATCATCACGAACAAAAAATCTAAGAAAATGTGTCTGTTTTGTCGTTATTCATCTTTGGTCATTTTTCTGTCAATATCTAAACAAAGCATTAGTGATTATGTGCACCAGGGAAAATTCTTTGTGTTTGTTTGTGTGTGGGAACTGTGACAATAATCAGTAATCAGACCCTTGAATCGGTTAAAAATCATTTATCAGATTTGTTCCTCATACATACACACACCTAATCTTTCTCTCTCACCGCCGAGAATCATAATTAGTTCGAATACTACTATCTTAGGTGTCATGTATAGTTCAAACTATCTGACCCTATTATTCAAAAGAAAAGTTATGATTCTTGTATAATCTAAAAAAATAAATATCCAATAAAAGTGATAGTTATCACTCAAGCACGTAGCAACACACTTTCTAATTCACGTACATTGATGCTATCCACGAAGGTTTGGAGATTTCATATCGATTAGAGATTAAAATCTTTCATTGTATATAAGTCAGTGCAAACTTTAATCCTAAGATTCGATTTTATGGAGTTGAGTTAGGCTTAAAGTCCACTCCGTAATATGATATCATAGCCATTTTGAACCTATCCTAACAACTATTTGTGTTGGGATTATAGAAAAAAATAATAAATTTGAAATATTATAAGGATGTTCTAAACAAAAGTCCTTCAGAACAAAAAAATGCATAAAAGGATTACCGACACAAAGATTGCTCCAAAACAACATGGCTAAAACTGTTGCGTACAAAGAACCACATAGTATTATGCAGAAACCATGTGGATAGGAACGATGATTAGGACCCCCCTTCTGGCTCTACTTCTGCAGATGCAAAGAAACTTAGGGACACCACAACCAAAGTCCAGAGTTTCCAGACATGAGTTCAGGATTCTGCAACATTCTCCCGAATTTCCAACCCCCGTACGTTGTCCCCTTCCAGCTGCTGACCCTGCTATGATCCTTGACATCACCATTAAAGAACGTTTCCTACTTCAACAATTTCTGCATTTGCAACCAACTACTTTCCGCCCCTTAACCAGCTCAAGTGAAAACACATCATGAATTTACAACAACCAGAAAATATAAGGCAATCAAGCAACTACGTAATATCATAAGCATCAATCTGAAAAGGTGTGATTAAAACAAGATAAGATATATTTCATGCATCTCCATGTTTTCAAGTGGCCACATATAGAATATCATCTGCATCTATTCTTGGATCCTTAAAAGTTATATTATTTGTATGATTTCATATTCTCCTTACTATATCAATTAGCAATCCTATCCACACTCTATTCTGTTTCTGGTTTAGTAAAAGACACGGTAAACTGCAGAAAGTGACTGATTGGTGAATAATGGTGAGAAATTTGAACTCCAATTCATCTATCCATACGTACTATTGCTATCCATATATACTATTGCGCTATGAACCGAGTAAGATATTACGTATAAAAGATATTTATATTTAAAAATATTAATGTTGTATAGGTGTAAATAATTTTATTTTGGATAATTAGACTTAAATAAAAGCCGACATTTATTATTAAATTTCGTCAAGCTAGATACAAAGAGGTAAGGTTCAAAGAATATAAAAGAAAGAAAGACAAATTATACACTAGTTAAAAGTTCAGATTTTCTTGACTACAATAAATGTTATAGGTTTGAGATCGCAAATACTCTTGTTTAAAGCAAGTATCAAACAAAAAAATGCAACACTACATGGAAAAAAAGAGATTTATGGATTCCTTAATTCTTTATATTTCAAACATAAAGTATATCTCGATATGTATTTAAGATATATTTAAGTTAATCCCTCTCCTCACATAAAAAGACTTTTGCTTGTTAGTGTCGATCGTTAAAAAAATGTTTTTCTTTTCTTTTATAAGTTTTTACTAGGAGAATGATAGTTTGACAATTCTTGAAGTTGTATACGAACTTTGATGATGAGTTTAAAAATAAATATATATAATAAAAGATAAATTTATAATTAAATAATATAAAAAAGTATTAAAATAATAGTATTGAGAGTTATAATGTTATTATATAAAAATTTGGAGTTTTCAATATATCATTACCCTTCTCAATAACATCTTTAGTATCACCTTTTCTTATTAAAATATGATGAAGTTGCTTAATTTATTTTTGTAGGTCTCTAATTTTTTTTAATAAACTTTATCTAAATGGTGTAATGACTTAAAATTTAAAATACACTCATTCTCAGAAGGATTATAAGCAAACAGTTGGATATTTTTAGGAAATTTTCATTATTGAAACTAATCAAACATTTTACTTTAGAAAATAAACTTATCAATCCAATCATCAATAAATATATAATTGTAAATTATATTGATCTGACCTGACTTGAGCAAGTAAGGTGGCATGGGACGGTGAGTGAGACCTGGACTACTATTTTGGTGGCTAATACTTGCTCTTTTTTAACACTTTTTTGAGCAGAAGAGACTTTTCTCCTTCCACCAAACCAAACTATACCTTTTGCAACATGAGAGATAGTTATGTGTATAATAACTATGTATAATCCCTGTGATGCATGAATGGTGCTTGCATAATGCAAGTGAGGTTTGGGCTTGTTTAAGAAGATAAAGATAGAGATGAATAACGTAGAAAGAGGGTGAATTTGAGGAATAGAAATTAGGAAAGGAAAGTTCCCTGAAATTTAGGCTTTCCTAAATTTTGATGCAGTCACGCTCAATTGTGACCTTCCAACAATGAAGACAAAAAAGAGGACGAGGAAGAGGATTGTTTCCTTATCATAAACTGTAGAAGAAATTGATGAAAAAGAAGAAGGAAATTAAACAACCACCACCACCAGCCTTGAGATTATGATTGGACCCTTCTAATTCTAATCCATCCTTGGAAGGTCCACAACTACCAAATCCCCTCTCCCACCTCTTACTATTTTCCTATTTTCTCATATCACCCATTGTCAAACTTCATGTCAATCCCACATACATGTACATGAATTGTTCACTTTACCAAGAGCAGCAAATTTAGATGAAACCACTTTTTGAGAATAAAGATGTTTGAAATTTGTGATATATGTATAAAAGGGTTGGAGATGTAGTATAGATAAAAATATTTTATTGTGTAAATTTTATGTTATAAGTTAATTTTATAAGTTTGAGTTAGATTTAAAATTTATTTTTTAATTTGGTATTAAAACTATTTAAAGTTTATTATAGTAAAAATTTATTGAGTTTATCAGGTCACTCGTTATTAAGTTACTATTTTACTTAGAGTTGACATGTCTAGTGAAAAAAATATGTTAAAAATCTCACATCATCTAAAGATAAATATATCACCTTATAAATTTATATATAAGATTAAGTTCAATTTAAAGTTCTGATTTACCCTAGCGATGCTATCTCTGGGACTTGAGATCAGAACATTGGCGTCTACCGTGGGGCCGAAGAGACTCCTTAGCCCCTTAGTTAGGGGGAATTCACTTCCCTTAGACCTCTACTAGGGGGTTGTTCCCGTATGCTAATATAGTCTTACATCGTTCAGGAGTCGAAGTCAATGACAATTTATATACTCCCTCATCCCTCAACTCACCGAAACGCCGTTTAAAGACAAAACCGTGACAGAGCACCAACCTCCAAAACAAACAATATCTCGAATGCGATGATTTACGATAGTGATACTATCTTTCGAACTCGAGATCGAAACAAGTTATTTTATTAATAAAAATGAGGGACTCATACGAAACCATAGTCTATCCGAATAACAACATGAACATTGTGAATACAAGCTTTAGGATGCCTTGACAAACAGTGTTTTACAAATAAAATAATAAATGTTGTAAAATTGTCTAACTAAGAAGCATTAAACCAGTAGAGCCACAACCCAAAGATATTGAAAGGGTAAGATTGAAGGAAGAAAATGGATGATAGAACACAATCATGCTTTAGGTTTGAACTTATTTTTTGAACCATTGTAATTAACCGGTACGGTGTCATTTTAGTTTTTTGGGGGTAATAGGAAGAAACAAGAAATGAAAAGTCAAGCAGTAATATTTATGTAATATTATTCATTTTCGTACGTTAGCTTTACTCAAGTGGTGAAAGAAAAACAAAAGGTCACCAAATATATGATCCTTTCAAATATTTAAAAGTGTTATCTATAGTTTTATGCTTACGTGTATGACGTGTTCGTTTAATACTATTTCTTTTCATTTAATTAATGAAGATTATGACAGTGGCTGCAACTCAACTTACACTGAGTGGATCGATTCATTAAACTAATCCTTTTCGGGTTTTTCAAAGCAAATGTTATCTCTAATGCAAATTCACATCACAAAATGGTTTGTCGTTTTATAATAATAATAATGTAAATTAAACATGTTATTGTAATTTATAATGTCAAAGGTTAACATCAGCATTCGGAAGCCAAATAGGTATTAACTTAACCTTATAACACATTTAAATCCGAGGGGTTACCTGTGCTTTAATTATTTTATCTATATTTAAGAATTAACACAATGCTATTATCTTAAATTGGGTCACCTTAATTAATTAAAATGCTAGATGTTGGAGTACTCTTAAAATATTTCTATTAATTTTATTCTTTCTTTATCAATAAAATAAATTATTGTAAAATTAAGAACAGATGTATCCAACATGTAGTTAATATGTTAATTATAACTCAATGACTTTAGTAAATCTTTTAAGAGTAAACTTTCTATATAAAAAGACATTTTATAATAAACAGTAGTTACGATTTTCTTTATGTGTTTCATCATTGTTGTTGGGATGACAGAAATGACATGCCTACCTAGGATATTTCCTCTTTAGGATAAAACATTATAAAAATGCCTAACATAAGTATCCAATGTTGTATTATAATAATAGATAAAAAAAGAGAGAAAAGAATAAGCTGTCAGTTGACTAATTGAATATTTCTATGCCAAAACTAACATATAAAATCATCTTTCCTTTCTGTAATAAAAAACATATTTATCGGTAATTAGTAATTTAGTTCTATTTTTTTTACTTAATTAAATTTTTTAAGTCTATCATAAATTTAGCTATTTTTAATTGAATATTTAGTAAAATTTTATGGTAAGTGAAATATTTAAAAAAAAATTATATTCATCAATTGAGTTTTTATTGTTTAATTTTTTTAATGGGATAACTTTGTTGTTATGTTGTTTATTTGTATCTGCATATTAAATATTAAATATTAAATATGTGAAATTTTATAGTTAATATTTAACAATATTACGATAAATGTAATGAAAAATACTTTTATTAATTTCGTTGAAAATATATCAATAGTAGTGACAACGCGGAGCTCTATGACAATAAAATAATAAAAATTATTTGTCATTCTATATTAATTAACTGTAATATCATCTCATTAATTTTAAAATCGTAAAAATGATAGGATAAAAATAAATCACGTTTGAAAAAAATTAAACGATATAAACATAATTGAAAAATATAAAAACTTTTAGAATTTAATAGACCAACAAAAATTAATAAAAATTAATTAAATATATTTAAATTTATGAGAAAATTCAAATTTAAATAAGTTTTTTTATTATATAATAAAAAATTAAATACATTGTTTTAAAATAATTTTCACCTTATCATATTAGAATTTTTAAATTTTAATTAAGAACGTATTTTCTTTTTAAAGCACTAAGGTAAGTATGTCATTGATATATAGCTTGACATACACACAAAAAAAACATAATTTTTTTAAAAATACCCTAGTTTAGATCATTAGTTTCGTTTGATGTACATAATTAGGTATAATAACCTTCAGTATCATGTTATAGTAGAGTATTTATAATAGGGTAACATTATTATATTTCTTATCTTGCCCTATTACTCTAATATATTTATTATCTTAAAAGAAATATGAGCTAGGTTTATCAGATAAATTCTCTCTCATCTCCTTTCTCTATATGTATTATTTACACATAAATTTATATTATAATAATGATTAAATATAGAAACTATTTTTTATTATTTAAATATATTTAAAGAAAATATTGTGTTACAATATTAATTTTAGAAAAATATTATAATTTTAAGAAAAAGTAACTATATACAAATTAAATTTTTGTATAATTTTATTAGTATTAATTGATATGATAACATATCATAAATTTTTATTTAACACATTATCTATGTATATATATTTATAACCATGGTAACACATAAATTTAAATTATATTATTTATAAAAATATTATCATTTTTGCAGTTCTATTAATTAGATTTGTTCTTTAACATAATCTATATAGAATTAAGTTACACAGTTATTCTGAGATTATGAAAAGTGGTAGCCTTTTGAAGATGTGAAAGAGTTTCATAACTTCAAAGTTGAAATGCAAAATAAGATTAACTGTAAAATCAAAGGGCAATCATCCATATGTGCAACTGTAAAAACAAATCCAATTGCAGAACCTATTAATTAAACTGTGAAACACGACACAGTCTAGAAAAGTCTGTTTCATTGTAACACGTTAATGGCCAACTTGTTAAGAACATAAATTAATAATCTATTGTTCCTTGTTCTTTCCGAGAAAGGGCCACACTTTATTTATTAAAAAGTGCTAAGCACCATAAAAACAAGAGATTAAAGAAAAACAATGGATGCAAACAGTGGACCTCTTGGTGATAATGACACCACATTGTCGTTTAACTATCATAATTAGTATTGGTAGACCTTCTCAATTTGTGTGTTTTTTTTACATCGTTCTTCTGTTGGCACATGCAACAATATTGTTGTATTTATTTGGAAAATAGTTAATTAATTAGGTTTAAGAAACTGAACTCATTATGTACTTCATTTTACAATATACATGTATACTAAACTCAGCATTTCTTGTATAAAAAGTAAGAATGTAGTTTAAACATTTTTATTATCGATTTGGACTGTTTCTTCATGTACTTTAAAAATACCTTCTGTAATATTTTGGATTACGTAATTCATAAATTTTTTTCCAAATTCATAATTAGTTTCCGGATTGTATAATATTGAAGTCCTCTCTCATATGCATGACTATTTTTAGATTATATAATTCAGAAATTTTTTTTGACTTCTGAATTATGTAATCCGAAAGTCTTCTTTTAAATACGTATCCGGATTACATAATCCGAAAGTTACTTTATGATAATGACATAAAAAAAATAAAAAGTCATTTTTCATGTAATAGCAGAAAAACCTACGAAGAAACAGTCTCAATTTGTCAGAAACTGGACTTCTATAAGATTTAAAGAACGGCCCACAGAGTAAAGAGACATAAAGGCTAAAAAGCCCAAAGATGAAGAAAAGCAGAGCAAACATTACACAACCAAATAACAGATGTTTCTTCTTCTATCTCCATAACTTTTTTTCTTCTTACATTAAGATAGATCAAGTAAAAGATCATTTTATCCTTCAAATGTATATTTTAAAATTTAAATATAATTTTTGTTTATTTATATATTTTTATAATTTTAAAAAATATCTTTTAAATTATATAATTTGATTTTTTTTCTTTAAAAAAGTACATTCCAAAATTATAGAATATGAAAATTTGTTTAAATTTAAAAATACTTTTCAGATTCTATGAAAATAATTTTTAAATTTTATAATCTAGAATATATTTTTTAAAATATAAATAAAAAAAATTAATATAATAAAAATATTTGTAATATTTTAAAAAATATGGATTTATTAAAAAAAAATATGGAGGTGGAGAAAGAAACAGCCCCAAAGAATATTTTGATGGTATATTTTGACTAAACGCACATTTTTGTTGCATATTTTGAAAAAACTTTTGTCCAAATGCATAATCAAACATATCTTTAATATATATTTTAATAAGATTTTATCAATATTGTTTTTTGAAAGACAAAAAAAACAAGTTTACACTAACTAGATATGACAAAGTAAAATAAAGTAGATACAAGAATCACATGTTTTAATATTCCAATCCCACCAAAATAAAAATAGTATTACATTGTATCCTCTAAGGACAATGAGTTCAAGCATGTTCAAAGGTAAAGTTTAGTATGTATGTTAGGTTTAGTGTGCCCAGAAGAAGACATTATATTTAACCTTCAATTAGCGTAACTTAATATAAAAACATATATTTTTTTTCTATATAATACTAACTAAAATACACGTGTTGCCTAGAAGGAGACATATGTTTTTATATTATTTCTCTTTCACAGTTTTTTTATATATCACTCTTTTGTTTAAAAAAGAGTAACCGTCCATAAATCCACATTTCACCCCTCTCTCTCCACTCTTCCCTAATAAAAGGCACAAATCTCTCCACTTTCCTGCCAGTTAAGTGAGAACAAATAAAATAAAATTTTAAAATTAAAAATATGCTTATTTAATAAAGAAGAATATCAGTTTAAAACACAAAAGTAACCCATCTCTCCACTCTCTGGCCAGTTAGGTGATAACAAAAAATAAAATTAACGTACTAATCTCTCCATTAAGTGAGAACAAATAAAATATTTTACTTCCAAATGATACTCACAAAAAAAATGATCTTTAACCATAAAAGCTTTTCATCTATGACATCAAAGTATATTAATTTTTCAAAATAATATTAATTATTTATTTTAAAACATTAATAATCAACATCCTTTTTAACACTACCTTAATAATCAACACCCTTTTTCTATAAAATCCCAAACTAACAACGAATAAAAAAAATTAAAAAAACAAATAATAAACTTCTATCTATTGATTTTATTTTATTTTGTTAAATTCTTTTTGTTTTAAAAAAATTAAAATCTACTAACCGTTTTTGTTATTACACAACAATTAAATATACACATTTTTATATTACAAAAATATTGAACAAAAACAATTTAAAAAATGAATGATCCCATTAGAACTCAAATCAACTCAAAGATAATGGTATTTTTAAAAAAGGTTGGTATAGTTACGGAAAAGGAGAGAGACGTAAATAATATATTATTATAAAAGAACGAAAAAAAAGATAAAAAGGAAAGAGGAGAGAGAGACTAAATAATAAATTATTATAGAAGAACCAACAGAAAGAAAAAACGATAGAAAATGAAAAGAAGAGCGAGACGTAAATTATAAATTATTATAAAATAACATTATTATAGAAGAACAAACCGAAAAAAAAAGATAGAAAGGGAAGAGGAGACAAAGATGTAAATAATAAATTATTATAAAAGAACGAACCGAAACAAAATAAAAATAGAAAGGGGAGTCCTTATGGCATTATTAAGCGTCGCCTTGGTTTTTCACAAAATTTCGGAAAAATTGTCCTGGAATAATTTTTTTCTGAAATTCCACGTAAGAATCTGGACTGAATTTGGGACAAAACGCCACAAATTTCACGTCAAATGGATGAGTATTCACATAGGAAAAAAGTCAAACAGTTTCACACACAAACGACCCTTCCTTTCAACCCTGACAGTGATGAATAAAAAATTTGTTGAAAATCTTGTGGGACGAATCTGGGGCTCAAATCTCAGCCAAAACTCAATAAACACAATGACGAATGTCTGGTAAAATTTTCATACCAAATAACGAAAGGAATATGGTGTAGTAAGACCCAGACCGAGAGTGAACAAAACCGGTTTTCCGAAAACAAAATGTCCTAGCTTTTCTTCCTTATATCTCCTTTTTGTGATTTGTTTTTGGACGTGCCTCCTACGCAGGGTGCAAACAGCACATGAAAGTACTTGTGTGAATATTTCAACGCAATTTTTCAACACAGAATAAAATTGTAGAAAGTAGTGCGAAATTTAACAAATTTTACTAGATGATAGCCTTGGTTTTTCACAAAATTTGTCCCGGAATAATTTTTTCCTGAAATTTCACGTAAGAATCTGGACTGAATTTGGGACAAAACAAAACAACTTTCACGTCAAACGGATGAGTATTCACCTAGGAAAAAAGTCAAATAGTTTCAAACACAAACGAACCTTCTTTTCAACCCTGACAGTGATGAATAAAAAATTTGTTGAAAATCTTGTGGGACGAATCTGGGGCTCAAATCTAAGCCAAAACTCAATACACACAATGACGAATGTCTGGTAAAATTTTCAGACCAAAAGACTTAAGGAATAGGGTGTAGTAAGACCCAGACCGAGAGTGAACAAAATCGGTTTTCCCAAAACAAAATGTCCTCGTTTTTCTTCACTATATCTCCTTTTTGTGATTTGTTTATGGACGTGCCTCCTTCGCAAGGTGCAAACAACACATGAAATAACTTGTGTGAATTTTTCTACGCAATTTTTTAACATAGAATAAAATTGCAGAAAGTAAGGCGAAATTTCACAAATTTTGCTAGAGGATAGCATTGGTTTTTCAAAAAATTTCTCCCGGAATAATTTTTTCCTGAAATTCCACGTAAGAATCTGGACTGAATTTGGTTGAATACGTCACAAATTTCACGTCAAACGGATGAGTATTAATCTAGAAAAAATATCAAACAGTTTCACACACAAAAGAACCTTCCTTTCAACCCTGGCAGTGATGAATAAAAAATTTGTTGAAAATCTTGTGAGACGAATCTGGGGCTCAAATCTTAGCCCAAACTCAATACACACAATGACGAATGTCTGGTGAAACTTTCAGACCAAAAGACCCAAGGAATAGGGCATAGTAAGACCCAAACCGAGAGTGAACAAAACCGATTTTCCGAAAACAAAATGTTCTGGATTTTCTTCCCTATATCTCCTTTTTGTGATTTGTTTATGGACGTGCCTCCTTCGCAGGGTGCAAACAGCACATTAAAGTACTTGTGTGAATTTTTCAACGCAATTTTTCAACACAGAATAAAATTGCAGAAAGTAGGGCAAACATTCTAAAATTTTGCTGGAGGATAGTCTTGGTTTTTCACAAAATTTGTGTCGGAATAATTTTTTCCAGAAATTCCACGTAAGAATCTGGGCAGAATTTGAAAAAAAACGCCACAAATTTCCGTCAAACGGATGAGTATTCAACTAGGAAAAAAGTCAAACAGTTTCACACACAAACGAACCTTCCTTTCAACCCTGTCAGTGATGAATAAAAAATTTGTTGAAAATCTTGTGCGACGAATATGGAGATCAATTCTCAACTAAAACTCAATACACACAATGACAAATGTGTGGTAAAATTTTCAGACCAAAAGACCAAAGGAATAGGGCGTAGTAGTCCCAGACCGAGAGTGAACAAAACCGGTTTTTCGAAAACAAAATGTCATGGCTTTTCGTCCCTATATCTCGTTTTTGGGATTTTTTTATGGATGTGCCTCCTTCGCAGGGTACAAACAGCACATGAAAGTACTTGTGTGAATTTTGCAGAAAGTAGGGCAAAATTTCACAAATTTTACTAGACGATAGCCTTGTTTTTCCACAAAATATGTCTCGAAATAACTTTTTCCTGAAATTCCACGTAAGAATCTGGACTGCATTTGGGACAAAACGCCACAAATTTCACGTCAAACGGATGAGTATTCACCTAGAAAAAAAGTAAAACAGTTTCACACACAAACGAACCTTCCTTTCAACCCTGGCAGTGATGAATAAAAAATTTGTTGAAAATATTGTAGGACGAATCTGGGGCTCAAATGTTATCCAAAATTCAATACACACAATGACGAATGTCTGGTAAAATTTTCAGACTAAAAGATCCAAGGAATAGGGCGTAGTAAGACCCAGATCAAGAGTTAACAAAACCGGTTTTTCGAAAACAAAATGCCATGGTTTTCTTCCCTATATCTCCTTTTTGTGATTTGTTTATGGACGTGCCTCCTTCGCAAGCTACAAACAGCACATGAAAGTACTTGTGTGAATTTTTCAACGCAACTTTTCAACACAGAATAAAATTGCAGAAAGTAGGGCGAAATTCCTCAAATTTTGCTAGAGGATAGTCTTGTTTTTTCACAAAATTTGTACCGGAATAATTTTTTCCTGAAATTCCACGTAAGAATATGGACTGAATTAGGGACAAAATGCCACAAATTTCACGTCAAACGGATGAGTATTCACCTAGGAAAAAAGTAAAACAGTTTCACACATAAACGAACCTTCCTTTCAACCATGACAGTGCTGAATAAAAAATTTCTTGAAAATCTTGTGGGACTAATCTGAGGCTCAAATCTCAGCCAAAACTCAATACACACAATGACGAATGTCTGGTAAAATTTTCAGACCAAAAGACAAAAGGAATACGGCGTAGTAAGACCCAGACCGAGAGTGAACAAAACCGGTTTTCCGAAAACAAAATGTCCTGGCTTTTTATCCCTATATCTCCTTTTTGTGATTTGTTTATGGACGTGCCTTTTTCGCAGGGTGCAAACAGCACATGAAAGTACTTGTGTGAATTTTTCAACACAAAATAAAATTGCAAAAAGTAGGGCGAAATTTCATAAATTTTGCAAGTAGTTGGCCTTGGTTTTTCACAAAATTTGTCCCGGAATAATTTTTTCCTGAAATTCCACGTAAGAATTTGGACTGAATTTGGGACAAAACACCACAAATTTCACGACAAACGGATGAGTATTCACCTAGGAAAAAAGTCAAACAGTTTCACACACAAAAGAACCTTCCTTTCAACCCTGACAGTGATGAATAAAAAATTTGTTGAAAATATTGTGGGACGAATCTGGAGCTAAAATCTCAGCCAAAACTCAATACACACAATGACGAATGTTTGGTAAAATTTTCACACCAAAAGACCCAAGGAATAGGGCGTTGTAAGACCCAGACCGAGAGTGAACAAAACCGGTTTTCCGAAAACAAAATGTCTTGACTTTTCTTCCCTATATCTCATTTTTGTGATTTTTTTACGGACGTGCCTCCTTCGCAGGGTGCAAACAACACTTGAAAGTACTTGTGTGAATATTTCAACGCAAATTTTCAATACAGAATAAAATTGTAGAAAGTAAGGCGAAATTTAAAAGATTTTGCTAGAGGATAGCTTTGGTTTTTCCCAAAATTTGTCCCGGAATAATTTTTTCCTGACATTCCACGTAAGAATCTGGACTGAATTTGGGACAAAACGCAACATTTTTCACGTCAAACGGATGAGTATTCACTTAGGAAAAAAGTCAAACAGTTTCACACACAAACGAACATTCCTTTCAACTCTGACAGTGATGAATAAAAAATTTGTTGAAAATCTTGTGGGACGAATCATTGGCTGAAATCTCAGCCAAACCTCAATACACACAATGACGAATGTATGGTAAAACTTTCAGACCAAAAGACCCAAGGAATAGGGAGTAGTCAGACCAAGACCGAGAGTGAACAAAACCGGTTTTCTGAAAACAAAATGTCCTGACTTTTCTTCCCTATATCTCTTTTTTGTGATTTGTTTATGGACGTGCCTCCTTCGCAGGGTGCAAACAGCACATGAACGTACCTGTATGAATTTGTCAACGCAGTTTTTCAACACAGAATAAAATTGCATAAAGTTAGGTGAAATTTTACAAATTCTGCTAGAGGATAGCCTTGGTCTTTCACAAAATTTGTCCCGGAATAATTTTTTTCTGAAATTCTACGTAAGAAGCTGGACTGAATTTGGGACAAAACTCCACAAATTTCACGTCAAACAGATGAGTATTCACCTAGGAAAAAAGTCAAACAGTTTCACACACAAACGAACCTTCCTTTCAACCCTGGCAGTGATGAATAAAAAATTTGTTGAAAATCTTGTGGGACGAATCTGGGGCTCAAATCTCAGCCAAAACTCAATACACACAATGAAGAATGTCTGGTAAAATTTTCAGACCATAAGACCAAAGGAATATGGCGTAGTAAGACCCAGACCGAGAGTGAACATAATCGGTTTTCCGAAAACAAAATGTCCTGGCTTTTCTTCCCTCTATCTCATTTTTTTGATTTGTTTATGGACGTGCCTCCTTCGCTGGGTGCAAACAGCACATGAAAGTAGTTGTGTGAATTTTTCAACGCAATTTTTCAACACAGAATAAAATTGCAGCAAGTAGGGCGAAATTTCACAAATTTTTCTAGAGGTTGGTTTTTCACAAAATTTCAGAAGAATTGTCCGGGAATAAGTTTTTCCTGAAATTCCACGTAAGAATATGGACTTAATTTGGGACAAAACGCCAAAAATTTCACGTCTAACGGATGAGTATTCACCTAGAAACAAAGTCAAACAGTTCACACACAAACGAACTTTCCTTTCAACCCCTGGCAGTGATGAATTAAAAATTTGTTGAAAATTTTGTGGGAGGAATCTGGGGCTCAAATCTCAGCCAAAAGTCAATACACACAATGAAGAATGTCTGGTAAAATTTTCAGACCAAAAGACTCAAGTAATAGGGCGTAGTAAGACCCAGACCGAGAGTGAACAAAACCGGTTTTTCGAAAACAAAATGTCCTGGCTTTTCTTCCCTATATCTCTTTTTTGTGATTTGTTTATGGACGTGCCTCCTTCGCAGGGTGCAAACAGCACATGAAAGTACTTGTGTGAATTTTTCAACACAGAATAAAATTTCAGAAAGTAGGGCGAAATTTCTCAAATTTTGCTAGAGGATAGCCTTGGTTTTTCATAAAATTTGTCCCAGAATAATTTTTTCCTGAAATTCCACATAAGTATCTGGACTGAATTTGGGACAAAACGCCACAAATTTCACGTCAAACGGATGAGTATTCACCTAGGAAAAAAGTCAAACAGTTTCACACACAAACGAACCTTCATTTCAACCCTGGCAGTGATGAATAAAAAATTTGTTGAAAATCTTGTGGGACGAATCCGGGACTCAAATCTCAGCCAAAACTCAATACACACAATGACAAATGTCGGTTAAATTTTTCAGACCAAAAGATTCAAGGAATAGGGCGTACTTAGACCCAGATCGAGAGTGAACAAAACCGGTTTTCCGAAAAAAAATGTCATGGCTTTTCTTCCCTATATCTTCTTTTTGTGATTTTTTTATGGACGTGCCTCCTTCGCAGGGTGCAAACAGCACATCAAAGTACTTGTATGAATTTTTCAACGCAATTTTTCAATACAGAATAAAAGTGTAGAAAGTAGGGCGAAATTTCACAAATTTTGCTAGGGCATAGCCTCGGTTTTTCACAAAATTTGTCCCGAAATAATTTTTTCTGGAAATTCCAAGTAAGAATCTGGACTGAATTTGGGACAAATCGCCACAAATTTCACATGAAACGGGTGAGTATTTACCTAGGAAAAAAGTCAAACAGTTTCACACACAAACGAACCTTGCTTTCAACCATGGCATTGATGAATAAAAAGTTTGTTGAAAATCTTGTAGGACGAATCTAGGGCTCAAATCTCAGCCAAAACTCAATACACACAATGACGAATGTCTGGTTAAATTTTCAGACCAAAAGACCCAAGGAATAGGGAGTAGTCAGACCAAGACCGAGAGTGAACAAAACCGGTTTTCTGAAAACAAAATGTCCTGACTTTTCTTCTCTATATCTCCTTTTTGTGATTTGTTTATGGACGTGCCTACTTCGCAGGGTGCAAACAGCACATGAACGTACCTGTATGAATTTGTCAACGCAGTTTTTCAACACAGAATAAAATTGCAGAATGTTGGGTGAAATTTCACAAATTCTGCTAGAGGATAGCCTTGGTCTTTCACAAAATTTGTCCCGGAATAATTTTTTTCTGAAATTCTACGTAAGAAGCTGGACTGAATTTGGGACAAAACTCCACAAATTTCACGTCAAACGGATGAGTATTCACCTAGGAAAAAAGTCAAACAGTTTCACACACAAACGAACCTTCCTTTCAACCCTGGCAGTGATGAATAAAAAATTTGTTGAAAATCTTGTGGGACGAATCTGGGGCTCAAATCTCAGCCAAAACTCAATACACACAATGAAGAATGTCTGGTAAAATTTTCAGACCAAAAGACCAAAGGAATATGGCGTAGTAAGACCCAGACCGAGAGTGAACATAATCGGTTTTCCGAAAACAAAATGTCCTGGCTTTTCTTCCCTCTATCTCATTTTTTTGATTTGTTTATGGACGTGCCTCCTTCGCTGGGTGCAAACAGCACATGAAAGTAGTTGTGTGAATTTTTCAACGCAATTTTTCAACTCAGAATAAAATTGCAGCAAGTAGGGCGAAATTTCACAAATTTTTCTAGAGGTTGGTTTTTCACAAAATTTCAGAAGAATTGTCCGGGAATAAGTTTTTCCTGAAATTCCACGTAAGAATATGGACTTAATTTGGGACAAAACACCAAAAATTTCACGTCTAACGGATGAGTATTCACCTAGAAACAAAGTCAAACAGTTCACACACAAACGAACTTTCCTTTCAACCCCTGGCAGTGATGAATTAAAAATTTGTTGAAAATTTTGTGGGAGGAATCTGGGGCTCAAATCTCAGCCAAAAGTCAATACACACAATGAAGAATGTCTGGTAAAATTTTCAGACCAAAAGACTCAAGTAATAGGCGTAGTAAGACCCAGACCGAGAGTGAACAAAACCGGTTTTTCGAAAACAAAATGTCCTGGCTTTTCTTCCCTATATCTCCTTTTTGTGATTTGTTTATGGACGTGCCTCCTTCGCAGGGTGCAAACAGCACATGAAAGTACTTGTGTGAATTTTTCAACACAGAATAAAATTTCAGAAAGTAGGGCGAAATTTCTCAAATTTTGCTAGAGGATAGCCTTGGTTTTTCATAAAATTTGTCCCAGAATAATTTTTTCCTGAAATTCCACATAAGTATCTGGACTGAATTTGGGACAAAACGCCACAAATTTCACGTCAAACGGATGAGTATTCACCTAGGAAAAAAGTCAAACAGTTTCACACACAAACGAACCTTCCTTTCAACCCTGGCAGTGATGAATAAAAAATTTGTTGAAAATCTTGTGGGACGAATCTGGGACTCAAATCTCAGCCAAAACTCAATACACACAATGACAAATGTCGGTTAAATTTTTCAGACCAAAAGATTCAAGGAATAGGGCGTACTTAGACCCAGATCGAGAGTGAACAAAACCGGTTTTCCGAAAAAAAATGTCATGGCTTTTCTTCCCTATATCTTCTTTTTGTGATTTTTTTATGGACGTGCCTCCTTCGCAGGGTGCAAACAGCACATCAAAGTACTTGTATGAATTTTTCAACGCAATTTTTCAATACAGAATAAAAGTGTAGAAAGTAGGGCGAAATTTCACAAATTTTGCTAGGGCATAGCCTCGGTTTTTCACAAAATTTGTCCCGAAATAATTTTTTCTGGAAATTCCAAGTAAGAATCTGGACTGAATTTGGGACAAATCGCCACAAATTTCACATGAAACGGGTGAGTATTTACCTAGGAAAAAAGTCAAACAGTTTCACACACAAACGAACCTTGTTTTCAACCATGGCATTGATGAATAAAAAGTTTGTTGAAAATCTTGTAGGACGAATCTAGGGCTCAAATCTCAGCCAAAACTCAATACACACAATGACGAATGTCTGGTTAAATTTTCAGACCAAAAGACCCAAGGAATAGGGAGTAGTCAGACCAAGACCGAGAGTGAACAAAACCGGTTTTCTGAAAACAAAATGTTCTGACTTTTCTTTCCTATATCTCCTTTTTGTGATTTGTTTATGGACGTGCCTCCTTCGCAGGGTGCAAACAGCACATGAACGTACCTGTATGAATTTGTCAACGCAGTTTTTCAACACAGAATAAAATTGCAGAAAGTTGGGTGAAATTTCACAAATTCTGCTAGAGGATAGCCTTGGTCTTTCACAAAATTTGTCCCGGAATAATTTTTTTCTGAAATTCTACGTAAGAAGCTGGACTGAATTTGGGACAAAACTCCACAAATTTCACGTCAAACGGATGAGTATTCACCTAGGAAAAAATTCAAACAGTTTCACACACAAACGAACCTTCCTTTCAACCCTGGCAGTGATGAATAAAAAATTTGTTGAAAATCTTGTGGGACGAATCTGGGACTCAAATCTCAGCCAAAACTCAATACACACAATGAAGAATGTCTGGTAAAATTTTCAGACCAAAAGACCAAAGGAATATGGCGTAGTAAGACCCAGACCGAGAGTGAACATAATCGGTTTTCCGAAAACAAAATGTCCTGGCTTTTCTTCCCTCTATCTCATTTTTTTGATTTGTTTATGGACGTGCCTCCTTCGCTGGGTGCAAACAGCACATGAAAGTAGTTGTGTGAATTTTTCAACGCAATTTTTCAACTCAGAATAAAATTGCAGCAAGTAGGGCGAAATTTCACAAATTTTTCTAGAGGTTGGTTTTTCACAAAATTTCAGAAGAATTGTCCGGGAATAAGTTTTTCCTGAAATTCCACGTAAGAATATGGACTTAATTTGGGACAAAACGCCAAAAATTTCACGTCTAACGGATGAGTATTCACCTAGAAACAAAGTCAAACAGTTCACACACAAACGAACTTTCCTTTCAACCCCTGGCAGTGATGAATTAAAAATTTGTTGAAAATTTTGTGGGAGGAATCTGGGGCTCAAATCTCAGCCAAAAGTCAATACACACAATGAAGAATGTCTGGTAAAATTTTCAGACCAAAAGACTCAAGTAATAGGCGTAGTAAGACCCAGAGCGAGAGTGAACAAAACCGGTTTTTCGAAAACAAAATGTCCTGGCTTTTCTTCCCTATATCTCCTTTTTGTGATTTGTTTATGGACGTGCCTCCTTCGCAGGGTGCAAACAGCACATGAAAGTACTTGTGTGAATTTTTCAACACAGAATAAAATTTCAGAAAGTAGGGCGAAATTTCTCAAATTTTGTTAGAGGATAGCCTTGGTTTTTCATAAAATTTGTCCCAGAATAATTTTTTCCTGAAATTCCACATAAGTATCTGGACTGAATTTGGGACAAAACGCCACAAATTTCACGTCAAACGGATGAGTATTCACCTAGGAAAAAAGTCAAACAGTTTCACACACAAACGAACCTTCATTTCAACCCTGGCAGTGATGAATAAAAAATTTGTTGAAAATCTTGTGGGACGAATCTGGGACTCAAATCTCAGCCAAAACTCAATACACACAATGACAAATGTCGGTTAAATTTTTCAGACCAAAAGATTCAAGGAATAGGGCGTACTTAGACCCAGATCGAGAGTGAACAAAACCGGTTTTCCGAAAAAAAATGTCATGGCTTTTCTTCCCTATATCTTCTTTTTGTGATTTTTTTATGGACGTGCCTCCTTCGCAGGGTGCAAACAGCACATCAAAGTACTTGTATGAATTTTTCAACGCAATTTTTCAATACAGAATAAAAGTGTAGAAAGTAGGGCGAAATTTCACAAATTTTGCTAGGGCATAGCCTCGGTTTTTCACAAAATTTGTCCCGAAATAATTTTTTCTGGAAATTCCAAGTAAGAATCTGGACTGAATTTGGGACAAATCGCCACAAATTTCACATGAAACGGGTGAGTATTTACCTAGGAAAAAAGTCAAACAGTTTCACACACAAACGAACCTTGCTTTCAACCATGGCATTGATGAATAAAAAGTTTGTTGAAAATCTTGTAGGACGAATCTAGGGCTCAAATCTCAGCCAAAACTCAATACACACAATGACGAATGTCTGGTTAAATTTTCAGACCAAAAGACCCAAGGAATAGGGAGTAGTCAGACCAAGACCGAGAGTGAACAAAACCGGTTTTCTGAAAACAAAATGTCCTGACTTTTCTTCCCTATATCTCCTTTTTGTGATTTGTTTATGGACGTGCCTACTTCGCAGGGTGCAAACAGCACATGAACGTACCTGTATGAATTTGTCAACGCAGTTTTTCAACACAGAATAAAATTGCAGAAAGTTGGGTGAAATTTCACAAATTCTGCTAGAGGATAGCCTTGGTCTTTCACAAAATTTGTCCCGGAATAATTTTTTCCTGAAATTCTACGTAAGAAGCTGGACTGAATTTGGGACAAAACTCCACAAATTTCACGTCAAACGGATGAGTATTGTCCTAAGAATAAAGTCAAACAGTTTCATACACAAACGAACCTTCCTTTCAACCCTGGCAGTGATGAATAAAAAATTTGTTGAAAAACTTGTGGGACGAAACTGGACCTCAAATCTCAGCCAAAACTCAATACACACAATGACGAATGTCTGGTAAAATTTTCAGACCGAAAGACCCAAGGAATAGGACGTAGTAAGACCCAGACCGAGAGTGAACAAAACCGGTTTTCCGGAAACAAAATGTCCTCGCTTTTCTTCCCTATATCTCCTTTTTGTGATTTGTTTATGGACATGCTTCCTTGGCAGGGTGCAAACAACATATGAAAGTACTTGTGGGAATTTTTCAACGCAATTTTTCAACACAGAATAAAATTGCAGAAAGTAGGATGAAATTTCACAAATTTTGCTAGAGGATAGACTTGGGTTTACACAAAATTTCTCCCGGAATAAATTTTTCCTGAAATTCCACGTAAGAATCTTGATTGAATTTGGGACAAAACGCCACAAATTTCACGTCAAACGGATGAGTATTCTACTAAGAAAAAAGTCAAACAGTTTCACACACAAACAAACCTTCCTTTCAACCAAGGCAGTGATGAATAAAAAATTTGTTGAAAATCTTGTAAGACGAATCTGAGGCTCAAATCTCAGCCAAAACCCAATACACACAATGACGAATGTCTGGTAAAATTTTGAGACCAAAAGACAAAAGGAATAGGGCGTAGTAAGACCCAGACCGAGAGTGAACAAAACCGGTTTTCCGAAAACAAAATGTCCTGGCTTTTCATCCCTATATCTCCTTTTTGTGATCTGTTTATGGACGTGCCTTTTTCGCAGGGTGCAAACAGCACATGAAAGTACTTGTGTGAATTTTTCAACATAAAATAAAATTGCAAAAAGTAGGGCGAAATTTCATAAATTTTGCTAGAAGTTGGCCTTGGTTTTTCATAAAATTTGTCCCGGAATAATTTTTTCCTGAAATTCCATGTAAGAATTTGGACTGAATTTGGGACAAAACACCACAAATTTCACGACAAACGGATGAGTATTCACCTAGGAAAAAAGTCAAACAGTTTCACACACAAACGAACCTTCCTTTCAACCCTGACAATGATGAATAAAAATTTTGTTGAAAATATTGTGGGACGAATCTGGAGCTAAAATCTCAACCAAAACTCAATACACACAATGACGAATGTTTGGTAAAATTTTCACACCAAAAGACCCAAGGAATAGGGCGTTGTAAGACCCAGACCGAGAGTGAACAACATCGGTTTTCCGAAAACAAATATCTTGACTTTTCTTCCCTATATCTCAGTTTTGTGATTTTTTTACGGACGTGCCTCCTTCGCAGGGTGCAAACTGCACATGAAAGTACTTGTGTGAATTTTTCAATGCAATTTTTCAACACAGAATAAAATTGCAGAAAGTAGGGCGAAATTTCACAAATTTTGCTACAGGATGATAGCCGTGGTTTTTTAAAAAATTTGTCCAGGAATAATTTTTTCCTCAAATTCCACGTAAGAATCTGGACTGAATTTGGGACAAAACGCCACAAATTTCACGTCAAGCGGATGAGTATTCACCTAGGCAAAAAGTCAAACAGTTTGACACACAAACGAACCTTCCTTTCAACCTTGGCATTGATGAATAAAAAATTTGTTTAAAATCTTGTGGGACGAATCTGGGGCTCAAATCTCATCCAAAACTCAATGCACACAATGACGAATGTCTGGTAAACTTTTCAGACCAAAAGACCCAAGGAATAGGGCGTAGTAAGACCCAGACCGAGAGTGAACAAAACCGGTTTTCCGAAAACAAAATGTCTTGGATTTTCTTCCCTATATCTCCTTTTTGTGATTTGTTGATGGAGGTGCCTCCTTCCCAGGGTGCAAACAACACCTGAAAGTACTTGTGTGAATTTTTCAACACAGAATAAAAATGCAAAAAAGTAGGGCGAAATTTCACAAATTTTGCTAGAGGATAGTCTTGATTTTTCAAAAAATTTGTCCCGGAATAATTTTTTCTAGAAATTCCACGTAAGAATCTGGACTAAATTTGGGACAAAATGCCACAAATTTAATGTCAAACGGATGAGTATTCACCTAGGAAAAAAGTCAAACAGTTTCACACACAAACGAACCTTCCTTTCAACAATGACAGTGAGGAATAAAAAATTTATTGAAAATCTTGTGGGACGAATCTGGGGCTCAAATATCAACCAAAACTCAAAACACACAATGACGAATGTCTGGTAAAATTTTCATACCAAAAGACTCAAGGAATAGGGCGTAGTAAGACCCAGACCGAGAGTGTACAAA
Source organism: Phaseolus vulgaris (assembly GCF_051622355.1). Lineage (NCBI taxonomy): Eukaryota > Viridiplantae > Streptophyta > Magnoliopsida > Fabales > Fabaceae > Phaseolus > Phaseolus vulgaris. Next base: position 957,295 of record NC_143499.1, read on the forward strand.
ATCGGTTTTCCGAAAACAAAATGTCCTGGCTTTTCTTTCCTATATCTTCTTTTTGTGATTTGTTTATGGACGTGCCTCTTGCGCAGGGTGCAAACAGCACATGAAAGTACTTATGTGAATTTTTCAACGCAATTTTTCAACACAGAATAAAATTGCAGAAGTAGGGCGAAATTTCACAAATTTTGCTAAAAGATAGCCTTGGTTTTTCACAAAATTTGTCTCGGAATAATTTTTTCCTGAAATTACATGTAAGAATCTGGACTGAATTTGGGACAAAACGCCACAAATTTCAGTTCAAACGGATGAGTATTCACCTAGGAAAAAAGTCAAACAGTTTCGCACACAAACGAACCTTACTTTCAACCTTGGTAGTGATGAATAAAAAATTTGTTGAAAATCTTGTGGGACGAATATAGGGCTCAAATCTCAGCAAAAACTCAATACACACAATGAAGAATACTTAAGAAATTTTCAGATCACAAGACCCAAGAAACAAGGGCGTAGTAAGACCCAGACCGAGAGTGAACAAAACCGTTTTTCGGAAAACAAAATGTCCTGGCTTTTCTTCCCTATATCTCCCTTTTGTTATTTGTTTATGGACGTGCCTCCTTCGCAGGGTGCAAACAACACCTGAAAGTAGTTCTGTGAATTTTTCAATGCAATTTTTCAACACAGAATAAAATTGCAGAAAGTATGGCGAAATTTCACAAATTTTGCTAGAGGATAGCCTTGGTTTTTCAGAAAAATTTTCCCGCAATAATTTTTTCCGGAAATTCCACCTAAGAAATTGGACTGAATTTGAAACAAAACGCCACAAATTTCACGTCAAACGGATGAGTACTCACCTAGGACAAAAGTGAAACAGTTTCACACACAAACTAACCTTCCTTTCAACGCTGACAGTGATGAATAAAAAACTTGTTAAAAATCTTGTGGGACGAATGTGGAGCTAAAATCTCGGCCAAAACTCAATACACACAATGACGACTGTCTGGTAAAATTTTCAGACTAAAAGACACAAGGAATAGGGCGTAGTTAGACCCAGACCGAGAGTGAACAAAACCGGTATTCCGAAAAAAAATGTTCTGGCTTTTCTTCCCTATATCTCCTTTTTGTGATTTGTTTATGGACGTGCCTCCTTCGCAGGGTGCAAACAGCACATGAAAGTACTTGTGTGAATTTTTCAACGCAATTTATCAACACAGAACAAAATTGCAGAAAGTTGGGGGAAATTTCACAAATTTTGCTAGTGGATAGTCTTGGATTTTCACAAATTTGACCCGGAATAATTTTTTCCTGAAATTCTACATAAGAATCTGGACTGAATTTAGGACAAAACGCCACAAAGTTCAGGTCAAAAGGATGAGTATTCACCTAGGAAAAAAGTCAAACAGTTTCACAAAAAAATGAACATTCCTTTCAACCCTGGCAGTGATGAATAAAAAATTTGTTGAAAATCTTGTGGGACGAATCTGGGGCTCAAATCTCAGCCAAAACTCAATACACACAATGACGAATGTCTGGTAAAATTTTCAGACCAAAATACCCAAGGAATAGGGCTTAGTAAGACCCAGACCGAGAGTGAACAAAATCGGTTTTCCGAAAAGAAAATGTCCTGGCTTTTCTTTCCTATTTCTCCCTTTTGTTATTTATTTATGGACGTGTCTCCTTCGCAGGGTGCAAACAACACCTGAAAGTAGTTCTGTGAATTTTTCAATGCAATTTCTCAACACAGAATAAAATTGCAGAAAGTATGGCGAAATTTCACAAATTTTGCTAGAGGATAGCCTTGGTTTTTCAGAAAAATTTTCCCGCAATAATTTTTTCCGGAAATTCCACCTAAGAATTTGGACTGAATTTGAAACAAAACGCCACAAATTTCACGTCAAACGGATGAGTACTCACCTAGGAAAAAAGTGAAACAGTTTCACACACAAACTAACCTTCCTTTCAACCCTGACAGTGATGAATAAAAAACTTGTGGGACTAATGTGGAGCTAAAATCTCGGCCAAAACTCAATACACACAATGACGAATGTCTGGTAAAATTTTCAGACTAAAAGACACAAGGAATAGGACGTAGTTAGACCCAGACCGAGAGTGAACAAAACCGGTTTTCGAAAAAAAATGTTCTGGCTTTTCTTCCCTATATCTCCTTTTTGTGATTTGTTTATGGACGTGCCTCCTTCGCAGGGTAAAAACAGCACATGAAAGTACTTGTGTGAATTTTTCAACGCAATTTATCAACACAGAACAAAATTGCAAAAAGTAGGCCGAAATTTCACAAATTTTGTAAGAGGATAAGCTTAGTTTTTCACAAAATTTGTCAAGGAATAATTTTTTCCTGAAATTCTACGTAAGAATCTGGACTGAATTTGGGACAAAACGCCACAAAGTTCACGTGAAACGGATGAGTTTTTCACTTAGGAAAAAAGTCGAACAGTTTCACACACATACAAACCTTCCTTTTGAACCGTGGCAGTGATGAATAAAAAATTTGAGAAAATCTTGTGGGACGAATCTGGGGCTCAAATCTTAGCCAAAACTCAATACACACAATGACGAATGTCTGGTAAAATTTTCAGACCAAAAGATCCAAGGAATAAGGCGTAGTAAGACCCAAACCGAGAGTGAACAAAACCGGTTTTCCGAAAAAAAAATGTCCTGGCTTTTCATCCCTATATCTCCTTTTTTGTGATTTGTTTATGGAAGTGCCTCCTTCGCAGGGTTCAAACTGCACATGAAAGCACTTGTGTGAATTTTTCAACGCAATTTTTCAACACAGAATAAAATTGCAGAAAATAGGGTGAAATTTCACAAATTTTGGTAAAGGACAGCCTTGGTTTTTCAAAAAATTTGTTCCGAAATAATTTTTTCCTGAAATTCCACGTAAGAATCTGGACTGAATTTGGGACAAAACGCCACAAATTTCACGTCAAATGGATGAGTATTCACCTAGGAAAAAAGTCATACAGTTTCACACACATACGAACCTTCCTTTCAACCCTAGCAATGATGAATAAAAAGTTTGTTGAAAATCTTGTGGGCCGAATCTGGGGCTCAAATCTCAGGGAAAACTCAATACACACAATGAGGAATGTCTGGTAAAGTTTTCGGACCAAAAGACCCAAGGAATAGGAAGTTGTACGACCTAGACCGAGAGTAAACAAAATCCATTTTCCGAAAACAAAATGTCCTGGCTTTTCTTCACTATATCTCCTTTTTGTGATTTGTTTATGGACGTGCCTCCTTCGCAGGGTGCAAACAACACATGAAAGCACTTATGTGAATTTTTCAACGCAATTTTTCAACACAGAATAAAATTGCAGAAACTAGGGAGAAATTTCACTAATTTTGCTAGAGGATAGCCTTGGTTTTTCACAAAATTTGTCCCGAAATAATTTTTTCCTGAAATTCCACGTAAGAATTTGGACTGAATTTGGGACAAAACACCACAAATTTCACGTCAAACGGATGAGTATTCACCTAGGAAAAAAGTCAAACAGTTTCACACACACGAACATTCCTTTTAACCCTGGTAGTGATGAATAAAAAATTTATTGAAAATCTTATGGGACGAATCTGGGGCTCAAATCTCAGCCAAAACTCAATACACACAATGAGGAATGTCTGGTAAAATTTTTAGACCAAAAGATCCAAGGAATAGGGCATAGTAAGACCCAGACCAAGAGTGAACAAAACCGATTTTCCGAAAACAAAATGTTCTATATTTTCTTCCCTATATCTCATTTTTGTGATTTGTTTATGGACGTGCCTCCTTCGCAGGGTTGCAAACAGCACATGAAAGTACTTGTGTGATTTTTTCAACGCAATTTTTCAACACACAATAAAATTGCAGATAGTGGGGAAAAATTTCACAAATTTTGCTAGAGGATAGCCTTGGTTTTTCACAAAATTTGTCCTGGAATAATTTTTTCCGGAAATTCCAAGTAAGAAACTGGACTGAATTCGGGACAAAATGCCACAAATTTCACGTCAAACGGATGAGTATTCACCTAGGAAAAAAGTCAAACAGTTTCACACACAAACGAACCTTCCTTTCAACCCTGGCAGTTATGAATAAATTTTTTTTTGAAAATCTTGTGGGATGAATCTGGGTCTCAAATCTCAGCCAAAACTCAAGACACACAATGAGGAATGTCTGGTAAAATTTTTAGACCAAAAGACCCAAGGAATAGGGCATAGTAAAACGCAGTCCGAGAGTGAACAAAACTGGTTTTCCGAAAACAAAATGTTCTGGCTTTTCTTCCCTATATCTCCTTTTTGTGATTTGTTTATGAACGTGCCTCCTTCGCAGGGTGCAAACAGCACATTAAAGTACTTGTGTGAATTTTCAACGCAATTTTTCAACACAGAATAAAATTGCAGAAAGTAGGGCGAAATTTCACAAATTTTGCTAGAAGATAGTCTTGGTTTTTCACAAAATTTGTCTCGGAATAATTTTTTCCTGAAATTCCACGTAAAAATCTGGACTGAATTTGGGACAAAACGCCACAAATTTCACGTCAAACGGATGAGTATTCACCTAGGAAAAAAGTCAAACAGTTTCACAAAAAAACGAACATTCCTTTCAACCCTGGTAGTGATGAATAAAAAATTAGTTGAAAATCTTGTGGGACCAATCTGGAGCTCAAATCTCAGCCAAAATTCAATACACACAATGACGAATGTCTGGTAAAATTTTGAGACCAAAAGACCCAAGGAATAGGGCGTAGTAAGACCCAGATCGAAAGTAAACAAAATCGATTTTCCGAAAACAAAATTTCGTGGCTTTTCTTCCCTGTATCTCCTTTTTGTGATTTGTTTATGGACGTGCCTCCTTCGCATGGTGCAAACAGCACATGAAAGTACTTGTGTGAATTTTTCAATGCAATTTCTCAACTCAGAATAAAATTGCAGAAAGTATGGCGAAATTTCACAAATTTTACTAGAGGATAGCCTTGGATTTTCAAAAAATTTGTTCTGGAATAATTTTTTCCGGAAATTCCACCTAAGAATCTGCACTGAATTTGAAACAAAACGCCACAAATTTCACGTCAAACGGATGAGTATTCACCTAGGACAAAAGTGAAACAGTTTCACACAAAAACGAACCTTCCTTTAAACCCTAGCAGTGATGAATAAAAAATTTGTTAAAAATCTTGTGGGACGAATCTGGGGCTCAAATCTCATCCAAAATTTAATACACACAATGACGAATGTCTGGTAAAATTTTCAGACCAAAAGACCCAAGGAATAGGGCGTAGTAAGACCTAGACCGAGAGTGAACAAAATTGGTTTTCCGAAAATAAAATGTCCTGGCCTTTCTTCCCTATATCTCATTTTTTTGATTTGTTTATGGACGTGCCTCCTTCGCAGGGTGCAAACAGCACATGAAAGTACTTGTGTGAATTTTTCAACGCAATTTTTCAACACAGAATAAAATTGCAGAAAGTAGGGCGTAATTTCACAAATTTTGCTAGAGGATAGCCTTGGTTCTTCACAAAATTTGTCCCGGAATAATTTTTTCCTGAAATTGCACGTAAGAATCTGGACTGAATTTGGGACAAAACGCCACAAATTTCACGTCAAACGGATGAGTATTCTCTTAAGAAAAAAGTCAAACAGTTTCACACACAAACGAACCTTCCTTTCAACCCTGGCAGTGATGAATAAAAAATTTGTTGAAAATCTTGTGGGACAAATCTGATGCTCAAATCTCAGCCAAAACTCAATACACACAATGACGAATGTCTGGTAAAACTTTCAGACCAAAAGACACAAGGAATAGGGCGTAGTAAGACCCAGACCGAGAGTGAACAAAACCGGTTTTCCGAAAACAGAATGTCCTGGCTTTTCTTTCCTATATCTTCTTTTTGTGATTTGTTTATGGACGTGCCTTTTTCGCAGGGTGCAAATAGCACATGAAAGTACTTGTGTGAATTTTTCAACGCAATTTTTCAACACAGAATAAAATTGTAGAAAATAGGGCGAAATTTCACAAATTTTGCTAGAGGATAGCTTTGGTTTTTCACAAAATTTGTCCCGGAATAATTTTTTTTTCTGAAATTCCACGTAAGAATTTGGACTGAATTTGGGACAAAACGCCACAAATTTCATGTCAAACGGATGAGTATTCACCTAGGAAAAAAGTCGAACAGTTTCACACACATACGAACCTTCCTTTCAACCCTGGCAGTGATGAATAAAAAATTTGTTGAAAATCTTGTGGGACGAATCTGGGGCTCAAATCTCAACCAAAATTCAATACACACAATGAGGAATGTCTGGTAAAATTTTCAGATCAAAAGACTCAAGGAATAGGGCGTAGTAAGACGCAGACCGAGAGTGAACAAAACCGGTTTTCCGAAAACAAAATGTCCTGGCTTTTCTTCCCTATATCTTCTTTTTGTGATTTGTTTATGGACGTGCCTTTTTCGCATAGTGCAAACAGCACATGAAAGTACTTGTGTGAATTTTTCAATGCAATTTTTCAACACAGAACAAAATTGCAGAAAGTAGGGTGAAATTTCACAATTTTTTCTAGAGGATAGCCTTGGTTTTTTACAAAATTTGTCCCGGAATAATTTTTCCTGAAATTCCACGTAAGAATCTGGATTGAATTTTGGACAAACAACCACAAATTTCACGTCAAACGGATGAGTATTCACAAAAGAAAAAAGTCAAACAGTTTCACACACATACAAACCTTCCTTTCAACCCTGGCAGTGATGAATAAAAAATTTGTAGAAAATCTTGTGGGACGAATCTGGGGCTCAAATCTCTTCCAAAACTCAATACACACAATGACGAATGTCTGGTAAAATTTTCAGACCAAAAGACCCAAGGAATAGGGCGTAGTAAGACCCAGACCGAGAGTGAACAAAACCGATTTTCCGATAACAAAATGTCCTGGCTTTTCTTCCCTATATCTCCTTTTTGTGATTTTTTTATGGACGTGTCTCCTTCGCAGAGTGCAAACAGCACATGAAAGTACTTGTGTGAATTTTTCAACGCAATTTTTCAACACAAAATAAAATTGCAGAAAGTAGGGCGAAATTTCACAAATTTTGCTAGAGGAAAGCCTTGGTTTTTCACAAAATTTGTCCTGGAATAATTTTTTCCTGAAATTCCACGTAAGTATCTGGACTGAATTTGGGACAAAACGCCACAAATTTAACGTCAAACGCATGAGTATTCACCTACGAAAAAAGTCAAACAGTTTCACACACATACAAACCTTCCTTTCAACCCTGGCAGTGATGAATAAAAAATTTGTAGAAAATCTTGTGGGACGAATCTGGGGCTCAAATCTCTTCCAAAACTCAATACACACAATGACGAATGTCTGGTAAAATTTTTAGACCAAAAGACCCAAGGAATAGGACGTAGTAAGACTCAGACCGAGAGTGAACAAAACCGGTTTTTCGAAAACAAAATGTCCTGACTTTTCTTCCCTATATCTCCTTTTTGTGATTTGTTTATGGATGTGCCTCCTTCGCATGTTGCAAACAGCACATGAAAGTACTTGTGTGAATTTTTCAACGCAATATTTCAAAACAGAATAAAATTGCATAAAGTAGGGCGAAATTTCACAAATTTTGCTAGAGGATAGCCTTGGTTTTTCACAAAATTTGTCCCGGAATACATTTTTCCTGGAATTCCACTTAATGATCTGGACTGAATTTGGACAAAACGCCACAAATTTCACGTGAAACGGATGAGTTTTCACCTAGGAGAAAAGTCAAACAGTTTCACACACATACAAACCTTCCTTTCAACCCTGGCAGTGATGAATAAAAATTTTGTTGAAAATCTTGTGGGACGAATCTGGGGCTCAAATCTCAGCCAAAACTCAATACACACAATGACGAATGTCTGGTAAAATTTTTAGACCAAAAGACCCAAGGAATAGGGCGTAGTAAGACCCAGACCGAGAGTGAACAAAACCGATTTTCCGATAACAAAATGTCCTGACTTTTCTTCCCTATATCTCATTTTTGTGATTTTTTTATGGACGTGTCTCCTTTGCAGAGTGCAAACAGCACATGAAAGTACTTGTGTGAATTTTTCAACGCAATTTTTCAACACAAAATAAAATTGCAGAAAGTATGGCGAAATTTCACAAATTTTGCTAGAGGAAAACCTTGGTTTTTACAAAATTTGTCCCGGAATAATTTTTTCCTGAAATTCCACGTAAGTATCTGGACTGAATTTGGGACAAAACGCCACAAATTTCACGTCAAACGCATGAGTATTCACCTACGAAAAAAGTCAAACAGTTTCACACACAAACGAACCTTCCTTTCAACTCTGGCAGTGATGAATAAAAAATTTGTTGAAAATCTTGTGGGACGAATCTGGGGCACAAATCTCAGTCAAAACTCAATACACACAATTTCGAATGTCTGGTAAAATTTTCAGACCAAAAGACCCATTTTAGGGATGCTTCAACCCTATTACAAAAAACAGAAAAAATTCATACAAAACCCCAACCACCACCAAGAAAGATTTGCCTTTTAATCCCCATAACCATGCACCAACAATCCTGGTATACAATCTTCAAAAGCATGTGTAAATAAATGAAACACCACCATATAACATGTCTTTTGATGAGATGTAGACTCATAGAGAACTTAACACAACATAAACCAAACTTCTACTGGAAAAATAACTTAATTGTGCATTGATGACTTTTTAGGCAAGTGCACCACATTTGTCAGAAGTCATAATTGTCCTTAAGGACGAATATCGATCACACAGGGAACAATAAATTATCGAGTACAATATTCGCTAAATATAACAATAGAACAATAAAAAGTGTTTTGAGTTGGTTATGTTGGCACTGATCAATAAGAAAACAAACGAAGAATTAGTTGCTTCAATTGGAAAAATAGGGATTAGGTTTCATCTGTCTCACTCTCATGTATTTTGATTAGCATGTTAATATTATGTTCTTTGATTGAATTTGATGCCCATAGAAAATTCATTTATATCGATCTCTCGCATATAAAATGCTTAATAATGTTTCCTAAATATCAATCTCTCGCATACTTATAAAAACAACTTAGAATCACACTCAGACTTTAATTTCAAGTCTATTTCTAGTACTCAAATATATGCTAAGTATTGTTGTTTAGGTTTGAACCCTAAAAATACCTCTCTGTCAAATTTAAGATTTTCAATTTGTCACGAAATTTAAAAGTAAAACAATAATATCAATAATCAATCAAGAACTGAATATTAATATATAAGATATCACCTGAATACATAACAGTTTGAGCAGATTACTCCCAATCCCGAAGATAGTATTAGCCACGCATACTTCTAGCACCTTCCATTTTCCCAATTGGGTTACAATTCACTCTATGGTGTTTTTCTCTTAATCTAACACACTAGGGTTGAGCCACTAGCCCCCTATTTATCTTAGTTTTCTAGGGTTAGGTCGTTTTCTGTGTCGCGCTAATGAGCTAACTGATAAAACATAAAAAATGTTCAATCTATCTCTGCATCTTTTTTCATTCTGGTACCTTCCAACTTTCTCTTTTTAACTCAAATTATTTTCCTTTACTCCAAATCTTCAATCCTCCTTAAAAATCTACAATTAACACCAAATTTGGGAATAAAACGCTCTTATTCAAATAAAGCTCATCCAAAATGTAAAAAAGTATAAATTCATAAATTATGGATTATTTTATATGTAAATTAGCAATAAATCCTCATAAGTACTTATATTTAATATGAAATATTACTGAAATTAAACACTTATCAGACATCCAAAGATAAACGCCTCAAATTTTTTGTTCCAAAAGTCTAAGACTAAAACAAACCTACCCACTAAATCGTGTTCTTGTGCACTATATTATGCATAACTAAGACTCTTCAATGTCACATAATCTTTCATTTCAATGGACTCCTTTGTAGCGGGTGAAATTGCTTGAATCATGTAGCCGTATATATGTCCAAGAGAAGAAAAACGACTAGTAGAAAATTTTCCATTCCTTATAAGGTTATTGGATAAAATCTGTGACAGAACATCTCAAAGTCATCTGTAAACATATTATAGGGTTTAAACACCAAATAGGATAAGTGAAAACATATTTTTATTCAGATTTGTGATAATACCCACATTTTTATTTGTGCTACACTGGAAGCTACAAACACATCATGAATCTCACCCAATCTTTGAAATATCTTAGTCATCTCTGTTAGTTTTTTAGAATAAATCAGAGGAAGATATTTTATTATCTTTGCTAACAATTACATTTATAGGACTTGCAGTAACAAACTCTTAACTAATTTTATGAGCAGTTACCTAGAAATATTAAATCAACAATTAAAACAGAATAATAAAATATCACCTGCATTTATTTGCAGTTAAAAAACAGAATTTCCAACACTCCTCCTTGATGTTTTGAACTGCAAATTCCAATCTTTTGTCTTAAGAACTCAAACTTGTTGGTTGGAAGTGGCTTGGTAAACAAATCTGCAATTTTTATTTTTTTTCATCCTCGCTTTGCTTAATCTCCATTCAACACCTTTTGATTTGACATAAGGTGCAGATTCTAAAAGACTTTTGTCAAAGCCTAAGCTGATCAGATAATCATCAATTTGATTATACCATGTTCTGGGAACATCTTTTAAGCCATAAATAACTTTAGACAACTTATAAACTTTGTGTTCTTTTCCTTCCACAATGAAACCTTTAGGTTGCTCAACAGAAATTTTCTCTTCAAGAAATCCATTTAGGAATGTTGACTTGACATCCATTTGATGTACCTTTCTATCTCGAGGTATGTCAACAAGCTCCCGAGTTTTGTTCTTCTCAATCATATATACCTCTTCCTCCATTGCCTTTTCCGCCTTTGGGTCATTGATAACTTCTTTGTGATCCGTAGCTTCTTTGTGATCCACAGGTTCACATGTTGCAACCTTACGTCTATGATATATGTCAGAGAGTAATTGATTGCCTTTAATTGGTGGATCATCTTCTATTTCAGATTTTTGCATCTTAAGAAGTCCTTGATCAGACGGCTCCTCCTAAAATAGATCTAATGAGAAACTTTTGCCTCTCATTTGTACCTTGAACAAATCTTGTCTTGTAGCATCCTTGATCAAACCGTGGTTATCTTCAAAAAACACCTTGAAGCCTTTTTGTAGCAACTGACCAACACTCAATAAATTTTGGTCTATGTTAGGTACATATAACACATTTGTAATAGTTTTAGTACCTGAATGTGTTGCTACAACAATGGTTCCTATTCCTTTTACTGAAATGTGACCCCCATGGCCTATCTTGACCTTTGAAATTTTTGAAGGCTTCAACTCCTTGGAAAGTTTTTTGTCATAAGTCATGTGATTTGTGCATCCACTATCAATTAACCACTATGCACTTGAAATATTGTTGGAGAAACCAATTGCAACGAAAAGTACATCCTCCTCATTTGCAAATTGAGCATCTACGTCTTGTTGCTGACTTTGGTTTACATTTTGTTGCGCACTTTGGTTTCTACAAATGACTGCTTCATGCCCCAGTTGATTGCACTTGTTGCACTTAACATTAGGTCTTCTCCACCACTTAAACGGTGGATGACCTAACTTGCTGCAAAGCTTACAAGGAGGGTAATTTCTCCTTTTGTTGTTATTGTGTGCAACAACTTCTCCACTTTCTTGTTGGTTCTGCTTGATCTTGCTACCTTTGTTTCTCCATCCACCTTCATGTTTGACTGGTAAGGCTCCTTCTATTGCTCCATCTTGTCTCATGGCTCTTCTTTGTTCTTGTGCTTGTAAAGCATTTAAGAGCTCTGCAAGAGAAATTTTTGATAGGTCCTTTGTGTTCTCTAGGGTTGTTATGGTGGCTTCAAACCTCTCTAGAACCATTACAAGCAGTTTTTCCACAATTCTTGAATCTTTTAACACAGATCCAAGCAACCTCACTTTGTTGGCAATGCTTAGAAGTCTGCCAGACTACTCTTTTACGGATTTTGATTCCTCCATTCTCTGCAGTTCAAACTCCTTGATTAGATTCAGCACTTGCATTCCACGAATCCTCTCATCACCTTCATATTCAGCCTTGAGGTAATCCCAGATTTCTTTTGCTGACTTCATGGACATTATCCTTGTGAATACCATAGGAGATACAGCTGCAAATAGACATGCTTTTGCCTTTGATCTTTTCATCTTCTTTTCCTTCTGGTGATTTTATTTGTGCCACAGTAGGGTTTTCTGGAAGGGACTGAATTTCCTCTTCTACAGCTTCCCATAAATTCAATGCTTCTAGGTAGGTCTCCATACGAACAACCCACATTTGATAATTGTCTTCATCAAAGACAGGTGGTGCCATTGTTGAAAAATTGAAACCTCCTTCCATTGATGCACACTACTAACCTCACAAATCCCTCAAGAAGAGAGCTATGATACCAATTGTTAGTTTTTTAGAATAAATCAGAGAAAAATATTTTATTATCTTTTCTAACAATTACATTTATAGGACTTGCGATAACAAATTCTTAACTAATTTTATGAGCAGTTATCTAGAAATATTAAATTAACAATTAAAACAGAACTAAAACAAAATAATAAAATATCACGTGCATTTATTTGCAGTTAAAAAACAGAATTTCCAACCATTTTTTTTCTCAAAATTAATCGAGAAATGAGAGAAGAAGAAAGATGTACATGTTAATCCCACCAGTCTTTCGTTCCCAAATAGCAGCTTCTATTCTGTTGATCCATCGAGCACTTTGCGTTCTATGACACCCAAATGTCTTTTTCTTATGAAACCAAACGTGTTCTTGACAAGAACAGTCAAGGAAAAACTACTTCAGCTGCTCACTCATTTTTTATTTATTTAAAAATTTAGGAGAAAACGGGAGACATTGTCTTACTTCATTCGGGTAACTTTTGGAGTTAAATATTAATTTTGTTTTTAATTTTCTTTTGTTTCTACTTATTTTTAAACATTTTACACACCCTAATTATGAATCAGAGAAAATATCACACGATTGTAATTTAACAGGAAGAGAAATATACAGGAACAATATTGTTTTTTTATTAATAAAAAAGAATTAAATTAATTGAGTATTTAAGAGCGAACTCTATTAAAAAAAAAAGACTTTGTTGCTTGAGACAGTATAATGATAGATAATTACATCCAGCAATGCAACCAAAACAATGCCTAATTAGATCAGAAAAAACATTGCAGCTACGAAAAGCTTTTATCAACAGAAATTTCAGCAGAAAAAATAATAGTATCGATTGTGATAAATTGGAGAGAAAAAATCAGTTTAAAGATGAAGTCATAATATGTTAACAGGGTGCAAGATTAGTTTGGAATTATTCTTTACGATAGATTAGTAAATTAATTTGACAGAGACGTATGCAAGATTTGTTGTCATGCAACTTTCCAAGAATTGTTCCCTTTCTTCTCCTTTTGTCTTCTTTCTGAGCGACCTTTATCATTGTCTTTTATTGGATTAGTAATATGATATCACATACTCATCGAAGTGCAAAACAAGATGGGAGCTGGGAATTAATGACACCAGCCACGAGGAATATACTTTTGGAATGATAAGGCTAATAATCCGATAAAGACTGACATGGTTTTTTTTTAATTCAAATACCCAAACAATTCGTTACTCACTAGACTCAGACAGTGACAGAAATTGAACCTTGCTTTGAAATGCATTATAAACGTAGCGTTATACTTCTTAAACAAGTAGGATATGCAATTGTTTATTTAATTAGAACGTAACATATTGAGTTCTAGTGCAAAGAGGTTTCATGTCTGTCTGGGAATTTAGTGGCATGAACTAGTGGGACGACATGAACAATGACACTACAACGTATGGAAGGTGTTTCTTGGTTTGTTCGTAGGCGAAGAAAGCTATGTGTTCCTCTCAGGAAATGTTAATTTCTTCATTAATTTCAAGTGTGTGTTATACATAACTTTTGGTTTCAATCCTTAAAGGTTTTTCTGCTGGGGCAGTTGCGTGTTGACAAGGAAAAACCTACAAAAGAGAGCATTAGTGTTGCTCTTTAATTATTTTATAAAACAGTTCATTTACTTTATTCCTTCATATATAAAGACAAGCAGACCAAAAAGCTCCCTGACTTTTATAATATCAGGTTTTTTTATTAAATAAGAAACTGAACAAGAAAATATAGTACATAAATAAGGCTTATGTTTCCTAATTATTTTAATGTTTTAAAGGCTGTCAAGTATCAATTCTGCGTTTTGTGTCTCACCAAAGTCATAGCAGCACAGCACATAGTTTAGCAAAACTTCCATGCACACAGTACACTGCATGGACACATATAAGTAAAATAAATTGGGTTATATATATAGATAATATTTTTTAAATTATTTTATTTACTATTTTTGAACTTTAGATTTCTTGATTAGTTGTAAAAAAAAAGTTATTGAAATGACTCGTTAATATTTTTTTTAAGTAATAAACGAATTTTTAGTGTGTGTTTTATTATAATATTAAAATATTTACATCAGTTTATATGTATTCATTATAATATTCTTTTTACTACTAGTATTAATTTAGATTAGAGAATCAATTCCACAAGAAAGTTTAAAAAAAACATATTTAATAAAAAAAAATTAAAGATGTATATGTTAAAATAAAATAAAAAAAATCTATAGTAAAATTTATAAACGTTTTGTTTGTGAACATTGTGTTTATGAAAGAATTGCTTTCTTAGCCAGACTTATAATGGAATTAAGTAATTTTAGAATGCATCATCTTATTTAAAATATTTTATTTTATTTTACTACAAACATATTAAAGATATTAGTTTTTTTTATCAGCAAAAAATAAATAAAATAAAATGAGACACTTCAGGGGTGTCCCAACCCTTATACAAAACTCCAAAAACAAATTTTTTAGCACCCTACCAACTAAGGATCCAACAACATTGCACTACAAATCAAGATAAAAACCCAGTACAAGATATAGAAATCCAACAAATACAGTTACATCAACCCCCAAAGAGGTCACACCCTCAATCAAGGACATACACCCAACAACTAAAAAGGGTCTTTGCAATCAGGCTGAAGTACCATAATCAAGTGTCAAACTCGACAAACCAATACAAGACACAACATGCAACAACTAAGCCATATCTTTGTAGCAAGCTGAATTGTGCCAAATAACTGTTAACATCAACAAACCGATCCTACGAGGAGGGTACATCAATAAGAGATGACCTGCAAAAGGCACACAACAACTTCCCAACCTGGACACAACAGTAACAAAAAACGACACATATCCATTTGCCATAACTCAAACACCATAAAGATTTCAACACCAAATCGATAAGCATACATAAAAAACACTTCATTTACCGCAGTCCAGAACAAAAACATCAGTCCGACCCTGCCAAATTGAAATGACCAAGACAACCTGCACAAACACACAATTCCTTCCAAACCTGGATAAGTATACACAAGAAACACCAAATATTAATCTTTCAAATACCTCATACAACATTGAGGTTTCAAGCACAGTGATGGTGAATGATGAATATGGTAAATAGATGGTGAATATTTGCAGATAAAAAAATAAAAAATGAAAATGGCGAGTCATGGTAATGATGGTAAATAGATTAAGCTTTGGCATGGTTCGTAGATTGCTGAAATAGTTTTCAACTTTAGATCATATCTCAGAGTTTACAACATATAGAACATACATAGCATCAATTAAGGGGTTGTGATGGTTGTTGATTTTAAGTGATTAGAGAAACCAACTATGACATTGGAAGTGGGAAAAGCCCATACCTCTGAACACTAACGTTTTCACTCAGAAGGTATATCCTCTCCAATATGAGATGTGATTTAGATTTAAGATTATCATCATGAATTTGATTACTTTGTAAAAGATTGGTTATAAGAAAGTAAACTAATAACTAATAATTAAATTCTCCTGAAAAGGAGAGAGCTACAATACAACTACATCAGCAAAATCTTATGCATGTCAGAGCGGCGAAAAAGTTTAGTTCATGCCTCTTTCTCAATGCAAGATATATATATTTTGTGAGATTTGGATGGAATGTCTCAGTTGTTGTTTGGGATTTGATTATGTGATGTCGAATAAAGGCAATATGCAATCTTAGCATTTTCTGGTTTAGCTACATGCAACCAAAAGTACCCTCTTCATAAATCATATTGTTCATTGTTGATTTGTTTTTTATAAGCTGTGTTACTAATTCATTCATCTGTATGACTGGTAAAAGATTAAGTAGTGCTTATTCTAACTCGTGGGATTTATTAGAATTTTTTGGAATTAATCAAATTATTAAGTCTAAGTAATTGAAAGTAAAGTTACCTGGTCGTGGTTATGTATTATTTGTGTTTTTAGCTGTAAAGTATATATGTTTGGGATTTTATTGAAGATGTGTTTGTGTTGTGTGACTAAGGAATAAATTGCGTCACTTTGATACTTTGATGATGTGTTGGAAGACTCACATTCTTGTAATGACGTTGTTAAAATCAATGTAAAGAATGTGACAGTAACGCATCATTAAATTTCAGATAAAAAATATCATTAATTTAAAGTATTGTATATATAGAACTATTTTGAACACTTAATTTACAATTCAAAATTTCAAAAATATATAATAACAATCTAAATTTTCCATTGTTTCTCATTCAAATGTTTTACCCCCTTAATTGTTTTTTAAAAATAAATTAATATGAAGTTATATTTATTAATAGTAATTTTTTTTATAAAATGATTGGTATAAAACTAATTTAAATTTTAATTGACAACTTGTTGTCACAAGTACAACATATCCTTAAGAAATTATGACTGGTTATAATTTTTTTTTGTCTGAAAAATTAAAAATGTCAAATAATTTATTTTTCATTGATTGAATATTTTCTTAAGATAAAGATTAAAATGATATATTTTTTTAAATTTTTAATTTTCTAATATAAAGACGGCAGTCTTTGGACTAACATGACCTTAATATGACCTATGTATATCTTTCAACATAAATGATATTTTAATTGAAAAATAAATTTATTAATTTTTATGGATTATTTAAAAACATTTGTAACCATGGCTATTTATTAGTCCTCAGGCATAAAAAGTTGCATAAAAGTTAAACCCCATAAAAAAAACAAGATCTGGTCTATTTGTGTTCTGGTTTCCGTGGTATAGTTTGATATGTTTGTAAGAATTTGAAGTTATGACGCGAAGTTACATATGTGTTGGTTAGCATCTGAGACAAACAGTGTGGGAGGGAAAAGGATTAAAGATTAAAAGAGCTTTTGAGATATTTGTGTGGCGTAGATGCCAAAGGAATAGAAATTGTCCATAGCAAAGGTAAAAACCAGTTGTGTGGACAATAATAAATTAATCTACTGCTACAATGTCAATCTCACTATGTTCCAACTGCTTACTTCAAACATTGGTGATACTTTCGATTTGATGTTTTAAAGCTTAGTTTTGTCCTGACCCAGCTGCTTAATTACCTCATTCCCCTATTTAACCAATTTAATTTGCTTTTAATTTTGCTCAAATTTCATCCCCATTCCCTGTCCAGCTCTTTATCTTTCTATCTATCTTAAATGTCAGTGTCTGTACCATGGCTGCAGAGATTGGCCTAGTCTCCATGACCCAGATCCAAAAATTATCACAATCCCAACACCTCAAAAACCAACAAACTCAACCAAACCCTAACACCACCACCACCACCACCCCTTCCTCTTGGATGTGGAATCCTAGGGAACAACTGCAGCAGCAAGAAGATGATGATGATTCGTGGGAGGTCAGAGCTTTTGCAGAAGACACAAGGAACATCATGGGAACCACATGGCCTCCACGGTCCTACACCTGCACCTACTGCAGAAGGGAGTTCCGCTCCGCCCAAGCTCTCGGCGGCCACATGAACGTCCACCGCCGCGACCGTGCACGCCTCCACCAACCCCCTCCTTCCTCCTCCTCCACCACCACCACCTCTTCTCTTCCCACTTCTTCACCCTACATCAACATCCCTCCTCAAGACCTTGTTGCAAATGCAGGGTTATGCCTCCTCTACCACTTGCCATCAAGCCCTAGTGCACCACCCTTCCCTAATTCCCCCACTTCTAATGGCCCTTCTTCTTCCCCCTCTCCATCCACTTTTCTCTCTATCTCCTCCTATCCTTCAAACAATTTCCTGATGCAAACTTCCTTTAATTTTCCCAGTGCACCATCAGCTGGGATCAACCCTGCTACTGTTTCCTCTTTCTGCTATAATAACTCTAGCAAAGTGGAACAATCGGCAACTTCTTCCTCTTTCGCTACCGGCCACCTGGAAGAGCTTGATCTAGAGCTCCGCCTCGGGCACAAGCCAACACAAACCTCATAAATCTTGCCCCTAGAAACTCAGAAATATAAATATATAGCTTAAACCACAACCATATATAGTGGTATTATCAAGTGAGAAGAGAAAGTAAAGTCACTGAAGTATTAATTGTTGTTTCGCTGATCTCTTTCTCCGCTGTGTGTGTGGAGGAGATCGAGAGTGATATTATTTGTAGATGTTTGTGATATGATACCACTACCATGTCCAGCTCTGAACTAGCTGATGGGCTTGTGGGTTTTGTTTTGGGTTCGATTTTGTTTTGTTGTTTTTCTTGGTTGATTGATTTCTTCTGTGTGTGATTGTTTTGTGACTGAAGGTGCACATGGAGGGAAGAACAAGGCATGGGTAGGGATGGGAAAGAAGGAGAGAGGCACCACATGTAAATTTTTCAAAAGGAAAAAAGAAAAAATGTAAGTTGGTATTAATTTTTAGAGAAATATTGGCAGTAATTATGGGAGGAGACTAGGGTTTTGGAGTAAGACACTGAAAAAGGTTGCAGTGAAGTGTCATTTTCTATTTTAGAGTTGTCTAAGTACATACATATGTCTGTCTGGGCATACATCTCCGTGGGGATTATTTTCCACCATTCTTCACCTCTTAAGTAAACCTAGTAATATAAATTATCTACACTGTGATCACACCTTTCTGTTTACACAAAACTGCAAATTTCCCATTCTCAGTATATTAATTTAGCTTCATTAATGATATATTATATATAATTGCACCTGCCTTTCTATCTATATATATTTATTTGTACCAAACTTGATCATGTAAGTATAAAGAAGAATTAAACTTCCAAATGTTTCTAATTCTAAGAGATTAAATGCTACCAAACTTTTATGATTATGAAATATGGAACCTAATTAATATATGTTTCACTTACTTGGATTACATATATAATGTGAATTCTTATCATACATATCTTATTTATTTATTTTTCTTTTAACATGTCAATAATATTTTTTTACCCCTATCTTCAATTCACTCCTAAGTCTAAAAACAAAAGAAGGCTATACCTTCAATGTTTTCTTATTATATGTATAAGAATATTGTCAATTTTTACATTATTTTTTAGAAATCTCTCAAGAAACCAATATCTGTTGTTCATGCACCACGCTTTTTTTTATTAATTATTAAGCTTAAATGATTTAAAATGAGTTAATTTGTTGGTTTTTTTTTATAAATCTGTAGATAAATGAAAGTTTAAAATTTATCTGCACTACTCTCATTTAAAAAACAAAAAGCAAACTTCTTACAGCAGTTAGGTCATCTTAATATTCTTAAGACACCATTTGCCTTTTTATTTAATGCATTGTTTATTAAGGAACATCACAGGATAACATAAGGTTGTATATATATTCAGTATTATATCCTCTTAAATTTTTATCTTCCAAATCTTTCTATTTTTTTTAAATAATTACATTTAATACTTTAAAAATTGTATGGCATTTATTTTTTTATAGAAGAAAAAAATTGTAAGTATTACAATTATTCTATACAATAAGAAAACATCTTATAAAGGTTAATTTATCCTAGCTCAGCTATATTACAGACAGTAATTTAATATTATTCCACTCCAATCCCATCTTAGCCACTTCCTTTTATAATTAACATTAGCATGTCTTATTCTACTTTAAATTCATGCAGTTACATAGAGAAAGTAATCTGATTTTGGCTATTTTTTCTCATTTTCTTTTCTTTATTATCGATAAAGGGATTAGAACTATTACAGAAGAATGGTAACTTCTTTAAATTTCTAATGTTTACCTTTCTATTCTTTATTAATTTTTATTATGGAATTTTAGATTTATATAATAAGAGTAATTAATAATCACAACAACAAGCACAGTTAAGCTTGTATTAATTATATTTCTTAATTTTTTTAACAAAACCCGGAACTTGATATAATAATAAAATTAGAAGTGATGTCAGATACTTTTTATAAAAATATCAAGTATTAATTATTTTTTACAAAAATATATTTAGTTACGAGTCATTTTTTTTATTTTTAATAAATACTGTTTTAAATTTCTCAATAATATTTTATATTTTTGAGAGTTTGATTTTGCCTGTACTTTAAAAATTTTATTCTGTTATCTAATATTATAGTCAATGAAAAAAAATCTCATAATATTATAGTCAATGAAAAATATAATTTTACTAATAAAATCTTTAAGACATTATTGTTAAGAAATAAAATAAAATTATTATATGAAAGGATAATTTTTTTTCCTATAAAAAAATATTAAAAAAATGAAAGGATAATTTTAAACATTTTAATAAATATCTTTTTAAAATGGGTGTCCCATTGTCTTGTCAAAGAAAACTCCATATGTATATTGGGAGAATAGAAAAATTCATCACAATAAGTTAATTTTAAAGAAAATAATGTATATCATATCAATATTATATACTTAATTATTTTCATATTTATTTCATAAATAGTTTGACAGGATATTTGTTGTAAACAACTTTAACTGGTTCTTTTACTGAAGGAAATTAGTGAATCGTGGTATATAGTTATTAATTATTTACTATTCTTTGTGTTTTTTTTTTTTTGTCTAACTGTCATTATTGTCATTGAAATAATAAACCGGTATTTTATTGAAACAATAAAAACCTAAAAAAATAAAATAAAAAGGAGAAGTGAATAAAATAATATAGTTTTTCATATAATTTTTGTTTTACATTTATACATTTTTTTTGTTAAAGTCGGAAAAAAAATGTAAAAATAAATAAATTATGAAATAAAATGAATTCAGTGGTTAGGTTTGAAAACCATAATAAAATAATATAATATGAATAAAATTAATTATAATATTATATTTTTTAATTAATTAATAGGTATTTTCTTTATAAAAAGATAAATTAACAATATTATATAAGATTAAGTTAATATATCCATTACTAATAATATTTCCAAGTCTTAAATTAAAAAAATAATTAACTAGTCAACTAGTGTTACTATCAATATGTGAATAAAGTAAGTTAATTTAAATACTTAGTCAAATTCAAATTTTTAATCAAATAATATATATTCAACCTATAGAATTAAGAACTTGAGCGCTATTGTTAAATGATATCCCAAAAATCAGATAAAAACTTATTCTATGTTTTTTTTATTTTTGTAGACAAGTTTTCTAAATTCCTAAAAATCATTAAAAGTTGAAGATTTAATTTTATTACTAGCTCACTTATTTAATTAATATTCAATTGACAAAACATATAAAAGAGTCTAAATATTATTTACACATTCATTTATATTGTTGGTATAAAATGTCAGTTGATAGAGCAAATACTTATACATGATAAAACAATATGTACAAATTTAACTAATTAGAGTTGTGAAAAACATTCAATTATGTCTTTTCAACATCAACTTTAATATATTTTTGCACTGGATTATGTATTTTATATATTAATTGACTTACTCATTAATATTAAACCAACAATGCAGAAATTTTAAATTTGATTAGTTTTTTTCCTTTATTTTCTGCACAACCAAACAAACACAAGATGATCCAAAAACATAAATTAACAACTCAATAATATATATATATATATAAAAAAACAAATTCTGTAACTTCTTGAAATGAAAATCATGAAAATGAATTTTAGGGAAAAAGAAGGCCATTACAATATTACATATTTGAGTTAAAACTTACGTTACTGATTGTTTGGGGAAAAAGCTTTTCTAGTACTATCTACAATTGACTATAATTAATTAATTAATAATTTTTGGATTAAGTTATCTTTACATAGTTAGAGTTCAATATCATCCATCAAAATGAATTTTCAGACCGAAGCACATGGTAACAAAGGAGTTTCATGACAGAAGAGATGGAGCACAGGGAAAAAGAAAGAACACAATGGAATAGAATGATGACTGAGATTATTTCAACAGTTATTAATTATTGCCCACTGCAGATCATTTAAAAGACTTCTCTGATATCATTGCACTGATCTATATACAAATAAAACAAATTAATTCATTTTTAATTATTCAGTTCAATATTACATCTTATTTTAAAATTTTTATCATAGATTACAGAGTACAAAAAGACGAGATCCCAACGTCTTCATGGAGGTAAAAGAATCAAAAAAATCAAAAGAAGATATAAACATATGTTCAAAGTTGAAAGGGAGAAAAAGCTGCAAAATGGGTGTGTACATTCTGCTCCGTCTTCAACAAATTAAGACAACAGTTGCGTAACTTGTTTGTTATCGTAATTATAATGTCTAAGTACCCTCTTTAACTGCAGCTACAAATGCTCCACTCTATAGATTTGCACCTATCTAGCTACTAGTCTCTAAAATGCAATATCCCCAAAATAAATTGCAAATACTACAATATACATACATTAATTCATATATTATTTTATCTATTTTTAATGACATAAGATATTAGTGGATGATTATAAATTTGTATGCATGATTAAGTTTATTGAATTGTGTTAATAACTATAAAAATCGCATCTTATGTGACTTTTTTCTACATAGGTATAATTTGATCTTATTCCTTTAATCATACAACTCAAAAGAAAGATTAAAGTAATGAAAATTAGTAGGCTTGGCCTCTTTGTAAAGATCCACGTCATTGTCTTGCACAAATAAATAGACTAGTATCGGTAGAAAGTTCAGATTATTATTTAAATTTCTTTTAGAGAAGTTAATTTTATATTTGAAAAAAAGTTTTATGAGTACTTGATTATGTTGGGAAAAACGGGTAATTTTCCCACTAAAACAAAACCCTAACAGAGCTACCCGACAAGTGGTATCAAGAGCCGAAGGTTCGCCTTGGGTTGTTTGAAATTATTTGTAATATTGAATATTATATTGTGAGTCTGTAATGGCAAATTCGGATCAAGAAGGGAAGGCTCTGCAAGATGCAAATGTTGCAGAAAGCAAAAGTGATGTGTTGATTGTCTCGCTTTCAGCATCATTGCATCCAGATGAGTGGATATTGGATTCAGGTTGTACCTATCATATGTGTCCCATTCGGGAATGGTTCTTTGATTTTCAAGAACTCGATGGCGGGGTTGTTTACATGGGTAATGATAATCCATGTAAGACAGTCGGGATAGGTTCAATCAAGTTGCGGAATCACGATGGATCCACCAGAATTTTGCGGGATGTACGGTACGTGCCAAAGTTGAAGAAGAATCTCATCTCATTGGGGGCTTTAGAATCTAAAGGCCTAGTTGTGACGATGCGAGATGGAATTCTTAAAGCAACTTCAGGAGCACTGGTGATGTTGAAAGGCGTGAGGAAGAACAATTTGTATTACTACCAAGGTAGTACAGTGGTGGGGACAGTAGCGGCAACAACTTCTAGCACTAAGAAGGATGCTGAGGCAACGAAGTTGTGGCATATGAGGTTGGGACATGCTGGAGAGAAATCCTTGCAAATTCTTACCAAGCAAGGATTGTTGAAAGGTACGAAGGCTTGCAAACTTGAATTTTGTGAGCATTGTGTTCTGGGAAAACAACGAAGAGTGAAGTTTGGCACTGCAATTCACAATACCAAGGGTATTCTGGATTATGTGCATTCAGATGTGTGGGGACCTGCCAAGACTCCGTCAATCGGAGGTAGGCATTATTTTGTCACTTTTGTTGATGATTTTTCCAGGAGAGTTTGGGTGTTTACTATGAAGAACAAAAATGATGTGCTTGGAATTTTCCTTAAGTGGAAAGCTCAAGTTGAAAACCAGACAGGAAGGAAGATTAAGGTTCTCCGAACAGATAATGGAGGAGAATACAAGAGTGATCCGTTCCTGAAGGTATGCCAAGATTGTGGCATAGTTCGGCACCTCACTGTTAGAAAAACACCACAACAGAATGGGGTTTCGGAGCGTATGAACAAGACACTTGTGGAGAAAGTTCGTTGTATGTTGTCTAATGCTGAGTTAGGCAGAGAGTTTTGGGCTGAGGCTGTGACATACGTTCAACATCTTGTCAATCGTTTGCCATCATCTGCTATAGATGGCAAAACCCCGTTAGAGGTATGGTCTGGAAAACCTGCAACTGATTATGATTCTTTGCATGTTTTTGGTTCTATTGCATATTATCATGTGATTGAATCAAAGTTGGATCCATGGGCAAAGAAAGCTCTTTTCATGGGCTTTAGTCCTGGAGTGAAGGGATACCGTTTGTGGTGTCTAGAGGCAAAGAAGACGATTATCAGCAGGGATGTTACCTTTGATGAATCTGCCATGTTAAAGAAGGTAAATCCAGAAGGAGCTGATAGTACTCCGCAACAGGTGGAGTGTGCCCGGAAGCAGGTGGAGTTTGAGCCGACAGTGGTGATCCCAACACGAAATACCACAAGTGACTCTCCTATGGCAGAAGAAGAGTCAGATGAGGAAGAGGTTCCTACCCAAGAATCTCAACAACAATCAGCGCCAATTGCAGTTAGAAGACAAAGACGAGATATTCAGAAGCCTGCTCGTTTCATGGATATGGTTGCCTATGCACTTCCAGTTGTTGATGACATTCCATCCACTTACCCAAAAGCCATTCTGAGTTCAGAAAGTGGTAATTGGGCGGGTGCGATGGAAGAGGAGATGCAGTCTTTGAAGAAGAACAAGACGTGGAAGTTGGCACAATTACCAAAAGGTGAGAAGGCAATTGGGTGCAAATGGGTATTTGCAAAGAAAGAAGAATTTTCTAATAAAGAAGATGTTCGCTACAAGGCAAGGTGGTTACAAGGGCCAAGTTTGAATATTGTTTAGACTTGGTTAATATTTTGCACATTTGAAGTTGGTGCCCGGAGGCGCAAATTTGAAGCACTGTAAAGTTTGTTTTTTTGTTATGTTTTGAGAAGATTTGTTTTAGGTGGGACTTGAAATTAAGCCAAGGTGGAGATTTGTTGATTTTGGCTTAATCCCAAGTCCCACATCGGTGGGTTCATTGTTTGGGAAGGAGGTTTGAGGGTTATATATTAACATCCCCTTCTTCACTGTTATATATCCCAATTTGTAATATCTTCTCTCATAATAATAAAAGGGAGTTGTTTTTGCTGTGCTCGGAGATTAGGCTAAAAGGCCGAACTCCGTTAACAATTTTCGGGTGTGTTTTTTTTCCTCTTTATCTCTTTTATTATTCCGCTTTATTTATTCAATATTATTTGTCGGGTAGCTCTGTTAGGGTTTTGTTTTAGTGGGAAAATTACCCGTTTTTCCCAACAGATTACACTCCTGTACTTTCCACTGCTAGTGTGAAGTTTACAGAAGTTTAATGTAAATTCTGATAGCGTGTTAACAGTAGATTGCGCCTCATTTTCTCAGATAAATTACCCATCCTCTTTCCTTAGTTGTCCCCCACTTAAAAGACAAGAGAACTGATGATTTAGAGACATAATTTTAAGGAATCACGATAAAAAAAAAGAAGACAAACTTAACAAAATTGGCACCAACAAATCCATTCAAGAGGGTCAATAAGGAGTGATTTTTTGGGAACAGAAATGTGAATTCTTGCAAATATAGATTTTTAAAAATTTGGTGATATTTAGTTCAATAAATAAGGGTAGCATATATTTTATTATGAGTTGATGTTAATTGAGAGAAGTATGATTTGTGTCTCTTTTGTATTTGTTTCTGAATGGGGATGTGGACAGGCCAATGCATGTCCACCAAACATTTTCCTAAAACAAACTCAAAATAGGGACTATAAATGTGAGTCAGTGGGCTACAACTATGCAGGGGACCCCGTGGTACATGTGCATGTGTTCTTGATAGTTATTAAGAAGCAGCATTGGCGTGCAATCTTTGTTGAGAAAGGCTTTAGCAGAAATCGTACATTCATATAGCTTTCCAGTTTTGTTGCATACTTCAATATGTATGTGTATGTCTTCTCCCTGCATGTGGTCCTAACTCCAACCCAAATATCCTAAACCTGAATCATACGTGAGTAATCATATGACCTTTTTTGGTTTCATATGATGTCGTTTTATTACACAAAACACATGACCCAGCAAACGCAATCAGCACTAACTCCATCTCATAATATCAGATACTCCTCTCTCTGTGTATATATATATACACACAAGTCAGAGTTGTATGTATATGTATATATACATTTTTTAAAACATTCAGGGAAAGTATATTCCATAAAGGGCATGATTTTTGCTTAATTAGTTTGAAGCCTTCAACTTTCGATAGACTAGGTTTGTAGGATCCAGGTGCTGCTGCGTGTGAATATAGATTGGTTGCGTGCGATTTTGACCCTGACATTCACATGTATGTCTTGACTTGAGTCCATGATTAACTCCAAAAGGTATAATTAAATACTCATCTTGATTTGATTTTGTTTGGGTGTATTTAACCCGCAATATATTTTAATAAAAGAAAGTTTGATAATGTTCTGAATCAATATATGTAAGATCATAGGAGGTAAAAGATTAAAATAAAGTATAATTATGAACTTTGATTCATAAAATAATAATAATTCAATTTTTAATTTAGAAATTTAATTTTTTTACATATTTTTGGATTATAAGATGAATGAATGATTTATTTGTAAATTTGTGTTAATTTCAGGATTTTAAGAAAAAATGGAGATAAAAAGGTTAAAGGAGAATGGACAAGTTAAAGACAAGATGAAAAGACAAAGTTGAAAAATTGAAAATTCACCCAAACTCGGCCAAACAATATCACTCCAAAGACTCGTGCAAGGCTTGCTTAAGCGAGTTCACTCCAGTGAAGTTGGATTTTTTTCTCGTAAAACTCGCTTAAGAATGTAATATTTCCTTAAGCGAGATGACACTTAACCCAAGTTCAATTAGGTTAAATAGAAGGCGTGATGTAAGGACCGAGAAAAAATAGTCTTAGAGTAGATATGGTACAATTAAAATGACACATGAATATTTTATTATTAAAAGGGAAAAAGCTATATAAATAGAAATTTAGTTATTCAGGTTTCATTTTAAAAGAATCACCATCTCTCTAGAAGTTTCTTTTTCCTTTCATCTCCCTTCTCTCTAAGATTCTGACATCCTCGCTTATCAGTTTGATGATCGGAGTCTGCCATTGGACTCCTGGAAGTGAACTCTATGAGATTGCTCGATCAAAATCCCAGATAAAATAAGTTCATTCTTGGCTCATTTTCCTTTTAGTTTAAGTTTGCATGTGAGGTTTTTATCTTCAGAATTAGTCTCTGTTAGGGTCCTAGTGATATAGTTAGATTTTTTTATCAGGACTTTGTGGTGTAGGTTAGATTATCCTTGAGCTTTTGGTGGGTTGGAGCTCTTAGTGAGCATCTGCTCAAGTCCAGGTAAGGGAAGCTAGTTTTTTTAAAAAAAAATAGAACCCTGGGTTAGAAGATTATGAATGTGGGGTTGATGTGGTCACCAATTTCAATTGATTTTGCTTGCATGATTGTCTCTTTTGAAGAGTAAAGTAATATATTAACTGAAATAGTTAAATTTTGAATATTTAATATTGATTTTAAGATGAATAAGTTGTTGAAGGTGTTTGTGATTGAGAATTGAAAGTATTTGAATGATAATATAAATGAGTTGAACTATTTTTTAATATTTTGTTGAATTACTTAAATGAGATGTTTGATGAAAAGTGGTTGTTTGATGTTAGAAGATATTGATTTAGAGAGCATATATTTGGAACTTAGTTATGTGTTTAAGTGAATTTTGAGATAGATTTGGATTGTTTAGAAAATTTAAAATATATGGTGTGATTGAATGGTGTATTGATGTGTTACATGATGTGAAAGTGTGGTCAAGACATAGTATTTTCAGGAAAGAAAATACCGTGTTAAGATTTTTGTTAGGGTGTATTGATCTGTCAGGCCCGTAATGAGACATCCTGACTCTAGTGATATAATGGAAATACATAGATGAAGTTATTCAGTTGGTGAGAGTCGATGGAGATTCATATGACTTTGTCTGGGGTTTGAAATATAATCTGGTCTTTCAAGTCATATGAATTTACCCTGTCATACTAGATGATGAGATAATGAGATGTTTATGCGCATGACTATGTGGATTCACAGCGAGTAGTATGACAGGTGCAAGTCTCAGGATTCTAATTTCAATACACGAGTCTTCCGGAAGTAGAGTCAAATGTCTATGTTTTGTGAGTCAGTAGAAGTTTGACATGTGAAAGATGATTTATGAATTTTGATAAACACTTGATGGTTATGTGAAATGTTAGAAAAATTGTATGAGAATTTATGAATTTTGTGTATCAATTTGAAATTTAAATTATATAGAAAATTTTGTTATAGTTAGCTTATATCAGTTATTTGTTTGTGTTTGTTTCTTTATCTGTGATGATCGTGTTGTACACGGGAGCAGATGAGATTGCAGGTAATAGAGCTCCTAAGTGAGCAGTTGGAGGATGGAGGATGTGATAGTTTTAATTTGAATGCTCTGTTTGTTTTTAAAACTTTTGATGTATATATTAAAATCTATGAAGAGGGATATTTTTTTAGATAATTATAATTATATATATATATATATATATATATATATTCGTATGTTAAGTAGATAGTGTTTTTTTTTACTTTTATTTTATTATATATGGGTAAAAATTAGGGATGTTACATTTGGTATCAGAGCAGTTCATCCTTAAGATGACATGTGGGTAGTGGGTTCGTTGTGTTTCTTCTGCTAATAGATTATTGTTTGAGTTTAAATTAGAAATATAGTGAAGAGTTTTCATATTTTTTAAAAAAAGTGTTTTTTTAATCCTATTGTACTTTGTTGTGCTCTAGTTAAATGTATGTTTAAAAAAAAATCAGTATTAAGAATGAAAGATCTTGATAAAAAAAAGAAAAAAAAAACTTTTAACATTTGCACTGATTTACTTTTATTTTGGTTTAAATAAAAAAAAAAGTTGTGATATTGTAAATCTCTGTTTGTGGTCATTGTTTGGTTACCCAATACATATGCTATAGGGGTATGTTGCATATAATTAAAAGAAGCAGTTCCTTTATGTTAATCTCAAATTTAGAAGGAATATATACCTGCTAGCTATATATATATAGCTGCTAGTTATTTTAGGAAATATGAACAACTAATTTTAAGAAGACAAATCCCTATGATTATGAGATTTTTTTTTAATACATAAACCCTTAGTATTAATTAATAGTGAGATGTGACTATTATAGAGAAGAAAATTACAAGAAGAATAACATATAAAACTTCCTAAGATACACAATTACGACCATAATTTTGACATAGTTAATTATGTTGTTCTCTTTCCTGATACAATATAGATTGTTTGTGTTTCAACTTTTATAATCTCTATGCAAGATGGAAATATAGATTGTTTGTATTTCAACTTTTATAATCCTTATGCATGATGAAACTAGTGTTAGAAATAGGTGGAACACCCTTGTTTCTTAAAATAAATAAATAAATAAAGTTTTATTGTTTTTGCGTATTGTTTGTTATCTTAGTTTAGCATTTTAAATAATTTTAAATATGTACAAATGCAATCATGCTTAGGAATCATTGGTCAGGAAACTTTCTCATCTATGATAAATACTGAAGTAATGGATGTTGTTTGAAGTTAACAAAAGTGATTTTCTAAGTTTGCTATAATGTATTATGTTGAAACTTTGCTTCTTTTATTCTTGTGGTATATTTGATTTAAATACTGAAGTAATGGATGTTGTTTGAAGTTAATAAAGTGATTTTCTAAGCTTGCTATAAGGTATTATGTTGAAACTTTGTTTCTTTTATTCGTGTGTTATATTTTATTTAATTAAGTGTTTATTTATTTAATTGAAAGTTGTCCTTTATAGAAATAGGAATAGAAAACAATAGTTTCAAAATCTCTAGAAAGTAAAATGGATAGTTACCCAATAAGTGTAGAGCAAGTGCAAGTTATATTTAGTTGTGTCAAGGTTTAGTTTCAGATACATATAAGTTATGAAGAGTAAATAAGTTGTATGTGGGATGTTACATTTGATGTGGCTTGTTGAAGTTTGACATTTACGGTGGTGATTATGTTTCGATTGTATGATGGTTCATGAAGGCTTGTTCTGATGTGTATTTGTAATTTGTGTATCATTTTACATGTAACTTGATTGTTTTAAAGTTTTAATTGATTTTGTTAATGATTGCTTACCAGAGTGAGGTTGGAAAGGGCACAAAATATTTAATTTTTATTGTCATTTGTTCTTTGACGAGTAATCATACTAAGTAGTAATTATTTAAGTCACTTAATTATACTGAGATAAAAGTAACATTAATTTTTTTTTAAATTTTAACTTGTTATAAGAGTAATTAAGTTTAATATATATGTCTTTCGAATCAAATAAAGTATATATTCCATAATTTTATTTAACAATAAAAGTATTTAATGACTTAAAAGTAGCTATGAAAGGGAAATTTTAGTTTATAAATATAAATGTAATTCATTTTTTCACAATAAAATCTTAAAAAAATATTTAGTAATATATTTGAATAAAGGAGTATAAGGATAATGAGACTATACTAAAATTATTATTAAATTGAGTATAACATGAGTATAAGATGATTACATACCTCACACAAAATCTACTTTAATTATTTCGAATCAGAAAATAAAATTAAATTATAAACCGCTTCCTGGTATGTTAATATTTATACACACGAATCAATTCAGTGATCTTACATATAAAACAGAAGAATGTTATGTAAGTCTCTCATCATAGATATGTAAGCACTATTTTTCTCATTGTTGCATATGTAGATACTTTTATTTTTGTAAAGAATAACAGATTTGGATATTTGATGACAATAATCTATTAATTACTTGATTATTTTTTTATCAGCAATCAAAAATATATATACACAAGAACCACTTCAGACGTGATTCAACATACCAGGTATATGAGCAGTCTAACTGCATAACACCTTTGAATCATCTAAAAAACAAAGCAGCTCCTGACATAACCTAACAAAACCTGACAGAAACTTCCTCCGACAACTCACTAAAACGAATACAAAAAAACCAAAGGGGCAAAACACCAATCAGAAAATGAAAAACTAGCTTAGGGAAATTTAGATGTGAGTCAAGCCCAAACCTTCAACTGAGCCAAAGAAAAGATTTCAGAGAAGTGTAGAACTCCCACATTAAAAACTATCTTATTTCTATGACGTCATATTTCACCTGACCATTGCAATCCAAATATTACCCAAGCCAAAATTTACCGACTTTGGAATCCAAATATTATCCAAACCAAAATTTACCGACTTTGGAGCATTACTCAATCTGAACTCTTTAAAACTATCTATTACTTGATATAATAATAATTAAAAGTAAAACAAGAATAAATTAAAATACATTTAGTTTATATATAAAAAGTTTCAAATTACTTTAAAATTAATTTTTACGAATACTGTTATGTGTTTTCAAAC
The DNA here is from genome assembly GCF_051622355.1 of Phaseolus vulgaris. NCBI lineage: Eukaryota > Viridiplantae > Streptophyta > Magnoliopsida > Fabales > Fabaceae > Phaseolus > Phaseolus vulgaris. The sequence goes on from NC_143499.1 coordinate 989,017, forward strand.
GGACATTTTTATTGATATTATATCCATTAAACAATAAATTTAATTTTGGTTAGATGATGATCTGAGTGATGAGAGTTAGTTAAAGTTTATTTTGGTCCTTTGATGAGTAGGTAAGAAATAGATTTGTGGTGTCCACATATCATTTTTGTAAAGAGTAACAGAGAGAGTGTGTTTGGGTTAGTAGTTTTTGATGACGATGTATTTCAGAATAGGACAGATTGGATAATTAACGTTACCCTGTCGCGGTCCCCGCGAAAACCATAGGAGCGCAGGACAGCCAGCTAAGAGGAGCACATATATTTATGGCCTCTGCATCACTCTTCAACCTTCATTTCCCACCACACTCACCCTCTCTGCATTGGTCCCCCTCTTCTCTTCTCTTCTCTTCTACCTCTATTACCACCATTCTCATCATAAACCACCATTTCTGTCTCCAGTACTACTTTCTCTACGTCTTTGCATTCATATACCATCTCTACTTACACACATACTCATCAAAACTATATTTATAAACCCTCTCTCACTTATCGACTCTGCATGCATGCACTTCTTAATAACTGCACTAATGTATTAATAATACACACCACTGCTAAACCAACCCTAATAATTCACCATATTAATAATATATATATGATTTTGTAGACTCTAGTTGTTATAGGGTGGAGGGTGTTGCTAAAGGAGAAGTTGTGTGGGAAATGGGACTGTGGTTTAGTCGTGGTCAAGGTGTGGGCTCGAATACCGAGTCAGTATTCACAAATCAATAATGATTGCCCTTTCCTTATGCTTACCTTACCTGCATCTGCATGGAACCCTGTCTCTCTCTTTTTTCTTTCCCTTCCTTCTAAACGATTGACTGTTCTTAACAGTGACACTTCCCGCACAGAAATAGACGTAAACATATATATACATACATTCACATTCACATTCACATTTCTCCTCCCACTCAGACTATGACAATTCCCACTTGGTCTTTTTCAATTTTCAATTCTCAATTCTCACACACACCTTCTCCTTTATTTTTTAATCATCTTCATCATATTCCATCCCTTATCATTTTCTTAATACACAACATATTTCTTTTAACTTAAAAAAGGATCACGTAAATATCTTGGTCATCATTCAACAGTGACGCGTTATTACAATGGTTAAAGATTAATCATCACAAGATTAAGAGTTTTAAAATACAGTTGTGAAATAGCTATTACCCTTCGTGTTTTTCCTTTTTCTTAAAAAAATTAAGAGTTTGTTTGGCTTTATTTTGGACCGTTGAGTGGATTGATATTCAATTCAATTTGTGCTTATCTGCAGAATGCAAATTGAGAAATGTTGATCAAAGTTAAACAAATGCAATTCCACGGGTATGCCGCAAACATCAAGGAAATATTTAAATTATATTTTTATTTAAGAAAATATTTAAATTATATTTTTGTGTATTTCTGTTAAGAATAATATATAATTATGGATAGGTTAGACAATTATTTAGTTATGGATTAGATGATTATCATCTATTTTGAATTAGACTATTATCGTCTACTTTATATGCATATATATGACTGTTAATATTTTATACGTTTATGTTAATCAAATGATACAATTCTCTTTTATTTTATTTTATTTTGTCTTACATATCTTAATCAAATGATACAATTCTCTTTTATTTTTATTTTTTTTGTCTTTCATGTATCAATAGTCTCTAATGACTTATTTTTTTCTCTGTCACGCTCAATTTGAAGTTTTTTCATCTTCAACGTTTACCTTTACCATATCCGTCACCCTTATTTTTAGCTTTCGATCTTCTTGGATAATTTGCCAATCCCTCCAAAGTTCAAGACTTGAAGATTCTCATGCCAACTATATTAATCCTGATTTCACGTCATGAACCGCAAGACCAACTCATCTTTACTTGACTTATTGCATCAATTTCAACTCCAATTCACACTAAAATGGTGAATTTTGAAACGTCTTCTCAAGTTTGAACAAGATTACGCACGTATTACACTTCTCAAACGAATCAAGAAACTAAAACTGCAACTAAAAATACCAAAGAAGAATCGTAATATTAATACATATCTTCTTGATATCAAGAAGACGGTTGATATTCTGATTGTTATTTGAGCTTCCATTACTACTAAAGATCACATAGATGCTATCTTTGATGATTTATTTATTTGAAGATTATGACCATTTCATTATGTTTATTACATCTATCCTAGATTCCTATTCGGTTGATAAGATAGAAGGGTTTTTTTTGCTCAATAAGAATGGTTTGATAAATATTGTATTTCTAATCAATCTCCTTTATAAAGCTAATACAGTTTCTAGTTTGTGGTCTTTCTCAAGTAATCAACAGAATTGCAGTTGCAACAACAGTTCTCAAAGCAGGGGAGGACAAATGTTTTTCCGTTCTAACAATTCTCAACACTCAACTCAATGCGTTTTTCTGGTCCTAAGAATAATAATCGTGGTTCTTTGAATCCTTCTTGGCAAAACAACATATCGTAGTGTCAAATATGAGAGAAACTTGGCCATACAACTTTGGATTGTTGAGAAAGATATAAATAAAGTACATTCTCTAATGTTCATGCTAACTTTTCTCAGTTTTCATCTACAATTAATGAAGATCAAGACGACTCTTAATGTGCCTTCCACCTTGGATGATCCGCTTTACTGTCTTGATAGCGAAGTGTCTCATAATGTTACAAATGATCTTACTAGTTTTTCTACAAAAGCATGTTTTACTATACCACAAACGAACATTGCTTTATATTTGAATAATTTGTTAAATGTTCTTGAAAGTAACAAAAAATTATTACTGTTTCAAAATTTGACAACGATAATCATGTTTATTTTTAAATTTTCTTGTTATTTTAAAATTTAAGCCACCAAGCAGATTGTTCTTCAAAGACAAATTAAGGATGAGTTGTATGTGTTTTCTATGTTTCCGCATTCTGAAGTTTCTGCTAATAATACTACTTTAGTTAGACAATCTAGTTTTAATCTTTGACATTCTAGACTTTGTCACTATTCTTTTCAGATTGTGAAGCAAATTTTAAATCAATGTAATATACAATTGTCAAACAAAATTTCTTTTGTGATTCTTGTGTTAGAAGAAAATCTCATTTGTTATCGTTTTCATCATCTATTTACTGTATTACTGTGCATACTGAACCTTTACAACTTGTGTATATGAATGTTTGAGGAACATCTCATGTGCTTGCGTTTAATGGTTTTAGATGTTATATTTTTGTTTTCGGATGTTTCTCTAAATTTAGCCGCACTTGTAAATTAAAGCGATTGATTTACGAGTACAACTGTTATAAATAGTCGTATTTATAAATAAATTTAATTTCAAAAAAGTTACCGTATTTTTTACGAGTGTATAAAGCCACTCTTATTTGTAATTTCTCCACTAGTGAAATATACTTCAGCTTTCTTACTTTACACTAAATTTCATGTTATTGCTGCTGTTATGTTTTCTGAAACCTTTAAATTGGACACATTGACAATGCCAAAAAATTTCTAGTCTTCAAACTTTATCTTAATGACAATTGTATTTCTCACTATTTGACATGTACCCACACTCATGAACACAATGGAGTTATTGATGGAAAACATATGCATATAAATGAGATGAACTTAACTCTTCTAATTGATGCATCTTTATCTATTAAAATTTGGGATGAATCTTTATCATCAATGTTTTGCCTACGCCTGTGTTGAATAATTCTAGTAATTTAAAAAAAAAATCATTCCAAACCTGACTATACTAAGATTCAAGTTTTTTAGTGTGCTTGTTATCCCATATTATAATAACAGTAGTGATAATCTAGTTTATCATTTTACTTGTTTCTGAGTTATAACTTGAAAAGCAAATAATACATATGTTTGTCAGCTACAAGTAAGACTTATATCTCACATCATGTGTTATTTAATGGAAATATTTTTCCTTACTCAGATTCACAATATTTGATTTGTTCTACCAATTTTACATATGTTTTGTCATCCAGTAGATCTTTCCCCTTAACTATGATTAAATTTGCATCTCATTATTTTAATAATGGTAATACATCTGCATATTAATTCCAGGTTAGACAGTGATCATAAACCCTCTTATGATATTTTACCTCTTGCCTTAGAAAGTATTTTTACTCATTAATAATTTAACTACATTAACATTCTATGTTTACACTTGTCTCTTATCATTATAACTATTATTTTTACAATTTAATTTATATTAATAATTATTTCTTAATTTCTTCTTTTATATACTAATTTGTACTTTGCTGGTTGGAATGCCATGTTTTTATTGGGGTGTTTTCAAAGTACAACCAGCATAAAAAAGGAAACATTATCAATTTGTTATTTTGAAAACCCGTTTTTCAAAATAATTTCATGTTAGTTAGTAGTTAATTTTTCATCCAAAAACTTGTTGAGTTTTAAAATTTGTTTCCCTGTAGATATTCATTCCACTGGCCCATTAAGCAGAATCTGGGTGCCTGATTTAAGATGGGCCGTCGAAGCCCAAGAAAGAAGTGTGAATTGAAACTAAACCAGGAGGAGAATCTTGTGACGTAACTAACAGGTAGGAATTGGATTAGAGTGTAAGAAGAAGAGGAAAAGTGAAAGAGGAAGAACAGAAGAGAAAGGTTCTGGAAGTTCCATGGCGGAGTTGTTAGCAACCTTAGGGGATCTGGAGAGGGACTCATTCGTGCCTCTTCTCTCCAAGCTGATTGGGGAATCGAAGTACGTGCAGAACAATCCGCCGGAGCTCATTCCCGAAGAGGACAGAGTGGTGAAGCACGTGTTGGACGTTCTATTACCCTTCAGCACTACCACCGGCGGCGGTCCCTTGCTCGTCAACCACGTCACCTACTCGCCCGGCCGGGGGAACCTCATCGTCGAGTACCCCGGCACCGTTCCCGGCAAAATCCTCTCCTTCGTCGGTTGCCACATGGATGTCGTCACCGCCAATCCCAACGATTGGGTATTTATTCATTCTTTCTTATTTTTCTGCCATTTACCATCTCACATTATCACCGCTACACACAACCATATCGATGTAATGCAGGATTTTGATCCGTTTTCACTGAGCATTGATGGAGATAAACTTGGGGGTCGTGGAACTACTGATTGTTTGGGCCACGTGGCACTTGTCGCGGAACTCATGAAAAAGCTCGGGCAAACCAAGCCGAATTTGAAATCAACTGTTGTTGCTGTTTTTATAGCCAATGAAGAGAATTCTTCAATTACTGGTATTGGTGTGGATGGGCTTGTCAAAGATGGTCTCCTCAATAAGCTGAAGGATGGTCCTCTGTAAGTCTTTAGTATCTCGTTAATGCATGTCTATATTAAAATTAAAGAAATGCATCAGTAACTGTGAATTGATCTCTTTAAAAAAACGTTATTAGCGATTTCAGTTCCAGTTTTAATATTTCTGCTAGTTTTAATCTTGTGCAGTTTCTGCTTAGGTACTGGATTGACACGGCAGATAAACAACCATGCGTAGGGACTGGTGGTATGATACCTTGGAAACTTCAGGTCACGGGGAAGGTCTTTCATAGTGGATTAGCTCATAAAGTATGCTCTTGCATTATTGTCTACAATCATGTTCTTATTTTTTGAGCAATTATGTTTTCTGTTTGATAAAGTCTTGACATAGGATTGACACAAAGTTCTCTGTGCTGATTATCCAAGAGGCTACGACAATGTGACTGATCCAAGCATAATTGCTAGTTGAACTTTACATTTGTTTATGATTGCGTCCGTGCATTTTTTTGGGTAATGGATGAAGTATGTTCCTCTCAACCCCCTGCCCCAAAATTGGTTTACAATGAAATATCTGTAAACATTTGAAATTAAAAGAAGAATGTCTTGTGAATATGGCTATTTACCACTGGAATCTGTGAAAAAAAATGCTCTGCTTTAGTTCAGAAGGCAAGCAAATATCAAATATAGTAAGTGTTTTCCTCTACAACGGCATGTAAAATGTTGAGCAATCATAGCAAACTTGAAGCTAATAAAATATTTGGGAAGGGTTTGATACTTGGACATAGTAGATAGTGTTTGGTTGTGCGGAAATGCTACAACTCAAATTAAGCTTCACATTTATGCTTACTAATAGTTTTCACTTGATTAACTAGAAGGATCTATGACCTGTCTCTTAGAGCTGAGAACTATGGGAGTACCTTGCCAATACAAATTTGTTTTTACGTCTATTTTAATATTAAATTGAGTCATAACCATTATAAGGCCGACCATGCATCAGATATGTTGCAGTAGCTGTTTTGATCTGGTAGCAATAGAAGATATTTACCAATTCTAGGCAGGGATAGAAGCTAACAACTAATAATCTATTCTATTACCTCATGTCTATTTATTATGCATAAGAGTAATAATATATATTGGTTGTTAAGGAATGAATTCTAGTTAAGCTTATGTGCAAATTTTAACATTATTAAAATTTAGAATGCAGGGAAAGTAATGGGATAAATAAGTGGGGATTTTAAATTTTAATTCTATCCTTTATTCGCCATCAGGTTAAGTTATGTAGACCTTTGATGGTTTGAGTGTTATGGGTAGCCATGTATCTGCCATCTAGGCTAGTCTTAAGACATGTAGCTTATTTGGGCTATATGAACTGCATTATAGGAACAAAAGTATTGGTTGGTTTGTAATTGGTGTCAGGACATCCTGGCTAGTTTGTGGCGTCATTGTTTTGGATTTAAAGGGTTGGGCAGTTAGCATCTTAGAGAGTTATAACAAAGGTTTGATGAAAACTGTACTGGGGTTTTATTTGCAGATATTTAGGCTATGCTTATTTGAGCACAAAATAAGCAGAAAGATGGTTAAGTAGTGTGGTAAAAAATTAGCTATAGTACTTCATACTTGGCATAACAAAATTGTGGGACCATTGGAAGCAGATTGCAACTCTACGTCACTCTAACCCAACAATATTGGTACATACTACCTATTTTCTACGAGTAAAAATTAAATATTTCTGTTGTACTACAGTTTCATCCCTGGTTATACACCTTTGCTTTCACTTCCTACCATATTATTGACAAAATTAATTAAGGAGCATAAAATAGTTTAGGCTGCATCCTGTGCTTGATTGTGTGTGTATCAGGTTACAACTGCTGGGTATTCATTCCTTCAAATATAAAGAAAATGCCAATTCTATATTTGTAAGCTTAATTAAGTTTCAAGTCCTTCATAAATTTGGGCATTTTCAGTTCAACCCTATTAAATTTTTGGTCTTATTAAGTACTCCAAATTTTTATATTTTCAATTGAGTTCCTGTCATTTTATTTTTCCGTTAACTAAGTGACATGAATGTTATCTTGTTTCCACGTGTTCAGAAATGTGAGATTTTGTGGTTAATATAAATGATATTGCGGTTAATGTAAAACAACAAGTGACTTTTACTGTTTTCATTGAAAACATATTAGATCACAAGGGATTGTCGTCATCACCTACATTAATGATGGCAACGGCGACGGTCCATTGGTCGTTGTAGGTGATGACATGGAAGTCATAGAGAGTATGATGACCTCATTATCCAAAACGTTTTTAGTTAAAGCAATAAAAATCACTTGTCATTTTACATTAACGACCATATCATTTTATATTAACTACAAAACCTCACAATTCTTAACATTTTGCTTATTAAGTAAGATGATAGGTCAAGATATCAGTCACTGTCACCCAGTTAACGGAAAAATTAAACGGCAGAGACTTAATTGGAAAATATAGAAATTGAGTACTCAGTACAACACAAAAATTTAATAGAGACTTATTGAAAATACCCAAATTTTTTAGGGATTTAAAACTTAATTAATTATATTTGTATTTTCTTTTGCCATATCCATGCTGCCTGAACTGGACCAAGTATCCAAATTCCAGACAGATAATTGTCTTAATGTTGTTTGCAAAAACATATCCTTAACTTTATATAGAGATTATGAATAATGTTGTGAGGCACTAGTCGCTTTCAAGGCATATTTGCTGTAAGTATCACAGTTGAAAACTTATTTCCCATTTGGTTACTTGTAGGCTATAAATGCATTGGAGCTAGGCATGGATGCTCTAAAGGAAATCCAGTTCCGATTTTACCGAGACTTCCCACCTCATCCTCAGGAAGAGGTTTATGGGTTTGCAACTCCTTCAACCATGAAACCAACCCAATGGAGTTGTAAGTTGTCTGGCTTTTGTTTTTATGAAGAACAAAATCTACAGATTTCATAATTATTACATCCTTACTGCAGATCCAGGAGGGGGGATCAACCAAATTCCAGGGGAATGTACTATTTCAGGAGATGTCAGGTTAATTCTCCTTCTTAGAATTACCATGGGTATTTATTAAGAATGGCATGACATTTCAGATATCTCTCGTTTGTTTGTTGCAGGTTGACTCCATTCTACAAGTAAGCTACATCTTACAGTACGGTCAAATTTTTAGTTTTATGAATGAGTTCAGTTTTTGTTCTTTATTTATTTTACTAGCTTACTGTATTTGCAAATTATATATTTATAGGATGACAGTTTCAGTTTTACTTATTTTATGTAAATAATATCATATCCAATGCGTAATGCTTCGGTCAGTGTAAAGGATGTAATGAAGAAGCTGGAAGAATACGTGGACGATATTAATGAGAATATTCAGAAGCTAGAAAGTAGAGGTCCAGTTTCAAAATATGTCCTACCCGATGAAAACATAAAAGGAAGGTGAGACCTGTCTATCCTCCCTGAACTAGCAAATTCTGGTTTAGCGTTCAACTCCAAATTGTCAGTCTTTTTTATTTTAGAATCTTTAATCACTTATATCTTCTTTGATCTCTTGATTCGGTCGTTTTCTTTAATAAAAATTATCTATTACTGATTTGGCTTCCCTTCTCTTCTTTACAGCCTTACTTTAACTTTTAACGAGGTGCTGTCTGGAGTTGCTTGTGATCTTAATTCTAGAGGTTTCCATGTTTTATGCAAAGCAACTGAAGAAGTAGTTGGCCACGTAAAGCCTTACTCGATTACTGGGAGTTTGCCTCTCATTCGGGAACTACAGGTGAAAAAAAAAAACTCTAATTGGTTCATGAAAGGCGTTTGTATTACTCTCATTCTATACTTAAGCCCCCTCTGTGTCACAGGATGAAGGTTTTGATGTTCAAACTTCTGGCTACGGTATGACATGCTTAAGAACAATTTTATGCACATTGAATTTGAAAGTGATTAAAGTACCTTATTGTTATTCACGTTATGTCGTCCAGGCCTAATGGCTACATACCATGCTCAGAACGAGTACTGCCTTTTCACGGATATGTCCCAAGGATATCGGGTCTTTTCGAGAATCATCTCTCAACTGGAAGATTGAGAACAGCAGAGGAACTAATAAAACTGGTGCCCCATGGAGGGCTGTGAAGGTGTTTCTGACTTCTCTTCTGCATGATAGGGGAAACTAGTTCATTCCCCATATACTTCTCCTGCCAAAGTACCTTTTTTTTCATGAAAATTTAGCGTTCCTTGCACTTACAATGGCAGCAAGTAGCCACAAGGTACACAAATGGTTTGGGTAAATTACTAAAATTCCTTATCATTATCTAGCCTAAGTGGTTTTTTTAAACATCAAACATATGCCAAGTAATTGTCATACTTTTTATTGTGAAATTAGTATTTTAGTTTGTAGAATACATATAAAAGAAATATTTATTTTATATATTTAACATTTATAATAAATAAATATTTTTAAACTTACAAATACTATAATTAAAACTCATAATTGCTTGTTAACATTTATATTATACTTTAAATTTATAATAAATAATTTACATTATGAGCAGTATTTTAAGATTTGGACCAGACTAGTTGATTCAATCAAAAATTGGATCTAGGACCGATCATACTTTCAGATTGAAAATGTTATTAACTGGTATTATTACATATGCCACGCACGAGACTTTTTTAGAAGTAGAATATTTTTACTATGATGAACATAGTTTGTTTGTAAAAAAAAATCCATAACATTATGAATCATATTTGTATTTGAATAATAAATAATAAATTAAAAAAACCATGAACTTGATAACTTATTCGTTTGGGTTGGGGTGTTTCTTCCTGCATCTCTATATATTCTTCTTTCACCTCCTCTTTCACCTCCGTAAATTTTGATATTTTAAAAAATATTTCTTCTGTAATATTCTGGATTACGTAATTCGGAAGTTTTCTTTCAAAGTTGTAATTAACTTTCGGATTACAAAATCTCAAGAAGTTTTTTTTATATGCATGATTAGATGGGAGTGATACAAGAAGAATAAAAAGGTATTTCATTTGGGGGTGGCAGAAAAACTTATGCAGGTGCAGGAAGAAAAAAGAATCCTAATGGACGAAAGCCCAAAAGAATATGAATTTACCAATTTGCCCTAATAAAACATGCTACAACCGTTCAGTGTTTCTCTATACTTGGTTGATGCTGCTTTCTCTTTAGGTATCGCTCGAGTCTCTTCCTTCTCATCATTTCTCTCTCGGCTATGCACACTTCACTTATCGCAAATTCTCAAACTCAATCTCTGCATTTATTTCTCCCCAAGTTCTCTTTTTTTAGGTGTCGTTTATGGATTGAAACTTGGACCCCATGCCCTTGAATTGCAAAAGCATTATTACCACTGAATTAATTCTTTCAATTAAGTGTATGCCAAATTTTATTTAAATATTGATTCAGTTTAATCATTAATATATTATTCAATCAATGACCCATTCATTTGAAACCTATATTGGGTCAACAACTCATCCAATTCTCTTGTCTGTTTTTAGGCAACTTCTTCCTGCACCTCTACAAATTCTTCCTGCACCCTCTCATTTTCGAAAAGACTGTTTTGCCCCCTTTAAAAATTGACTTCCGGATTGTTCTTTCTGAAATATTTCCATAACGTCTTTTCCAGAACATGTTTTATGAATTCCAGATTTATAAATCTGGAAATAAAATAAAAATGTGTTTCAGAAAAGATGTTATTTTTCTCTTCCAAATTTTCTATTATGAAAATATCTTTTGCTTATGGAACTACTATTCCAAAAACATCTAAAACTGTAAAAGGTAATTTTGATATTTTAAAAACATCTAAAACTGTAAAAGGTAATTTTGATATTTTTTGAAGAATGTAGGGATGCAGGAAGAAAAGAGGTGCAGGAGGAAACACCCTTGTTTTTACTTACCAATAGTTTCGTTAAAAAAATCTTTGTTTTGGCAATAAAAAGAAGTTGTTAATTTTATTTCAGTACTGTCTTTTCTTTTCAACTGGTCCAAATACTTTTCCATTTCTTTTCATTGTTACCTTTCTTTTTCTTCTTGTAGAATGGACCTCCTCATTTATTATTATTGCTCTTTACGTTCTGTTCAGCGTTTAGTAATTAGAAAATTTGTTTAGCAGTTGCATTTTAAGGGTATTTTACTAGGGGCAAAAAAGGTTACAACTCTTATTTCGAAAATTCTGTAATCAAAACCTGCATATTCTGTATGTACGAGACAAGAACTACAATGAGTATAAATATATATTCTCTTTATACAACAACTCTAATATACACTTCTTTTTAACCAAAATCAGGCATAATATTCAAAATCTAGTTGGTGTTTTTTTCTTCTAATTTTAACTGTTGGATTCTTTGACGTAGTCTACGCCTGTGGTCATGTATCTTCCAAAGCCCATGTCCCAATATCACAGTGGAGTATATGCCATGTGTGATAATGGGAGCAAGAATGTTATCAGTCTGTCAAATTGACATTCCAAACACAAAAAGAAAAAACAAATTAATTTTTGCCTTTGAAATCCAAGACAACAACCAAATAATTTTGAAATAAATAAAATTTTAAGTTAAAGAATACCTTGATCCACTCCAAACCAAGGTAGAGGGCTAGTAGTCCTTCCAGAAGTGGGGAATAGATTTTTTTCATTTGCCGTTTCTCATACCAGGCTGCATGCAAACCAAAATTAGAGTGATTGAGAACAAGACATCATAGGTTGAAGATGAACTTTTTTTAGTCAAATAATAAATGTTGTTTAAAGAAACTTTCTTGATCAAATGTACCATCATTACTAACAGTAAATTAACAAGTCAAATTTACTCCAAATCTTCTGCTTAGATAAGATGAAAAATTATGTTCATGTAAACAACAACAGGCGCCTCAAATGTAAGTACTTGCAACTTTTATTTTAAGAATATAAATCAGCTGAAGAAAGAACTATAATTCAGTCGTCTAGAATGATAACAGAGAAGGAAAATGTGAACTGATTCTAAACTTCTGCTACAGGAGAAAAGAACTGAACCTTCAAACAGCTTTTTCAAATCTTGACGACCAGAGCGAGATTGTGTAACAGGTGCAACAACATAAGTAGGATCTGAAAGAAAAAGGAAAAAAGGATAACCATTAGGAGAGGCCATTTATAATGAGACTGAGAACATGGTAGGGAAAGTGTTAAAAGGTCACCTTTAGGAGAGGCAGCCATGTAATAGAGAGATCCAGTAAGAACTGCTGTAAGAACAGCTGCAAATGCCTGAGCAAATGGAACAAATGGAGGCAGCACACCAGTCTACATTATACCATACAATCATAAGTTAGCCATTGGAATGAAACTTTGATCTTCGAATACTTGTGGTTGCACCTCATAACATAAGAAAAGACAATTTAAAAATTGGTACACATACCAATGATGCCATTCCTTGAGCATCTGATATAAGATTACTGCCTCTTAAAAATATATCAGCCAATGCCCCCTGTAGAATTGCAATAATAAATCATCAGAGGCACATATACAGTGTCCTATGCATAAAACAAGATTACAAAGCCTGCAAAAAAAAAGTTCTTTCATTTTCACAATGAAGAAATTTTCATCGTACAGCTCTAGTTATTCGTCCACTGGCAAGTTTGAACTAAACGAAATATATACAGGATAGGTGTGACTTTTTCATCAATCTCTACAGAAAAGCAAGGTTTTTCTCTATTCCGAATAATCATTAAGAGGAAAAACACTTGGTGACCTCAGAAATGAATTTAGTGACGGGAGATTTCATAGAGCTCAAAACTGTTTACAGGGCCTTATACTATAGAGTTCAAATATAGAATCCAGCTACACTTGGAGAAATGTGCAACATATATGTTCTTCTGAATATATTTGTTCATTATACATACACCCAAAAGACATTTCATTATTCCCAATTATAAGCTTATCCAAACAATAATTTTCAGACATCTCTTGGCATATATAATCAAAACCAGAGGCAGAAGCTCCTAACACAAACCTGAACAGCAGCCCTGTAGAAGAGCTCCTCTCCAACTGAACTCGCAGCAACCATCAGTATAAACTGTATAGTATAGTACAGTCAATTAGATTCTTCTTCGTCATAGCACTAGATTTCAAACAATTCAGTATGTCAAAGCAAACAAGTTTTATCATTACCTGCCAAGGGGACATCCCATAGAAAAAGCTCCACAATTCTTCATCCTCTACATCTCTGATGGCACGGGCATGGGGTGAAAGCTTCACAACTTCATCCTGTTAATTAACATGTCAACTCGTTAATTTGAAGCTTTACACGAGAAGAAAGTTTCTTTTGACAAAGGCTCAATTCATGTGAACAAACTTACATCGAGTATAAACAAAAGGGCCATAATTGGAGGAGCTGCGTATCCAAGCCCTTCCAAAATGGCATCTAATGATAGATGGAAACCCCCCAGAGAGTCAATTCCTGTAATCGAACAAATAAAACTCCCCGCAACAGCCATGGCACCATAAATCCCTGGAACAAGGAAACTCATCACAATCAACCCATTGTTGATTTTGGCTTAATCCCAAGTCCCACATCGGTGGGTTCATTGTTTGGGAAGGAGGTTTGAGGGTTATAAATTAAACTCTTCTCCTTCACTGTTATATATCCCAATTTGTAATATCTTCTCTCATAGTAATAAAAGTGAGCTGTTTTTGCTGTGCTCGGAGATTAGGCTAAACAGGCCGAACTCCGTTAACAATTTTAGGGTGTGTTCTTTCCTCTTTATCTCTTTTATTATTCCGCTTTATTTATTCAATATTATTTGTCGGGTAGCTCTGTTAGGGTTTTGTTTTAGTGGGAAAATTACCCGTTTTTCCCAACAAGTGGTATCAGAGCCGAAGGTTCGCCTTGGGTTGTTTGAAATTATTTGTAATATTGAATATTATATTGTGAGTCTGTAATGGCAAATTCGGATCAAGAAGGGAAGGCTCTGCAAGATGCAAATGTTGCAGAAAGCAAAAGTGATGTGTTGATTGTCTCGCTTTCAGCATCATTGCATCCAGATGAGTGGATATTGGATTCAGGTTGTACCTATCATATGTGTCCCATTCGGGAATGGTTCTTTGATTTTCAAGAACTCGATGGCGGGGTTGTTTACATGGGTAATGATAATCCATGTAAGACAGTCGGGATAGGTTCAATCAAGTTGCGGAATCACGATGGATCCACCAGAATTTTGCGGGATGTACGGTACGTGCCAAAGTTGAAGAAGAATCTCATCTCATTGGGGGCTTTAGAATCTAAAGGCCTAGTTGTGACGATGCGAGATGGAATTCTTAAAGCAACTTCAGGAGCACTGGTGATGTTGAAAGGCGTGAGGAAGAACAATTTGTATTACTACCAAGGTAGTACAGTGGTGGGGACAGTAGCGGCAACAACTTCTAGCACTAAGAAGGATGCTGAGGCAACGAAGTTGTGGCATATGAGGTTGGGACATGCTGGAGAGAAATCCTTGCAAATTCTTACCAAGCAAGGATTGTTGAAAGGTACGAAGGCTTGCAAACTTGAATTTTGTGAGCATTGTGTTCTGGGAAAACAACGAAGAGTGAAGTTTGGCACTGCAATTCACAATACCAAGGGTATTCTGGATTATGTGCATTCAGATGTGTGGGGACCTGCCAAGACTCCGTCAATCGGAGGTAGGCATTATTTTGTCACTTTTGTTGATGATTTTTCCAGAAGAGTTTGGGTGTTTACTATGAAGAACAAAAATGATGTGCTTGGAATTTTCCTTAAGTGGAAAGCTCAAGTTGAAAACCAGACAGGAAGGAAGATTAAGGTTCTCCGAACAGATAATGGAGGAGAATACAAGAGTGATCCGTTCCTGAAGGTATGCCAAGATTGTGGCATAGTTCGGCACTTCACTGTTAGAAAAACACCACAACAGAATGGGGTTTCGGAGCGTATGAACAAGACACTTGTGGAGAAAGTTCGTTGTATGTTGTCTAATGCTGAGTTAGGCAGAGAGTTTTGGGCTGAGGCTGTGACATACGCTCAACATCTCGTCAATCGTTTGCCATCATCTGCTATAGATGGCAAAACCCCGTTAGAGGTATGGTCTGGAAAACCTGCAACTGATTATGATTCTTTGCATGTTTTTGGTTCTATTGCATATTATCATGTGATTGAATCAAAGTTGGATCCACGGGCAAAGAAGGCTCTTTTCATGGGCTTTAGTCCTGGAGTGAAGGGATACCGTTTGTGGTGTCTAGAGGCAAAGAAGACGATTATCAGCAGGGATGTTACCTTTGATGAATCTGCCATGTTAAAGAAGGTAAATCCAGAAGGAGCTGATAGTACTCCACAACAGGTGGAGTGTGTTCGGAAGCAGGTGGAGTTTGAGCCGACAGTGGTGATCCCAACACGAAATACCACAAGTGACTCTCCTATGGCAGAAGAAGAGTCAGATGAGGAAGAGGTTCCTACCCAAGAATCTCAACAACAATCAGCGCCAATTGCAGTTAGAAGACAAAGACGAGATATTCAGAAGCCTGCTCGTTTCATGGATATGGTTGCCTATGCACTTCCAGTTGTTGATGACATTCCATCCACTTACCCAAAAGCCATTCTGAGTTCAGAAAGTGGTAATTGGGCGGGTGCGATGGAAGAGGAGATGCAGTCTTTGAAGAAGAACAAGACGTGGAAGTTGGCACAATTACCAAAAGGTAAGAAGGCAATTGGGTGCAAATGGGTATTTGCAAAGAAAGAAGAATTTTCTAATAAAGAAGATGTTTGCTACAAGGCAAGGTGGTTACAAGGGCCAAGTTTGAATATTGTTTAGACTTGGTTAATATTTTGCACATTTGAAGTTGGCGCCCGGAGGCGCAAATTTGAAGCACTGTAAAGTTTGTTTTTTGTTATGTTGTGAGAAGATTTGTTTTAGGTGGGACTTGAAATTAAGCCAAGGTGGAGATTTGTTGATTTTGGCTTAATCCCAAGTCCCACATCGGTGGGTTCATTGTTTGGGAAGGAGGTTTGAGGGTTATAAATTAAACTCTTCTCCTTCACTGTTATATATCCCAATTTGTAATATCTTCTCTCATAGTAATAAAAGTGAGCTGTTTTTGCTGTGCTCGGAGATTAGGCTAAACAGGCCGAACTCCGTTAACAATTTTAGGGTGTGTTCTTTCCTCTTTATCTCTTTTATTATTCCGCTTTATTTATTCAATATTATTTGTCGGGTAGCTCTGTTAGGGTTTTGTTTTAGTGGGAAAATTACCCGTTTTTCCCAACACCCATGCTAGAAAATGTAAAGTTCAATATAATCTAATTTCCATTTTCCCGAGTGGAAAATTCATTAATTTGATTTACAGAGAATCTTTCAACGCTTTTACTTCATGTGCTACACAACAAAGCAACACTCTACTTCAGTTTAAAGAAAGTAAAAGGGATGCAGAAAAGTTCAGAAGTTTGGTATTCATTAGATTTGAAAACTTGGCGTGATGTCATCATAACTGAACTGAACTCACCGATGCCATAACTGAGTCTGACGACAGCACCAATCTTTTCCCAAACGGGAAAGTCAGCGTCGTTGAAAGTGCTGCGATTGAATGTGGTAACCTCCATGGCAGGTGTAGTGAACCCAGTTCGAGCCTCTCCCTCATCGATTGCATCGCCGCTTCTCTCCGCCGAAGCCTTGGCACAACGCACCGAAAGCTTAGGCGCGTCGAAACACGTGTTGTTCTTCTTCTTCCTGGACTGAAATTCACATAGCTTGGAGCAGTGAGCAAGTGCTGCAGGAAGCGATGAAGTTGAGCTTGAAGGGGAAGGAGTGAGTCTCAGAGACAGCTCCATCATCAACAACGAAAAGGGTTGGTTCAGATGGACGAAAGAGAAGCAAAAGTTTGAGCTTTGTTGTTGTTCATTGATTGCCACCGAGGTTGGAACATACAATAACATATGACAGCATCCCTTGTATTGCTATACCAATGGCCGTGTCTGTATCTATCTGTGGGTGTGGTTTGTATGAGTCGTGAGAAAGAGAGAAGTTTATTTGAAGGTGGAGTGGTCAACTTGGACAGGATTGATGAGAATATCCCAACACCCAACCAAACCCTGCCATCTGGAGATAACGTTGGCAACTCTCCAGTTACGTGAAATTCCATGATTTTTTTATGGTTTTCGATTTGTCTCAGAGCCACCAACTAATTTTTATTTTTTTTTCCATTTCCGTGGCGCTTGGTTAAAACCTTACCAGCTTTATAATCTGTCTTCTTACGTGAAGCTTTCTCCCAACTTAATTTACCTTATTGCACGGTTCACCTAATTCATCAGTAATGGAGATTAGTGATAGCATGCACCCTTCATTAACGAACACGCAGTATACTGAAATCAACTAATTAATACTATTAGGTGTGATAAAAAAAATTCTCTTTTGAATATTTGATACACATTTATTCTTGAAATTATTTAGTAAACTTGTATAAGTAGGGGCTACACGATTTCACGACACCTCGATACCCATTATCATGTATAAAATGTATTAAGGTAACAAGATAACACAGATTAAATGTATGAAAAATTAAATAATACACTTTTTAATCTTGATATACGTGTTAATATGGACCAAAGAGTAAAATATTCATTAATGTCATATAAATATGCAAACAATAAAAAAAAATACATCATTATTATTGCATTTATTATGTCGGTATATCGACTCAACATTAAAATGATTCATCAAAATTATATAAATACACACAATAATCAAAGCAAAGATATATCATTATTATGGTATTTATTATGTCTGTATACTTATTATTTACACTACACGGAAATTATGAAATAAAAACCAATTTTTAGAGACCAAAATAATTAGTTGCAATAGTAACTAAATTAGAGAAAATTAGTTTCTATTATTGTTAAATAGTTTCTAAATTAGTATCTAATTAGTAACCAAGGTTTTAACTACCAATCATTTAGTTTCTAAATTTGGTAGCAAAAACATTGGTTGTTAATTAGATACCAATTAAGAAACTATTTAACAATAATATAAACTAATTTAGAAATCAGTTTTTTTTAGTTTTTAAAATGATTTCTAATTTAGTTATTATTGCAACTAATTATTGTGGTATCTAAAAATTGGTTTATAATTTTTTTGTAGTAGTGTTACTTCAACGTAAAAAAAAAAGTACACATACATTTTTTATGAATTTTTTTTTCAAGAACCAAAGTTCAAACACTAGAAAAAAAACCAAAGAAAGAAACATTCAACTGAAAAGTGAAAGATCAATTACTCATAGGTGTAAACACTAGTCTCTCAACTCTTCACACAAGAACAAGATGTCGACTTTGGTGGAATGAGACATTTTCTTTTTATTGAAATAGCTGCATTATTGGAAATTTTTAACAGCAACTGTGAAGTCATTCGTACATAAATGGTTGGTTTTTAATGATATATTAGTAGTTGAACATAATATTAATTATAGATAAATTTGATTCTGTGGTCACCAAATAAGTCTCTACAAATATATCCTGAATCAATCATCCATGTTGTCTTTTTCTTAATTGGGCTTACTACCACAAAAACCATAAGAGTTAACATGGATTTCAACTTCAACGTGGCAATGTCCAAGTTAGGTTTTAGATTTTCATGTTGTCAAAGGATTTTTTATTTGTTTGTAAAATATATTATAAGTAATTTTCATCTCTGTAAATAAAATATAAGATAGCCTCTTTTCTAAAATACAAGGTCCACATCTTCTAAATAAAAATAAAACTACAACGTTAATTGGCTTTCGGAGAGAAAATAAAGAGAAGTGTAAGTAAAATAGATAATATGACAATAGGTGGAAAAAAACAAAAAGACATTGTAAATGTTAATGAGATATTTATGATGTTGAAATGTTCATATATATCCAATATTATTTTATACACATAATTTATATTTTTCAAAAAAAATAAATAAATAATTTTTAATACCAATAAAAATAAAATAGTAATTAAGTTGGTTAATTAAATTAATTTCGTTATAAATTGAGGTTTTATTCTAAAAATATACATAAACTTGAGTTATTTATATAGGGATTATCTATACCTATGTATTTATACCTATATATAAAGAGAATTATCTATTTTAATTGTTTTTTATTGTACACAAATTTATTCTTATTTTATTCTTATATCAATATTTTATTTTATTAATTTATTTTGGTTATTTCACCATTTTATAATTACTTAAATGTAAAACTAAAAAAAAGAGTTAGTATTAAATTTGAAAGAGTTTGAGAGACAATCATTTTACATATAGAAGGATCATATGTAGACCAAAGATCATATGTAGACCAAATATCATATGTAGAATAAATTTTACACCATCTAGTTATTTATAGTATGGAAACGATTGTTAGCTCTTTCCAAAGATTGTTAGTTTTTTTTTCAAAGTTCATTGTTATTTTGATTCCAGACGGATGCTTACTGTAACTATTTTCAATGGGTTGATGAAGTGAAACATAAAATTGAACAAATTCTACATACAAAATGATCCATTTCCATACTACAAGTAACTGGATGGTCTAAAGTTTAGATCATAGACAAAAACCAACTTCGTGTTAAAATACATTGAAAAAAAACACATTTAAACCTTTCTTTTTAAGTATTTTTCGATTATGATTACCTTAATAATAATTCTTCCTTTTCAATATCACTTCCAACTCACAATTCAATTACTTTATATAAAAGAACAAAACTAATCAACTCATGTGTCTCTAAATTTTGTTTGATTGATCGAGCAATAAAATTTATTATATTTTTTTAATTGAATTCCTATTATTTAATTTTTCTGTTAATTGAGTAATATGGTTATTATATTGCCTCGTCACTTTGCTTATTTTCAGTTAAGAAATATGAGGTTTTGTAGTTAATGTAAACTAATATTAACTTAATTTAAGATGAATGGCAAGTGACTTTTAGGTAACTGAAAGATTAAATAAAAAAAATTCAATTGAAAAATATAAAATTTTAAATACTTAATAGAAAAAAAAATTATAATAGAGACTGAAAATATATAAATTTATGAAAACCTTAAAAATTAAATAAATCTAAAATAAATTAACATTTTTATTGTGAATTATTTAAAAAGGGCAAGAGATCATTAGACACCAATAAATAAAAGAAAATATATTTGTAAATCCTTTAATTACATTATTAATTATCTTACTGTCTATAAAAAAGAAGAAAAAAAATAGTTATCTCATGTCTCCTTTTTTTTTCATCCTTTAAGCAAACAAATGGTATGTTACCATGCCAATATGAGGTGTGGTTTGCATTGTCTACACAAGAAAGATAAAAAATAGTAAAATGTATAATAATAAATGTTGTAGTTATAAAACATTATATAGATAACTTTAAAACAAGATTAACTATTGTTGGAGAATATTTCTTAAACCAACAGTGGGGCAAAAGGTTATTTAAAATATTCGTAATAATTACTTTTAGATCTCAATATGTGATGGTTGATAGCATTGCTAATAATTATTTATATTGATGCAAATATAAATAAAATTACTTAATTTTTCATCAAGTATATTTAATTTTTTATTTCATAAAATAAAAAGAGTATATTTTAAATTATCCTTACTCGTGTTTATTAAATATGTATCTGGATTTAAGCATAACACTGTATTAGAAAATGAGATACTAGTGATGAAATTAGTGGAATTTTACTTTATAAGAGTATTTTTTTTAATAATAATATTAAATAAGATTGAAGTGGTTAGAATTTGCTTATATTGAAGTTCACTTAGCATAATTATTTTATTTTCTTATATTTGAGTTCAATTATAAATATAAATCACACATCAAAACCAATAATAAATATACTACATTTTGAAATCATTTTTACAAAATAATTTCTCTACTGAAAAAAAAAAATAGTTTTAACAGGAGTTTATTTTTACATTATTCAAGGTTAAAACATTGATTTAAGTTATTTATTCATGGTTGCAGTTTCTCCCATTAAATCATTTAGGGTTTTTCTAAATCTCAAGAAAAGTCTCTCAGTTAAATATCATAGGTTTAAGAACCTCCGTAAAATACCATAAGTTTCAAAACCTCCATAAAATACCACACGTTTTTAAACTCCAGTTAAATACCATGGGTTTAAGAACCTCGCTAAAATAGCATGAGTTTTGAAATTTCCATAATGACTTACCGTTTGAAATTACCTTCAACCCCATTTTCCACCATCTCTAACAATCCTCCTGACTTCTCTCTTCTACCGTAGACACACTGCTATCCGGTACAGGCTCAATGACCGTCGACGAAAGTCCTAATAAAGAATCACAATTTAGCCACACTTATGTCTATTATATTTAAGGAAAAGAAACATTAAATAAGACACTATCTTCTTCTTACACTAATATTGTTTCTTTCATCACCTTACTGTCCCATGGGTCACAAGCCACGGTCACCTAACTCGACAACAACTTGTGTTTATCACTACTTTATATATCATAAATAATTGTATTCTCTATCATATGTGGACTTCAAAGTCACGTGTGTTATTGGCTAAAGATTGCAAGAACATATTATGAGGAGAAATTAGCTTCAAAGTCACCGGAGGAAACCGTCGATGACATTAAAAGAGGGGACAAACTCAAAGGGGGATCGCCGGAAGCATTCACACTACATTACAGTGTAAATCTAAATAAGGAAATTAAAGTAAACTATCACTGGAGCAACGGGACAGTGTAGCACTAATTTCGCAAAAGCCAAAACGACAAATAGAAAGAGGGTAACGGTCGACTTCATCATTTGTGAAACAGACCTAGCGGTTGCCGTTGCCGATAAGACTGTTTCTTCCTGCACCTCCATATCTTCTTCTGGCACCTCCATACACAACATGAAAATACATTTTTATCCTTCTTGTGCCACCCCCATAGAATAACTTCCGGATTATGTAATCTGGAAATGCATTTGAAAAAAAACTTCCGGATTACATAATCCAGAAGTTAAAAAAGACTTCCGGATTACATAATCCGGAAGTTAAAAAAGACTTCTGGATTATGTAATCCAGAAAGTAATCATGCATCTGAAAAAAGACTTCCAGATTATATAATCCGAAAGCTAATTACAAATTTGAAAAATGACTTCCAGATTATGTAATCCGGAATATTACAGAGGAGCATTTTTGGAAATATGAAAATCTATGGAGGTGAGAGAAGAAGGTATGGAGGTGCATGAAGAAGCAGCCTGCCGATAATTGGACTAGTAACGTGGCCCAAATTATTCAACAAAATTTGGACAAAATATGGGGTACATGCCCATCATCACCCGGATGCGAAGGGAGTTTCTTCCTGTACACCTACATTTTTCTCCTGCACCCCTACATTATATACCAATATTATCCTTTCACAGTTTTGTGTGATTCTGGAATAGAGGTTTAAAAAGTGTTTTCAGAATAGGGATTCCCAAAAAGTGTGTTTCTGGAATAGAAAATCCAGAAAACAAAAAATCATTCTAAAATATCTTTTCTAAAACACATTTTTTTATTTCTGAATTGGTAAATCTAGAATTAATAAAATGTGTTCTGAAAAATATGTTCCAAAAGTCATTTTCAAAAGGAGTAAAACAGTCTTCTTGGAAAATAATGGAGTTCAGGAAGACATTTGTTATGATGGAGAAAGAAACAGTCGAATATGAATGAGCTAACCAGAGTCCCACAAACAAACTCCGTTGTTTCTTCCTGTACTTCCATTGCTTCTTTTGTCATCCTAAATTCTTAAAATATTAAAAATACTTTTTATTTTATTTACGTTTTCATTTCAGAATGAATGATTTGGAAAAGCTCTGAATGATAAAATTCAGAAGATATCTGGGAGGTACTTCCATATCCTATAATCCAAAATAAGTTTATTTTAAAAACTAAATTTCAGAAGGTATTTACATATTACAAAATTTAGAAAATATATCTTAATTCTAAAATACCTTTCGGATTCTATAATTAGAAATATATTTTTTTTAAAGAGAAAAAATATTTAAGGTTTTATAATCCAGAATCTAGGAGGTGTAAATAATAAAAAAATACCTTTTAAATTATAAAATCAGAAACTATTTTTTAAGGATGAAGTAGTCTTTTGCTGACCTATGGGGTGTCAGGATAAGTTATGGAGGTGTAGAAAGAAACAAACACAAATAGGTACGGCAAGCGGGGTGGGTCATGGCCCATTGAGAAAAACACAAGACGGTTCCAACCTGCTGGCCTGTCTACTCGCATAACCCTCTGTCCATGCAGGCCAAGTGTAGTGCGGGGCAAGCTGGCCCGCATAATCTGCGTAACTTAAAATCTGTAAATTTCTTTCTGCACCCACATATTTTCTTCACGCAGTCTCATTTTAAAAAATTCTGAAATTATTCATTTGAAATTTTACAATCTAGAATGCAAATTTGTGTTTTGGAGTGTGTAATATGAAATATTGTATAATCCAAAACACAAATTTTAACTTTCAAATTCTATAATCCCAAAAACTTATAAATTTCATATTCTAAAATTTTTACTTATATCTTATTACGCATTTGTCAAACCATTCAACCTAATTCATCTAAATAAATAAAAAATTAAATTTATTCATAATTTATATTTAATTTTATTTAATTAATTTTAATATATATATATATATATATATATATAACATCCCTTGCCACAAACCGAACACCTAAAGATCCGGTATGGTTCGCAAGCCAGAAATACGATAGCAACGACAAGACTGGAAGTATAAAATCCGCTAGCATAACAACAATTGAGCAAATAAGAAAACCTCTGCCAAGAGAATCAACAACTGATAGATTCAAACCGATCAAGTAGTTGAGACAGAGCACAAAACTATAAACTGCAACCAAATGATACTTTTGAAGAAGACCATGCTGAAACAATAAATCTTCAGTAAAATATAAATCTTTACTTTTTTCCGCATGATTTTTTAGTTTTATTAAGTTTTTTTTTTCTGTAACTAACAAGTTTGGTTTTATATTGTTTATGGACATGTGTGTATTTTTTGCAGCTATATATGTTATGAACAACTAGTGAGTTACATGATGAATAATGATTTCTCTGTAAAAGGACTTTGGATGGGATTGAGATTTTAATTTTTTCATCTAACCTCTTGCCTAAGAAAGTATTTTTACTCATTAATAATTTAACTACATTAACATTCTATGTTTACACTTGTCTCTTATCATTATAACTATTATTTTTACAATTTAGTTTATATTAATAATTATTTCTTAATTTCTTCTTTTATATACTAATTTGTACTTTGCTGGTTGGAATGCCATGTTTTTTTTTTGGGTGTTTTCAAAGTACAAAAGGTGGATAACACGACAAACAAATCAATGATAAATTATTTCAAGAAATTGACATGCGTGTAATATATTTATGGATTGGTTTTGACCAATAAAGTTGAATTTCTTTCCCATCACTTAAATATCGAGTGTTAGCATAATACTTAAAAATATGAAGGATCAAAATTTGCTATTATGTTGTTTATGTATTGATTGTTTGTGACATTTAACTCTAATTCCACCACTTACTACTACTTGTCTTTATTTGTTTGCAAAACACAATTGATATTGTTTATCTAAGGTATGACACGGTAAAAAAGTTATTGTGAAGTTTATTTAAAAGTTTACACTAAATTTATTATGTAATTATAAAGGCATTGAGTAAACTTGGAGTTATAGTAATGGTGAAAGTGAAAGTAACGTTTTGAATTTTTAAAATTTTTTCTTTACAAGTTTTTAAATATTAATAATAAATTAATATAATAGAGTTTACATTTCATGACTAATCAGGGATTAATATCAATTTATAGATTAAAAAGAACTGTGGGGTAGTAAAAAACTTCTTAATTCGCATATTATGTGTAATTGACTATTTCCAAACGTTATATATAAATTTAATGGAAAGCTTTTGGACTAAAAATTATCTTATTTAGAAATAATCTTATCATATAAATTAAAGTGATTCATCATGTGTAATGTGATGTTTTTAGTGAGATTCATGAGTTCATAGAAAGACCGTTGAATTGACCATTGTTAGTAAATAAGAGTAAAAGAACATTTCTTAAGATTTTAATTTGAGAGTTATGCTGGTTGGACTTAGTAATATCATGCTTAAACATTTTAAGCAATTTATATTGATTCTGTTACCATATCCTAATAAGAACTCACAAAATCTCTTTAAATTTTACTTTTTAGGATTTAGGGTTTAGAATTGAAATTTTTATTTAAAAAAAAATCATAATGTCATTTAAGCATTACTCAAATTTTTATTATTAAATTGAACAACTTTTTTAAATAGAATTATTTTGTGATTAAAGTTGGTTAAGATGTCAAAATCTTGCAAAACAAACATTAACATTTTTTATTACATAGTGTTCTAAATAAAAGGGGTAACTCCCAACTAGAGCTAGAGCATAATTTTTATTAGAAAGAGTGATTTTCAGTCGAGTTGTCTGTCCTTTTTTATTGGTCTTCCTTCTTTCTTATAACGAGTCCTTCCTTGTTCTTCTTTATATCTAGTTTCTTCTCTGGCTTTATTTCCTCATAACTTCCCGTAATCTCTCCTCCGCTAATTTAGCGTCTTCCTTTCTATCAGGATCTGAATGGCATTTTCATTCATTTCCCAAATCAGAATCAAAACCGTTTCCAATCTTCCTACAATACCTTTAAAGGCAAGTTTATTAAAGTTCTAAAAGGCACTCAAGATTCCACACTCTTAGAAGTATTTCCGTTATATTGGTTGTCTCGTCCCCGATGTCAATCTTCCCGCTCCCCGAAGGATCTAGAAAATAATGAATTGAATGACTACCAAAAACTTGATGAACTAGGCACTATCTTTCAAACCTTTGTTCTCCTCAAGCTCGAATCGCAACCTACTTATATTAAATTCCACATTGGTACCTACGTCCTCCATTGAACTTTTCTTTTATCATTCATGATTTGACTAACTTTGTCTTTTATCCAGAAAACACCATGTCGTTGAGCAGAGTTGAAATGGATCGTCGCACAAAGAACAATTTTTTTTTAATTATAGCCATTGATCCTATTTCTATCCATAAATGTTGGGTTAAACATTAATAGCAACCACACCCACTTTCGATCGTTAATGAATGACTTTGTAGATGTAGCCATCAAATTAAGTTTGGTGACTATTTTTATATGTATTATTAATATATATTTTAAATGATATTTTGACCTGTTTATGAACACTTTTCAAACATGTTTATAAATACTCAAAATTCAATCAAGCTAAACCAGAATAATCTTCAATACGTAATTTAGGAAAAAATTGTATACAAATTAAAAGTAAATCATATTACACAACGGAATAAGTTCATAATTTAACTTTTGAATAGTCTCATGCATTTATTATATTTGATGGACTACTAGAGTTTGGTTTGTAGTATAGTGAGCACTTGTGAAACTATTAAACATTTTGCTCAATACACCAAGTACATAGACATTCCCTTTTTTATTTCCACCTCCAACAACATCGATGTATATTTTATTGTCATAAATGGAGACAACATGAGAGTTTTTCGAAGATGAGTCTTCAAACATCTACTGTTGTTGGGCTTCTTTTCAGTGTTACGCTTATATTTCTCCAAAAAATGAAGTCAAATTAATTATCGTGACGAAAATATATAGTAAAAATTAAATTATAACTTAAAAATGTAAACACACGACAAGGTCGTTTAAAAATGTAAACACACCGCAAAGTTCGAGTCTTTTCATTGACTTTCATTGACCCATTGTCCAATATTTAATTTCTTTGTTTTCTTTACAATATTCCAAATAATTGATTGTTGTTCAATATCCTTAATTATACTAAATGAAATTTTAATTATAAAATTTACCTAAAATTTCCTAATATTTAGATATTGTCTCGTTAACATAAACTAAAACATTTTTATGATATAACTATTAATTATATTAGTTAGTTAGATAATAAGGATAGACCTCTCCACAAATTATGTAAAAGTGAAAAAAAATTACAATTTTTTAAATTGAAAAATCACTGCCAAGATTTAAACCATTACACTTTTCTAAATTGAAAAATCACTGCCGAGATTTAAACCTTTTGCATTTTTATAAAATAGTTCATAAATGTGTTTTTACAAGTTATAACGGCTCATTCATAACTTAAATGTGTTAGTGCTTCTTTTTACAGTACTTATTTTCACTTTAGCAAAAATAAAAGTGTTTAATAAAAGAAATTATTTAAGTAATTTTCAACATTTTTTACTTGCTATGAGTAGTGTTTGAACTTGTAGTACATCATATTCTCTCTCATTCCAATATTTCATATTTAAATAATTTCCTTATTTATCCTGTAATAATACATTATTTATTATAATTATTTAATAATTTTATATCATCTTTTAGGTTTTTAATAAAATAAATCATCTTAAAAAATTAGTTATTAACTCAAACTTAAACATATAGTTACCTAAAAGTATATTTTTATATATAAAACTTGTATAAACATGCTAAAAGTATATTTTTATATATAAAACTTGTATAAACATGTTATTACAAAGTGAACTTTAAGCCTAACTCAACCCCATAAAACCGGCTTATAGGGTTGAGGTTTGCACCCACTTATATACAATAAAAAACTCTAATCTCTAGTCAATGTGGGATCTCCAACACATGTTCTTATATAATTTAAAATTTATTAATTAATTTAATATATAACATACTAAATAATTAAAATTTCATCATAAGTTGATTATTTCTCTTTTTAATAAAATAACCTCGTTTTCTCAATGTCTGTGGGAATGACAATAGCGGCAAGGCATCCAAAATTTGAAAAATATGCATAGAGACGTACATACCATTTGTCATTCCTCACATGTTCTCACCAGCTTTTTACAATTTCATATATTATATATATCATCTGTTTCATCCAATTTTCTAATAAATAATTTTTTACAGATTTTTTAAATAATATTAATTTTAATTTATTCAAAAATACTATATTTATTAAAAAATACTCATAAAAAATTATTCAAAATATCAACATCATGAAAAAATAATAGACATTTTACAATATTGTTAATATTAATATTTACATTGTGTGTACTTGTATAAACTACATAGTACCTGAAATTAATTGTAATGTGTCGGTTATTTGATTACTTTATTACTTCTATTTCAAGTCTTTTTTTTGTAATGTTGGTGTTCGAGATTGATTAAAAAAAATATTCTGACAATCAAATAAGTATTTGGTATATAGAGTGTATATTAAAAATTGATTAAAAATGTAATTACATATCTCTTGAATATTTATTTATAATATTTAGTCATTGATCATTAGAGTCAAATTTTTTCTTTTTTTTATCGGCAAAAAATTAAATAAATTAAAGAGATACTTTAGGGATATCCCAATCCATATAAAAAAAAATGCTTTTAAACTTAGAACAAAACACAAGTATCCTAAAACCCTTCCAACTAATTTAAGCTTTACATAGTAATTCCCTTAAACCACAAATAGAAGACCAAAAATTTACTTTAATGATCTCAAATTTATCGTATATCAATATTAATTTTACTTTAATGACATGACTCGTCTAATGTGGTTGGTAAATGTATTGTTAAAAGAAATTTGGAAGCTGAGAAATGATCTCTACCCTCGTAAGTGAGTTGGAGAGAAAGGGTGATATTTTGTGGGTAAGGATGAGTAGTTCTGATCACTAACCATGCCGATGACAGAGTTGCGTGATAATGTTGTGGGTAAGGATGACTAGAACCATGCCCATGACGATGACAGAGTTGCGTGATTTGTAGTGAATGGTTGGTGAGAAATCTATAACTTCCTTGGGAAATTGGAGACATGCATGGAGGGGTGGGTTGATTAGGATTTCGAAGTGAAAATCCTTGGCAAATTTTGTTTCTATATTTTCTTTCTCTTCCACTTCCACTGTATGAAAATAAAAAATAGAATAAAAAAATAAAAATAGAACATTAACAATTAAACCATTACCATTAGAATTTATATAACCTATTGATACATCATAACAAAATAAACATAATAGTATTAATTCAATAAGAAATACCTTTAAATGGGTAAGAATAACAAAATAAAACTAAAATTTTGTAATTTACATTATTTTTTATGTTTCTATTTTCTTTTTTTTTTTAATTTTTTTTCTCACACTTCTCTTAATATTTTGTGTATTGTGCCTTTTTTTTTGTCTAAAGTTAAAGTAACTGTCTATCATGTCTATCAAATCAGTTTCAAATTTAATATTTTTTTAATTTTAAATTTAAATAATTATAAAATAATGAAATAATCAAAATGAAATATTAATATAAAAATAAAATAAGAAAACATTAGTATAAAAAAAGAGTTAAAATGAAGAATCCAAGATTATTTCAAATACAATACCAGTAGTATTTTGTATCAATTCATAATTGTTGAACTTTAAATTTATTACATTGAAGGTTTGGTACATCATTTTAATTGGTAAACGAAATTTTGACAAAATTATTTTATCTAAGATAAGTTCTTAATAGTTGTTAATTACCATAATATTGAATATTGAAGTAGTGTGTTAACTTAACCAAACTCTTTCACTTCATTATCCACTGTATTTTGAAAATGAAGTTTTGTCCTTTAAATGATTTTTTTTACAAACAAAAGTATCATCTTTGTGCTATTATCATGTGTCTACCTCAACTCATTTTTACAATGATGCTCATATATTGTTCTCATCTGATACACTATGCACTACCATAAGGAAATGTGTGAACCAAATTTTGTACTTATTTAACCAAAATCATGAACCATGTAAACCAATAATTTTAATAAATATCAAGTTTTGTACTTAAGTCGTTCCTTTTTCTTTAGCACACATAAAGGATAACCTATATGTATTAGACAAGTTAATTAAGTATCTAGTTGAAAAGTTGAAATGGACTGAATCATGATAAATTAAATTTTACCAACTTTGTTGATAGTAAAACACTATAAAAGATTTTGTAAACATAACTCGTTTAAACATAAAATAATGAGATGACATATTTATTTAATTTATGAATATTTTTTTTATATTATTATATGATGATAATATAATTGTTAATGATGGTTGTTGTATAAAAACGGTTCATATGGTTGAGGTTTGCACCCACTTATATTCAATGAAAGGCTCTAATATCTAGTCGATGTGGATCTCCAACAGTTGTTTTAACTATTAAAGTATATTTTTTAAATGGATGTTTTAATTATTTAAATACTTATTTGAATGAGTGTGTAATACCTTTATATCGGATTGTTTTTATATGTGTTTATATATTATATATATATATATATTTTTTTTTTATGATTTTGAGATATTTATTTCATTTCTAAATTTTTATGTCTTTCGAATTGTTTTTAAAATTATCAAAAACAATTTAATCGATTTAAAAATAATATATTCAATTAAATGATAAAATAAATTAGTGTTTGTGAATAAAATTTATAAAATATATTAAATTAAAAAATTGTTACTCATTGATAATAGTTACAGTTATTTTAATTATCTATAGGCGTTAATAAGGTAAATATTAGTATATGTGTTAATAAGGTAATTATAGGTATAATGGTATTCAACCAGCTAATACATGATAGTTAGTAATTTTTATTTGAAATTTTTTAGAATTAAGGAATTAAATTAAAATTATGAGTAAAAACACGTTAACAATTGAAATTTTATTTCTATTTTAATTTTATAGATTTATGATTTTTTTTTATTTAATTTTATAGAATTAAGTTATTTTTTAAAGATGCTAAATTTTTAAAAATTTATACTTTGTTGTACAATTTATTATGATTTATTTTTAGGAAGACTAATTTTATTTGTTCAAAAAATTTATGATGCAATTTTATTTGAATTACACTTTAAATCGGTAATCTTATTTCTAATATTTAAAAATAAATAAATAGTATTATTTAAAATTTAATATATATATATATATATATATATATATATATATATATAAAGTACCCATAAGTTTAAAATAATTCATAAATATTTTTTATGCATATACTTAACAAGTAACAGAACAATTTTTTTTTATAGGATGTAATAGACTTCACTTCAACTTGTTGTCATCCTAACATTGAGATGTTCAAAATTAAAATATTTAGACTAACAGATAATTAATTATCATGAGTAATTAATCAACTATGGTGAATGAATAATTTATTATTTAGACATTTTTCGAATAGCATGTGCCCTAGATAATCTATTATTTAAAGGATTGTAAAATCTTTGTTTGTCTTTTCAACTATATAATAATAGCTAATATAAGATACACTTCTTTGGCTACAATGTTTAGTTGTGTGATCAATTTCAAACTCGTCACCGCATGTTCCAAATCACTTAATGTGTTGTTTTAATTTAGTTTAAATTTACTTATTCACTTCTTGCTTGCCGTCAAACAACTTTAATTAATGTGAAAAACATTGTAAAGGTGATTTATTTTATAAATGAGACGATTGTATTATAAAGATTTTGATTTTTTAATTTTTTTAAAATAAACCACAATAATTTTATGATCAAAATATAATATTTTGAATGTAACAGTAATTTATTAAATATAACATTTAATACACGTATAAATATCTTCTCTCTATTTTCGGTCTTCTACTTGTTCTTCTAATAATTTTTATCGTATTAACTAATATTGGTAATACGATCTAAATGGAGAGACAAATAAAAAGATACAAAGTAAATAGAAATAATTTTAATCTGATGACATCAAAATAAATTTACTCAAAGAGACACCAAAAAAAATGTAGTCCTGTAATACATTTTAGTGTTGAATTTTTTAAACACGTCCTTACTATTTAGATCTAACATTTTTTTCCCGTAGCTGTGAAATTATTCTTTTCCTTTACACGAGTTGCGTTGGAACCTTATAAAGATGGCGAATCCAATTTGAAAACAAAGAAAACCTCTGAATTCTCAAAGGAAAGGGAACAGCAGGGAACACATTTACACACCTCGATGGATGCATCAGAACCTAACTGGTTTTCGGATTTCGTAACCATTTCTTTCATCATTATTCTCTGTCATCAAACATGATGATTTATAACAATTTTATTCTTATTCTTGTTACTTATTTTGTTTTATTTCAGCTGTTGCAGGAAACGGAGGATTGCAACTTGTTCCGACAATGTCAGCTGGAGATTGAAGACGATGAAGAGTTACTTTCCCTTGAGATAGCAAGTGCCCTGGAAAACTTTCCGCCGCCGCAGCATCAGCAACCTTTCTCTTCGGAGAGTCACACATCGTATTCGGAAACCAGTAATTTGGTCAGGCCCGCCAAGCAGCTCAAAACGAATTTGTCCAGTTGGAACTCATCCCCCATCACCGACAAACACTTTTCACCCAATATTTCCTCGTCTACCTCTTCTTCTCCAACCTCCCAGATTATGCTTCCGGTTGAGAACACTCAACTTCATGGGATTGTTTCTGCTGTCCTGAGTCCGCAACAGAACAAAGGTGTTTCAGTTTCACCCCCAGAGACCCGAAAAAGATCATCAGAAAACCCGAACTACGAAACTAAAAGCCCCAAAAGCCAAGGGAGCTTCAAGACTTCCGGTCATGGTGGGGATCACATCATCGCGGAGAGGAAACGGAGAGAGAAACTGAGCCAGAGCTTAATTGCTCTAGCTGCTCTTATTCCAGGCTTAAAGAAGGTACTGTTCACTATAAGCTAGTGATTCATATTGATTTCCAAAGGCAAAGGAATGATCCATTATTAATATTATTTACTATAAAACATTATTTAACCTAAAAATTAGGTCAAGTTGTTTTTAGTTAAATATTGTCAACACAGAAAACCCCATTGAAGATGGTAGTATAATTGTTGCAAGAAATTACTCGTTAGTTACAAATGTATTCTGTAAACATTAAATAAAAATTAAAAATGTAAAATTTATACTGACATATACTTAATTTTCTAAGCAGAATTAAAATTATAATGTTCATTTTATTTTAAAATGATTAATCGATTTATATATGAATATTGTAGCTTTAGTATTTAAAAAATTAAATCGATTTATATATGAATATTAATTTATTTTTAAATGCTTATATATACAGTTAACACAGTATTTGTTCCTTTTTACCTTTTTCTACATAAATTATTACTACTTTATCTTTTAAGTTTTATGACTATTTTTTAAAATTCAATTAATTACCACGACAAAGAAAATATTTACAGAACAAAAAAAAAACTAATTTATCATATTTTTCATAAATTTTTTATCATATTTTTTTATAATTTAATCATATATTTCATTTTAATAGTTATTATATAATATTTATTTTTTATTATTATCATAAGAAAAAAGCCAACACGTAGTTTAAAAATAGTGATTATAACACTAATTTATAAATATATTTCCATTTAACCGTGTAAAAAAATTTAAACATTTATAAGATCTTTTCAACCAATATATTAAGAGACTTTATGAAAATAATTTACAGCATTTATAATTTTTTGATAAATACATTTCAATTAATTAAAAATATTTTGGAAAAAAAAGAATGTCTTATATAGTTTTCTAATAAAATGTCTTATAAATAAGAATGAAGGAAGTTATTGATATACTTGAGTTTTGGGTGTAGGAATCAAGTAATTTATGTTCTGTTTAGGTAAAAAGGAGAGAAATACAGGGAAATAACAAGAAAAAGTGGAAAAAGTATTTCATTTATTATTAATTACTTTTTTATTGCTTAATATTGATATTATTATTTTAATTATTTATTACCATATAAAAACTAAACATATATAAGATTATAAATGTTTATGATCATAAAAAAAACACTTATTTTTCTTTCATTTTAACAGAAAATCTCCTAGTCATTTTTTTTTATATTTCTTTCTTTTTGGGTAAAAAGTTTGAGATAGGACCTACCTCCTTATTTATTCATTATCTGCCTCGTGTGTTTATATTTAAATATCCATATAATTTTCTTTATATTTGAGTATAGAGAAAATATTAGTTGAAGAAATTTAATCATATTTGACTATTCAATCAATAAATCAATAAATCACTACTACTAATAGACTAATTTTAGAATAAAAAATAATTATTTACTATAATAAATAAATTAAAATCATTTTAGAAACTAAATAAATTTTTGGTTTCTAAATTATTTTATATTATTGTTAAATAGTTTCTAAAATGCATGATAAAAAATTGGTAGTAAAAACATTGGTTGTTAATTAGATATGAATTTAGAAACCATTTAACAATAATAGGTATTAATTTAGAAATCAAAATTTTTTTTGTCTCTAATTTAGTCACTATAGCAACTAATTATTATTATTTTTTCTAAAATTAGTTTCTATTTCATGATTTTCTGTGAATTGTTTTGGTCTTGAAATAATGATAACTAATTTTCTAAAAAAAATATAAAATTTATGGTGTTATTCCTCATTATTTTTAATTTTTTTTTTTAATTAAAAAAATGTATTTTTAATTTTCATTTTCATCAATTGTGATGGATCATATGTATTTGTCCGTCCCATAAGTACAAGACATTAATTTGAATTGTAAAGTGCAAGTAAGAAGTTTCATTGAAAGATAAGTTAAATATTGATGGGGTGAAGTTGTAGTAGTATGTGAAGAAAAGGTTGTTAATTGGGTAGTGTGAATGAACAGATGGACAAGGCTTCAGTGCTGGGAGACGCTATCAGGTACGTGAAAGAGCTCCAAGAGCGTCAGAAAACTCTTGAGGAGAACAAGAACAGAGACGACGTGGGGTCTGTGGTGATGGTGAACAAGGCACGGCTGAGCTACCGCGACGGGTGTGGTAGGGCAAGCCTCCCTCGCGTGGAAGCACGAGTGTCAGAGAAGGATGTGCTCCTTCGCATCCACTGCCAAAAACAAAAAGGTCTTCTGCTCAAAATACTTGTGGAGATTCAAAACCTTCATCTCTTCGTTGTAAATAGCAGTGTCCTATCTTTTGGGGACTCCATTATCGACATCACCATTGTTGCTCAGGTAAAGAAAAGTAAATGCTGGTTGTTGTTGTTGTTGTTAATAATTTACAGTGATAAGTGACGACCATTTTTGCAGATGGGGACGGATTACAAGTTGACGATAAATGAGCTTGTAAAGAACCTACGCAGGGCCACTTTGAAATCCATGTCATAACATTAACATGTGGTGCATGAACATGTGGCGGAGGGGTCGGTGATAATATTAATAATGCATCGGTGCACGGTTGCCCAAAAAATTATTGAAACTCAGATGCTGGTTTCTGTGCGCCTCTTTTATTTATTTCAAAAGGACAAAAATTATATGTAACTTTTTATATATTTTTTTTTGGTGTTTTAATTAAAATTGATTATTTTTTTAAAAATAATCGAATGTAGTACAAGCAATATTAAAGAATTAGGTTTTGCTATTAAACACTTTAGCCCCGCATATTTGACGTGAGAATATATGGGGAGCGTTGGAAAGGGTACACAAATTTATTCCCTGTTGGCATAATTATTGCTCATCATGTAACTAATACAACAATTTTACCTAGATGTGTACGTTAATCATAAAAGAAATTGTTTGGGCGTACTCACGTGTTACATTCAACATCTTGAATTTAAAATCCTAATTTCGAATAAGAAAGAGATTCTTAAAAGTAAAAAATATATTTATTTATATAATTAAATTACTTTTTTTAAATTGCAAAAAAAAAGATTGCTACTAAGAAAAAATTGTGCAGGTGGGCAATTCAGCCGAGGGACACACAGTGTGCCCTATGTGGGTTTGCGGAGGAAACAATTTCTTACCTTTATATGACTTGTCACATCTCTAATGCGGTGTGGAACATGTATAATAAGTGGCTTATGGTAAGTTCAGTAAATCATAATTCTATATTTGAACATTTTGACTAGTTTTATTACCTTTGTTTCAATAAAGAAGGAAACAAAATCTGGAAAGGTTTGTGGATATCGTCATTTAGTGCATTTTGGAATCATAAGAACGGGATAATGTTTAATTGAGCAAAAGTGGACATGAAAAAAATTAAATCTTTGGCACAAGTTCAATCCTGAGTTTGGATGAAAAATAAGATCTTAAAGGTAAATATATCGTATTTCAACTAGGTTCAATGCCTGATAATATATGTATGAATTTGGCAACCAAATAACTCTTTTCATACCTATAGTCGTGTATGTGCATATGTTATATGTTGGTAGTTTCTAATTTTATCTAATATACACCAAGTCCCCTCAGTGTTGTGTATATATGGTGTTGTTGTGTGTTTCTAACGATAAGTATCAATCACATGTTGGGTTATAACATGGGCGTATTAGAAGTGGGGTCTTCTCCTTGGTTAAATATGTGAGGTTTTTACTGCATGATCTGGCGCATAGCAGTTGCAACATCGTTTGCAATTTATTCACAGTATATAGGTTGTATCAACTTCATTAGGGAGGGTGGAGTGACTTTTTGTTTTGGTTGTAAGTTGATGTCTTATGTTCTTACTCTATTGGTGATGGTTTATGTGGGCGTGGGTGGAGTCTTGATAGTCTAATTATCTATTGTATTAAAAAAAAAATAATTAGATTTATCGACGAACTTTTATTCATGGATCTAAATTTGTAGGTGAATTCAGTATTAACTATGAATATTATCCACAGATTTGAATATGTAGGTAAATTCAGGATTATCTATGAAATATTATTTACGAATATAAATTTGTAGGTAAATTCAGGATTATCTATGAAATATTATTTACGAATATAAATTTGTAGGTAAATTTAGCATTATCTAAAAATTATTACCTACGGATCTCTATCTGTAAGTAAATTTTACATTATCCACAAATTTTACCCACAAATCTATATCAATTCAATATTATTATTAATATAAATATTTTTATTAACATTATTAATAATATTAATATTTATATTTATATTATTATTATTATAAATATTAACAATATTAAGAATATAAATAATTTTAATAATACGAATAATAATTATATGCATATTATTAATAATATTATTATGATATAAATAATTATAATTAATAATCATAACTAATATTCATAACTAATAATCATAAATAATAATAGTAAATAGTAATTATAAATAATGATTGTAAATAATAAGAAAAGATAAAAGAAATAATGAAAAAAATTAAAAAAAGATACTTTCGGATTTATCCAGGGACTAAAGTTGATGGATATTGCATACGAACTCAATTTTATGGGTATTACTTACAAATTTCAGTTGGTAGGAAATACCTACACACTCAATTTGGTGATATTACTGTGGACTAAAGTTAGTGAATATACTTAGAAATTGAAGTTGATAAATATTGTTTACAAACTATAATTGATAGATATGCATACTATTAATATTATAAAATTAATAATATTAATATTAGGACTATTTATAATATTAATAATAATAATATAATAATATTAGTATTATAAATAATATTATTATAATTATTAATTTGAATAATATTAATAATGGTTATATTAATAATCATAATAATAAGTATAGTAATATTTATATATGATAATAAAATTTATTTGGTGTAATAATTAGGGTTTTTTTTTTTGTTATTGAAGAGACCTGCTTCGAATCTCCATTTTAGACTATTAAATTTAGTATTTAGGTAATGAAACCATTTTTTAAAAAATTTAAAAGGACTAAAAAACTTTTTAAAAAAAATTGAAGTTACCAAAATCAAAGTTATCTTAAATATTAGGAACTAAAAATACAATTAAGCATTCTAGCAAAGCATTGCTATAGTAGGTTCGCTGCATTATATATAAATATAATTGTAATAAGTCATCGGCCATAACCCAATTCTAAATACTTTCTTCTGATTTTCATATTTAAGACTCACCTGAAATCATGATTTAGACATTTCTAAACTTCTCATTATGAATTTCACATGATATAGAAGATTTCTTCAACCGCACATTTTTTTTATTAATTTTCAACGAGCACGTATTTAATTATAGCTCAAAAATTTTAAAATCTAGTCTAGTTGTGTTCATTTCTTTATATCTTCATGTATTCTGTAATTGAATCAAGATCTGATAAAAGATTTGCAGTTAAGTAAAGACAAACTGGGACTAAATCTGAAGTCTTCATTGCACGATGTTTGAAACTATGTATTATTGGTTTACCAAAAACAAAAGAACATGTATGGACTAAATATAAAGATTCCTTTATATGCAAGAGAGAAGCTTGCACACAGAATCTTAAATAGATATATAATTCAATATCTAATTTTTCCAGTCTGTGAAAACAGTTGGGTTGAAGCATGCAGTTGGATTGCGCAATTCATTTATATGAAAATGTTCTTTGTAATCTTCTAGATATGGATCGAAAAATAAAGTATAATTTTTTGCAAGTTTATTATAAAGACTATGCTAACAAGTGTCATATTAAAATTTTGATAAATAATTTATAAATAAAATTATGCGATTAAGTTGTTTCGAAGAACTTAAGTATGATTTTTTTAATTGAAGATACTTTTAATTCATCAGTTAGGATACTAATTATAATCTTTTCCTAAATTATTTTATCCCTAAATAAAATATTGGTACTATATTGTGCAAAGCTAACAATAATAATATTTTTCTAACATTTAAATTAAAATATGTAAAACATCAACAATGATGCATTTATAAACACACTAGAAAAATTATTTTTAATGAAGTTATATTTCAGTGATTTTAACTTCGTTAAGTGCATTTTTTTTAATATTTAGCGTCGTTGACAAAGTTTATTTTTTTCACTAAAAGATCCAATGTTATTAACAAATTACTGTGATTTTAAGTAGTTTCTGAAAAATCAATTATCTTATGATGGTTTTGTAAATCCTATTACTTTTAGAGTTTTTTTTTAACTTTGATATTTTCAGGGGTTTTCCAAATCCCAGTTTTTTCCAGGAGTTTTCCAAACCCTCATTAGTTTCAAGGGTTTTCCAAAACCCCATTCTTTCTAGGAGTTTTCCAAACCCGTATTATTTCAAACTCATGTTACTTTTTTTCTAAATGGGTTGTGATTTTTTAATAGGTTATGTTTTTTAAAATGCTGATATAAATAATTTCTTAAAATAAATTAAAAATATTTTATCTAATATAAATGAAATAATTTTATCAAAAATTCATCTACCAAATTAAATATTTTATCAAACAAGCGATTAGCATTATCCTTTTGTGTGAGAGCATATGTTTAGTGCCCATGAAATGCTATAAGTATAAACGGAAGACTAAAATGTAGGTCAATAATGCACATTTAGCTTCGTCTCAAACTCAATATTGTCCTTTAGCTGTGTTACTAACTAACCAAATCATAGTTGCTGATCGTTGAATAAATGGTTGTAGTTGATGATCTAAATAATGATGATCATACTTTCAATTATCATTTCTTTTTTGCTTTCCTACTCCTATTTTACAATCAATAATATGATTATTTTATTTTATTTATTTGACATATTTTGTTATTTTTTTTAATATTTAATTAATAAAAATAAATAAATAAATTTAAATAAAACAATAGTATTATTGGTTATGAAGTGAAAGTTTGAAAAATAATAATGTCAAACTGTCATCATCTTTCTAGAGAAGGAAAAAAAATTGAATGATGAGAGTGTGACATTTTGTTTTATTCAGAGTGATGATAGTTTTGACACTTATTTTTTTACACCCCACTTGACATTATTAAATAGTCGGTTATATTTTACAATTTTCATCAAAACCAAGTTAAGAATTTATGAAAAAAAATAAAAGGATTAAATAGAAGATTTTAATAGACATGAAAATGAATTTTAAATATCACTTAGTCTTACAAAATGGCGAGATTTTAATCTACTTTATGTACTATAATCTTTGATAATTAGGAGATGTTTGAAAATATATACATATAAGAGAGAAAAGAGAGTTGAGATTCATTCGTCAGTAGGCTTACGCGGACGATCCTCCAATTCTTGTTTGAAAGTGATATACGAAAAAAAACAACGTGTAAGCGTAGAATGGAAAGTTCTGAAAGGCAACGAGTGAATAAAAAAAGTATGATACTATCATTATGTAGTACCTAGGTTAACAAATAATCATAAAATTAAGGAAGAAAAGTGATAGTGGTGTTTAAAAATAATAAACATAATTGAAGAAAGGCATGTTGTTATTATTTAATTTGAGCATTTTCCTTCCGGTTTGATGGGAGAGGGAATGACCAAAGGGTTGGTACGCCACATTATCCACACACAACCTATGATTTTAAACAATACGTGAGTTTAATAATTATAAATGTTATAGTATGATTAAACGACTTTCTTCTTTACTTTCATTCTTCTCTCTTTATTTTTCATTCTTCTCTCTTTATTTCAACTCTTTATTTTTTCATTATTCTCTCTTTATTTCAATAAAGAGAGGTATTCCGACGTTCAAGTGAGATATCGGTATTTAGTGTTTGGTGTAATTAATGTGTAATGATGATGTATATTCTTCTCAAAACTCATGACTATTTATATGATTATCATAGATCATTTGTTATTAGATCAAATTAGAATTTTGGATTGTAATTAAGAGCGTATTACTTAATGTTTAATCACTGTCTGGTGTAGTTAACTTTTTGATTGGACTTAGTAAATTTGGTCTTGTTGGTCTGCACTAACTAGATCCTGAGATCTCTATCTGTCAGGTACCGATACAATAAAATAATAAATTAGGTTTTGTATAACTAGAACAAACTAAATAATTATGACAAGAATAATAAAAAATCCCTTAAGAAACATAGACAATGTTAAGTGGTTTCATAGGAATTTGTATCTTGCATATGTTATCTCTGGTTTAAACAATTTTGTTACTGTATAGACTAATTAAATGGTGATATTTTTATATGTGTTGGGACACCAATAAACTATTCTCCTTTTAATTTATTTTATTTTTTACTAAAAAAGAAAAAAAATACATACTACAAAGTATTGCAACACAAACTTGTTTATTTTATTTAACAAAATTTGTTTTTTTTCAATAAAAAATTCGTATATTTACATACATTTTTTTATTTAACAAAATTTTAAATTATCTTTAAAAAATTTCAAAAGATAAGTCAGTTTTTAATATACAACTTTAATTTCAAGTTATGAATTAAAACACAACTTTCGTATAATTAAATAAATTATCCATGAAAATATGTTTCAAAATACAAAACGTGGTTATATCATTTAAAAAATAAAATTACTTTTTATTTATTTTTTAGAATTTCCCTAATATCTAAGAAACATTTTCATAATATGATTAGATACATTTTTATATTTATGTTACTTTTTTGGATTAATTATGAGTTTATATTATTTATTATTATAACGTGACATTTGTTGTGGGAGAATCCTCCCATGCTTCTCGGATAATATGACAGTAAAACCTTGAAATTTGTTTGTTTATCTTTAAAAAGATGTTAGTTTAACATATGTACAGTAAGCATTTACAACATTTCAAAACAATAAAATTTGTTTGACATAACTAAAAACAATTCCTTTACAACTAATTGTTATAATAAAATGTTACATTATAATAAAATAATAATTTATTTAGATATCAATTAGATGTAATCAATATTAAAGTATTATTGTTTTTTCAAACAATTTCAATCTTTTCACACTAACTCACATTTAAGTAAAAGATTTAAGTAAAAGATTTTTTTTTTATTCATTATACTTTCACATCTAATTCTTTCTTCTACAATTACTTACCAATCAATGGTAATATTATTTTAATAATTTTCTATATTTTTTAATTATAAATTTATTTATTATTATTATTATTTTATATATATATATATTCTAAATTTATTAAATAAAAAATGATATACAACTATGTCAAAATGTAATTTTCTTATTTTTTCTTCTATTTTTATAAATTATAATCTGGATGACTTCATTGTTGTTGTCTTATGTTTAGACCCATGCTTTACGATGTTTATTGACTTTGCAGGTGATATTATTCCTTTCCTATTTCAACGTTTACTAGGATTTTTAATGTAATTGTATTCCTTCTCTGTGTGCATGGTAGAAATCATACTTGTCTAACTAAAACGTTTGACTATATTCACAAATCCGTGTTTTGCTTGATATGTGGATGAGTAAAATTATTTGTTCATTCATGAAATGCGTTGAAGAAAGATTAGATTGAATCACTGTTGATTATAACCATCAACCCAATCCATTATACCTAAACAAAAATTATATAATCAATTATACATGCAATCATAATTAATTATGTATTTTTTTTAAAACATCATTAATTACGTCGAAGCCAATAATCAGTTATAGTCTCTATTTTGCTACAGTCTTATCGTTCTATATAATTAATTTATATTTTTAATTATATATTATGTATGTTATGCAAATTACATGTCAATCATAATAATAATAGATTAAGTATATCATATAATGTGAAATAATAATAAATGAAAAATAAAATAAAAATAATAATAACAAAAGTAAAAGTAAAATTAAAATTAAAATTAATTTATAAATATTATTATGAAGTGAACCATAAAATCGACTGATGGGTTACACCTTCACTAACACTTGTTAGGATAAACTTGAAATGACTCTGATACCATATTATAAAATGAACTTTAAGTTTAACTAAATCCCATAAAACCAGTTCATAAGGTGAGGTTGATACCCACTTATATACAATGAATTGTCTTCATCTCTAATCGATATGAGATTTCCAAGAAATATTTTATTTTATAAAAAAAATTATTAAAACATTCAAATACCTAGGTTGTTTTCTTTTTCTTTCACTTTTCTTTGTCTCTCACTTACTTGAAACGAGCATACTTCCTACTAATCTTTGGGAGTATTTGTTCTTTTCTTTTCCACTTTCTCTGATTTTCACTTTTGAGTCCAAACACGGTTTTAAGTTATGAAAATGTTCCAAAAGCGAGGAAGATAAAAGAAAATACATTAGATGGATCTAAACAAGAACCCATAGTTTGACCAAACGTAAATGTGATTAAAGACAGAGATCAGCCGCATTCAAAAGTCACCAACTGACAACGAAAGAAAATGGGATACATTTTCACACGTGCTCATATGGACCCGGGTATGAAGCGTGTTCGATGCTCCTTATATTACCTTCCCAACAACATCGTTTTTCTCATCTCCCACCTTCACAACCTTAATCTCTTCTCTTCAATCTCTATCCATCCTCTTCTCCACTTTCACTCAAGGTACCCCCAATCTTCTTTCCTTCCCACTCTCTTCATTCATTATCATCTCCCCAACCCAAAGTTCACGTATATACTCTCTTTTTTTTCTAATTCTTGTTTTCAAATAACCATCAACTTTCCCACTTCTTTTGGCATTTTACTCGTTCATGTTTCATTTATTACTTCACCTCATGCACATGCACATCATTTTCATTTAACTATTGGGAAATAATCTCATTTCTTGATCCTTCAATTATCATCTGAAATAATTTATTGATCTCTTGATTGACTCTCTTTCAGGCCCTCTATAAACGAAGGAATCTGAAGATGATGGAAATCGCGTCCACCAACTACTTCCCTGAACTTGTAAGGAACTCATCACAAGCTTCTTAGCACACCAATTTGGAAACATATAAACAGAAAAAGTAATCTTACTTTGATTTT
Source organism: Phaseolus vulgaris (assembly GCF_051622355.1). Lineage (NCBI taxonomy): Eukaryota > Viridiplantae > Streptophyta > Magnoliopsida > Fabales > Fabaceae > Phaseolus > Phaseolus vulgaris. The sequence goes on from NC_143499.1 coordinate 1,032,967, forward strand.
TAACAGGAAATGGAGTATCTTAGCTTTCTTGATCAATACCAGATGGATTCTATTGCATGCCCACTGGATGACTTCGACTTCGAGTCTTTCTCCGGATCCCCAGAGAGCAATTCATCTTATCAGCTCAACTCCGAAAGCACACCAAATTGTTTCCCAGCTGAAAGTCCTGATCTGTCTGTTGTTACCCCTCCAAGACCAACCAAGAGGATCAAGACATTCAATACCTTCAAAACGTGTGCCAGTCACTTAATTTCCCAGAATGTTTCCGCTTCTCCATCCTCTCAAATTATTTCTTTTGGCCACGTTAATGCTTCACCACGTGGTTCCCACCAATTTCACAACCTCCATGGGAGGCCTAAAATCGAAAACCCGTCTAGTGAGAACATGGACTTTACAGACTTCGTTTCTCAAGGTTCATATGAGGGCAAAAGTTTCCTCAGTTCTGATAATAGAACGAACCTGGTTGGCATAACCACTAGGAACCCAATCCAAGCCCAAGAGCACGTAATAGCTGAAAGAAAACGAAGGGAAAAGCTCAGCCAGAAGTTCATCGCTCTTTCTGCCGTCCTCCCTGGCCTCAAGAAGGTACTGTCAGCTTAACAATTGCTATTCTTTTTTCTATCTACGAAAGTTTCGGTGTGCTAGGTGATATCCTCATCAGGGTCATGACAAACCTCTAGGTTGAATTCAATGAACACTTGAGCCACTTACATGTTATCTGTTGACAGACTCCTACTCGTGTATGCACAAACTTTATTAGACAACCTGGCATGACAATTGCTATGTTAATTCAACTCTAATGCCCGATCCACCTCCAATTAAATCACAGTTACAATTTATATATATGAACAACACACACGGTTGAAGACTTAACCTAAGTTCAACCAACTATAAATAAATGCTGAACTAAGTTATCTGGGTGGTTGCATGCACAGATGGACAAGGCTTCAGTGTTGGGAGATGCTATCAAGTATGTGAAACAACTGCAAGAGCGTGTGCAAACTCTGGAGGAGAAAACAGCGAAGAGCACAACCAATTCTTCAGTCCTGTTGAAAAGATCTATTCTCTTTGCTGACGATGAAAATTCTGACAGCCACTGCGACCATTCACTCCCTGAAATCGAAGTCAGAGTTACCGGCAAAGACGTACTCATAAGAACTCAAAGCGATAAACACAGTGGGCGCGCGGCAAAGATACTCAGCGAATTAGAAAAACTTCATTTCATTGTTCAGAGTAGCAGCCTTTTACCCTTCGGCAATAACAATATTGATGTAACTATTATTGCTCAGGTAAAAAGTTTATTGCGTAGTAGTAGTGAAGAATACTCATGCAATGCAAGTATGCTTTAGTTAATCACCGTTTCAGATTAAATTCAAATTCATTGCTCAATTTCTTTTCTCTACTACATATATAATAGACTCTCACAGCTAGACCAAGACCATAATAGTATTTTCGCTTTCCTGCAGATGAAGGAAAACTACATGGCAGCAAAGGATCTTCTAGGAAGGTTACGACAGGCTTTGAAGCAAGTTGATGGGGCCTAACTGGTTCAAGGAATTTATGTTTATGATGTGCATGATACAAGAATAAGTTTAGTGAATAATGATTTTAATCGCAGTGCTTTATTTTTCCTTTTTCATCCATGATGTGGATTCTGGAGTTATATATGAAGGGCCTGCGAGTAGTTTGCACAGAGTGTACAAGGGTTTGTTCTGGTCTGAGGTGTGGGGCTTTCAACAGAAGCACATGGTGCCAAGGTGTTTTCTTCTGTTGCTTTTTGCGTAGTTGATTAGTCGGCTATGTTACCCTACACCAGAATAGCATTTTCAATCTTTTGGTAGATTTTTTTCCATCATCAAGGGGGGTTTTTCAGAGGCTTTGACTTATCATATAGACCTCTTTCTTGTATTATCTCAGCTTGTGAAAAAGGTTCTGGTTTGATAGATACTAAATAGCAGACACATATTTTAAATTTGTTCCTCTGTCGTTTTGTGTTTGGTCACACTTCTATATAAAATTCTTCTAATTGTAGCCGCGACAACTTGGTATTCTTTTCTTTCTCAAATATATTTTATTCTGTTTAGTTGCATATATTTTTTTTGTGGGTCAAGTTATATATATATATATATTGCTTCGAATATTCATTCATTTATATATTGTTTTGGAAATGATGGATCTACACTTCAATTCATATTTATAAAGTTAAAAAAATAAAAGTATAATAAATAACATTATACGTCATTCTATGGTTAAAAAACCTTGTTTAATTCCTATGCTTAAATTAAACTTTTTTAAACTTTTTACTAGGAATTAAAAGGAAGTGTAAAGATGAAAAATATTGTGCTTAATTATAGAAGTTAAATGAGTAATTAAATGTAAATAATATTGGTCTTAGTTTTGGTTTTAACTTTTCTTTATAAATATAAGAAGTAATTGGAAATTAATATAGGAAACCAGTTGGTCCCACAAGAGATTATGCGATCTCCTTGCTAATCTGGTAATCATTTGAATATACCCATGCCTTTCTTCAATCTACAGCTATGTTTAATTATTTTATATTACTATTAGTTTCGTCATAATACTTCCAACTATTATATTATTATAGTTAATTCATAAACCATTCTACAAGTCTCTTTGTCCTTTCGTGTCATGCCAATTAAAAAATGAACAAGAAAGCAAATGCTATATACACCTCATTACTAATTGACTTTTAACCATTACAGGATGTTCATTTTTTATTAACGTTTTTTATATATAAGAGTAAAGCATTCATACCAATTTCCCAAACCGTCAATTCACTGGGTCTTCTTTAGTGGGCTATACGAATAGGGTGAAATGGCCAATGTGTTTTCAGTTTTAAATTCGGCTGAATCACTTTCATCTCTTTCACTCTTTTAGGTAGCGTCACTTTGAGTAAATGATTGAATAGCAACTAATTTAAAAAAAAATTAGTTTTTATAATAATTAATTTAGATATCATTTTATAAATTAAAAATTATTGGATATTAAAATGGTATATATTATTAATAAAAAATTATAATATAATTAGATACTATATTTTTGGTAACTAATAAAAAGGATAGGGAACAATTTGTCATCATCCGAAGTGCAGACAAATGAGAAAATTGGAATAGGATTATGTGGGAGACCTACCAATACCTAACGTTAAAAATGAAACTAATCTTCTATTCTAACTTTAAAAAAGACCTAACGTTAGGGATTTCTCAATAGGTAATGTTGCTCCAATACCTAACCAAAGGGCAACTATAGTACCAATCAAAAAGATGGTGGTTGCTACTGGACGGCGAAATGGATTTTGGAATTTATTAACATTCTCCAAAAAGGGTACTGTTAATAATCCCGTAGGTACCGAAACCATTAAAAGAACGCCCAATAACTTATTGGGCACTGTACGAAGTATTTGAAATACGGGAAAGAAATACCATTCTGGTAGTATTTCCAAAGGAGTTGCAAAAGGATCCGCGGGTTCCCCAATCATGGATGGTTCTAGTTTGTTAAGAAAATAATAAATGATCAAATTATATGCAATATTGTACGATATTGTACATACCCAATTATATACTTATATACAATTAATCTAATAATGATAGAATCTCATGATGGGTGCATCCTCCCTAATTAGACTGTAATTTGGAGAGAGAAAGTCTCCTTACACTAGTATATATTTTCTATACATGAAGTGATGTAAACACACATAAGAGAATAATAAATATTCTTTTTTTCTTACCATTTTTTATATATCATTTTCTTATATGATATCAGACCTATTAAGAAAATACTGAGTTGTTGTTACTGTGCAACCTTAGTTTTGAGACCAGTAATAAAGGTCTCATATAAGATTTTGTTGAGAGGTGGCACCGTGACACTAACTATTTCCACCTCCCTATTAGTGAGATTATTATCACTATGGATTATGTATATGCATTGTTCAATCACCCATTAAGGGACATTTATGAAAGTATGTGACACTATATTTCACACCAATGTCATTATTGTTAGTTGAGCTTCTTTTGATAGATTTTGGTGGAAAAGTTGAGGCAATGTCGTAATTCTTACGTTTGACTAAGCTAGTTGTGCAAGGAGTATTTATTATCATTGATGATCGATGATTGCACTTTGTTGACCATCTTGTTGACCATCATATACATGCATTGGTTTAGATCAGTGTCACATCCCTACACACTTCCTCAGGCGAACTAAGATCAACCTATGTATTATCGTTGAGCACATAGTCTAGATGATGGTCTGACATGATCGTCTTCACAACATGAGTATTCTTGTCTAGTGATTTATCTTCATTATTATGTTATCATGTTCTTTTTCAAGTGCCTAGCTAATTGATGACTCTTTTACGACAAGTGTACAATGTCAAAAGTAATATTTTGTCCCTATGGACAAATATCAAACTCATAAAGAACAATTGAATTATCAAGTATAAGATTCAATAAATAAAAAAATAATAATAAAGTTTGTTGGGAGTTTGTTATAATGATTGCAAGAATTATAAAGAAAGCAAGTCAAAGAGTTTGTTAATTCAATTAAGAAAATTGGGATTGAGATTCATCCTTCTTACTCTTTTGTATTTTGAAAAGCATAGTAATATTCTATCATTTGATTGATGTTGATGCCCATATAAAATTAATTTATATCGATTCCTCGCATGTAAAGTTATTAAGAGTGTCTCTTAAATATCGATTCCTCACATATTTATAAACATTATTTAGCATTATGATTAGATGTTAATAGCAATTAACATTTCAAATCTATTCCAAGCATTCAAATATGTTAAGCATTATCATTTGGGTTAGAAACTTAGAGATACTTTTCAGTCAAATCTAAGGATCTATATCATGATAAACAAGCATTACAAATAAAATGACAATATCAATCATCAATCAAGAACAAATGGTAGAATTAGCCACTCATGTTGATCATTACAAGCATGGAAAACAAGAAAAGAAGATCCAAGATGTTTCTCCTTGATGGCTACCTCCTTTAGGGTTTTTTATCACCTCATATCCTCTGAATTGATGTTTATGGTTGTACCTCACACCTCCTATTTAACCTAGTTAGGCTTAGACTAAGTGACTTCTCGCCTAGGAGTGATTAAACAAAAACAAGCCCAACATCTCTGAAGTGATCTTGCCCGGGCAAGATCCTCTTAGAGCTTTTGGCTTAGGCGAGTGTTTGGAGCATTCCAGTTTTCCCTTTTTTATCTTATATATGTTGGGTCTATTAGTGTCTAAGTTCAAGAGAGGGGGTGAATTGAGCTTTTAAAATTTTTCGCAAACAAAACTGATTTTCAGTAATCCTGAAAAAAAGAACATATTGATTTTAAAAATAACAGATTTACTTTCTTATTACTTTATCAAAACCAGAAACTTAACCAAATTAGTTTTAAATCCAGTGAGTGATTTCCCAGAACAGTGCAGGCACCTTAACAACACCAAAGATTAAGAAAGATTTTACAACAAGAAATCCAACTTTGAATCTTTAACAACCAATCTAGAAAATAATATGAATCTTGAACAAAGTTATTTTAAAGATTTTATTACTCTCTTTAAACAACCAACACACAGATTCAGGTATCCACAAGCAACCAATAACTTTTTTAGAATCTTGAATAACAGTATATGACAGCCCAGAAAGAACAGATTCAATTTCAAATCAACAAATTTATTTTATTGTAGATTATCAAATAGTGCAGGGATTGAGAAGAAAATGGCACACACAATTTATACTGGTTCACTAATCAAGAACTGCATCCAGTACCACCTCACACTAAGATTTGGTAAATATTGTTCCTATTAAAAAAATTCTATTAAATAAATTATTTGTTTTAAAATTCAAAAACTCTTTAAAATAAATCAATTGTGTTTGAAATTAATTACAAAAACATATAAATATACTTTAAAAATAAAAAAATAATGTATTTTCAAATGTATACTCTGAAATATATCTTTTGTATTCTGGAATCTACAATCCGAAATACAATTTTTAAACAATTAAAGTGGATTTTTATATTATATTATATTATATGGGGTGCAATTGATTTCTATCGGGGTGCAGATTGTAAAACCTTGAATGTGAAGGGGCACCATATTATGTGGGCCATGAAGCCCAAGCTTTTGAATGTGTAAGGATAGTATGGTCGAAAAAGGGTAATTTCTTCCTACATCATATCAATTCTAACTTGCACCTTATTACTTTTTTAATTTCCAAAATTATTCTTATTTTGAATTTAAGCATCTGAAACAATAAATATAATTCAAAAATAAAAAATAAATTATGGCAAAAAAAATAACACAAAATTAAAAATGCATTCTGGATAAAAAATTCAAAAATTCAAAAATGTGTTCTGCATATTCAAATCCAGAATATTTCTAGATAAAAAATTCCAAAAGTAATCTTTATTTACACCCTCTTTTATTTAAGGTTATTTTTGTCATTTTAGAAGAATAGTTTTATCATTTTCAATAACAGGTTGAATGCATGTTAGAATTGATATGGTAAAGAAAGAATTTGCTAAAAAAAAGTTATTGAGATGGACTGGTTTTATTTGGAGCACTAAGTCCATTCACGATTCTACTAGTGAATTTAAGAAGATATGATCTAAGAAATATTTTAAAATTAAACCTGAATCAATAAATTAAAAAATACATTAATATAATATGTAATTTAGAGAAAAAAATATAAAATATAAAGTAGATAAACTAATTTTATAATTTTATAACTAATAACTATATTAATATTTATTCAATTACATATGATACTGTTTTTGTAAAAAAAAAAATGTATTCATAGAAGTTTAACATGCATGGAAATAAATTAACTTCAATTAGATTCAAAAACCAAATTGAATCCAATAAAATTATTAAATATTTTTGTTTCCAACATTTTCTTGCTCTACTTGAGTTTTGTAATTTTTGAATTAAATGTTGAACACCCTTTTTTACCATTTACTTTCTCCCATGCTTAGCATTCCATTGCTTTGCCAGACTTAACATGGGGCAGGGCAATTTAAAGCTCTTTTATCCTCATGTGATGAATAATTGATAATGACTATTTTCAAACAAAACAATCACGGTTTAATTAAAAAATATATTTTTTTAGTATAACTGAACTTATAAAACTAGATTTACATTTATTTATATATCATAAAATATATTAGTGAACTTTAAGTCTAACTCAATCTTATAAAATCGATTCATGAGATTGAAGTTTGCATCCACTTATATATGAAAGATTCTGATCTCTAGTCGATGCAGAATTTCCAACAAAATATGTACTTAATATAAATTTTTACAAATTAAAATTTAAAATCATATAAAATAGAAAATAATTTTTATAAAAGCAGGTAAGGTGATGATTGTGAATAATCCGTAATGTACTAGTGTCTGACCAAATGTGGGTAACCAAACAAAAGTTCTGCAGAAGAGGAAAGACAAAATTGAAAAGAACTTGAGTTTATAGATTTTGAAGAAAGAACAAAGCAGTCCCGTCATCATCATCATCATGCACACTGCTCTGCACATAGGAATCGCCAGAAGGAATCCCAATCCCACAGATTCAGACAGACATGCAGACAACGCCTCTCCATAAGCCTACTTGTTCGCAGCCGCAACAGAACAGCATCATGTGACATATTCAAACTACAAAAAATTAACCTTAATTATTTTACAGTTGCATAAGGTATGCATTATGCATAATGGTACATACATAAGGTTTGCATTAAGCATCTTGCTAGGGCATAATTTAGCTTAAAGCCATGAAGAAAGGAAAAAAGGATAGGCTAGATACAAATCAGGCAAGGCCACCATCCAGATTGTGACTGAAATTTCATACTTTCTGTGTTATGATGAAAAGGTTTACATAATAATCATTCCAGTATATAAAGCCTTTATTCCACTTTTTTGTTGTTGCCAAAATACGTGTCTTAATAAGTGCGTAAATAGTACTTTTTTTTTATAAATTATATTTCACGTGGTATCAATTTCATGTTCTAAATGAAAAATTATGTGTACATAGAATAAATATATTCATGTTTTTAATACACTTAATATATTATCAAATTTTAAAACATATCTTAAATTACTTTTTTTTATTTGACAATAACTTTACTTCAAGAAGTTATTTTTTAATAAATGATTGTGTCGGGATACTCAAACCGATCTTAATTTACTTTGCAAAGTCAAACTTTAAACACAGTTTTGTTTGACTACTTTAGAGTTAATATCTCTTATCTTCAAACTTGTGATTTGGAAAAAGAGAGTAAAAGATACGTACAACATTAGAAAGAAGGGAGAGACAATTTAGATTTAAAAAGAAAACAATTTTAAAGAAATAAAAATTAATTTAGTTTTAGTTTATATATATATATATGTATATATATAATCTTTTTAACTTAAAATATACATATATTTTTTTTATTAACATTTAAACCCTATCTCATATTACTTTTGAAAACGAATATTTATAAATTCTAACATTAAATCCTTAAGGTATTTTTTTAATCAAATTGCGTTGATAAATAACTTGTTAACACATTTTAGAAAGTAATTATATTATGGTCCAACAAGTAAAAATACACTACACTCGTCCTAATAAATTCTCATTGTTTTTTTTTTCATTAGTGTCTATTTAAAAAGAGAAATGTTTATTATCTCTTTCCTTTTATTTCTATCTCAAATAAACAATTCAAATATAATATTTCTATTTCTTTCGCTTTCCCTCAAACAATTAATTATATTAAGTTCAAAATTTGTGAAAAAAAGCAAGTGCATTTTGTTGGGTGATAGGAATTGCTCTGTAGGAGAACGGATAAGCAGAAATTGTTGGATTCAAAACGACAGAAAAAACGCATTTATAAGGTTCACTATTCACTTAGTCCTCAACCAACATTCTCATTTCTCAATCATAGTTCCTACTCTATTCATAATATCTCATACTCATTACTTCTCGTTAAAATACCAATTCATTCAATCTTTAATTATATACTTCAATTCATTTTAAAAAGGTATACTAAAAACTTAAAAATATATTATATGCACATGGAAAATTTTAAACTTGCTGTTTTTATTAAGAATTCAACTAAGTTTAACTCAATTTTATAAAATTTATTTATAAAATATAATATTTTGTAATATTTTTATTAAAAAGTAAACTTTAAATTTAATTCAATTTTATCATTAAATTAGATTAGATAAGATTTGTATATATTTATATATTATAAAATGTCTTTAATTATAACTATTTGGAATCTCTAACCGTTTTGCTTATAATAATAAAAGAAGGTGCTGATAAAACAAGTTAAATAAAGGGCATGAAATCTACATTGTTCTATTGGTGAGTTTAGAGAATTTTTGGTGACTTAAAGAATAATTGTTTCATCTGAAAGTTGCATAACAAAATATTAGAGTAGGAACTAGGGATCATGAAACTTCTTTCTCAAATTAGAGGGACAATGATGTTAAAATAGTTTAGACTTTGTTTTGAAGTTTGGGTGACTGAATAAGATGGATTTGAAGGCATTCTCAATTTCAGGTCTAATTAGTTGTATTAAAGAAGACAACAGAGGTATTGTAAGGACAACTTTGAGGGTTATTAGGTAGGGTGGTCCCATAATCAACTTGCATGCACTCTCAAAACTACTGGCTAATAATATACTTCACTTTATCACAATCTATATTTTAAGCTTCACCATTTACAATATAAAATTAGAAAATTATTGTATTAACCAAAAGCATTTAAGTTACAAAAAATAAACTCAAATATTAAGAAGGATATACATATAATATGTGTGTAAAATTAAGTGAATATAGTTTCTAACCATTATTATGTATTAAGAAACATGAAATTTATTCATCCAACCATTTTATTTTGCCACGAAAAGCATTTACTCAAAATATGATATTAAGTAATATAGTAATTAACTAGATAAACTTGAAATAACTTTTATATCATATTAATAATCCTAGTAGTGTGATTCCAATCTGAAAGCTGATCAATTACCAACTCAACTTGACTCTCAATAATATGGAAAATTATAACTACAGAATGAAACATGAAGGGTCCCTACAATTTTCTCTAGCTCGCTAGCCAACACAACAATTTTCTTTGCTTTGAGTAATGTTATCACGTGCAATATGATTACATGCAGTGGTGCAGTAAGCATGAAGAAGAGTATAGTAACGTGACCTTTTGTGCCATTATGATCCAAGTGGTCAACAGTGAGAAGTGGAAGTGAGGATCATAGTCTTTAATAATGAACCTAATGGGATAACAAGGACAAGAACAAACGGGCCATTTAAAGCTGAAGTGGGTCAACATTGCACATCTTGGATTCAAAACCACCACTGTCCTTTTGGCATCATTGTTCTACAAAACCGGAATGACTCTGTTACTTCTGTTCCTTATTATCAATGAGGGCATGCCTAACTAGTCAAGTACACTTTCTTTAATTTCAATTTTGTCAATTACTACTATTCGAATACTCTAATCACTTATGAGTATAGATGAAAGATATTTTAAATATAATTTATTCTCTTAATTAATCGAAATATCTTTTATCCCAATTTTAAAATGAATAATAATTTAAATGTGATGACCATGATAACGATGTAAAGCTATGAAGCTCAGACACTGCTCTTAAATGGCGTGTCGGTGTTAGATACTTGTATCGGACACCACCACTCGTATAACACTTGTAGAACACGTATCCATGAAGTGTCCAAGTTAAAAAGTATTTGTTGATTTTTTGACAATTCTAGTACGGTTCTAACACAATCTTAAAAAAAAACAATACATTAATTTTCTAAAAACTCAAACTTATTGTATAAATTTTTATTATAATTATAAAAATAAGAAACAAATCATTTTGAACCAGTTATGAAAAACATCTTTCTGCTCCAAAAAATAATCTGGAACATACTTGTGCACATAAATCTTTATTGTGAATTTATATAATTCATAATTATATTGTATATAGATATGTGTTCCCGTGTCCTACATTTTAGAGATTATACGTATATTCATGTCCGTGTCGTATCAATGTCCGTGTGAATGTGTGTCTCTCCTACATTGATGTGAAAAAAAATATATTTATCTAAAATGTTTACAATCATAATTTAAATGTGATGATCATAATGATGTGAAGAAAAAAAATATTTATCTAAAGTTCTAAGACTCGTTTCTTTAGTTATTAATGAAATATATAACTCACATATTAAACTTGTAATAATAGGAGATTGATTTATTAATTAGAGATTCAATCAGTTTATATAAAAAAAACAATATATCATTAACATTATTATTTTTAAAAAAACAATATATCATTAACCTTATTATTTAATAAAGTCAATCCAAATTTAAAATACTTAAAATCAATATTTTATAAAATATAGCATGATTCATCAAATTTTATAATTCAAATTTAAAAACATCACAATAATAAATAATTAATATTCAAAATATACATAGTTTTTAATGACACCATAATTTCATACAAAAATTAATAATACAAATCTATAAACAAATTCAAAAAATAATGTTTTTTTATAAATTATTTTTCTAACAAAATGTAACAACTCAAATCAAGTCATCAAATTGTTGTATAACTTGATCGTGTCTTCCACTTTATCTAAGTTACACTGAATTAAATGCATTTTCACTTTAAAAAAAATCCTAACTACCTTTTGGTTTCACATTTGCAGAAAATAAAATTGAAGAATTATTCTTCATAATTGTTTTAAAATTTACGTGAAATTATAATTGACTTCAAAAATGTACTTTTATATTTATTATGGTGATAAACTAATATATAAAAAAATACATTTTAGATAAATATTGATTATTAATACAATATCATCTCTCAAAGTAAAGGAATTTTATTATCGCATAAGTTTGATATTATAGTTTTTAATTGATAGGGATTTTTAGCATATCAAAATAAGTCGCTTAATTAAAGTTAAGAAACAATCACTAGTACAGAATACGTAATTTACGACTTCCTTTAAAGATCAGTTGTAATAAGCGAGACGATTGTAATTTCATAATTTTTTTTTAAAAAAATGCATATTTTTAACGACAATTTAGGCAAGATACATCTTAATTTGGAGTTTGTGTGAGAACAAAGACAGTTCTCTATAGAACTGTCGTTAAAAGTGGTGTTTCCCTCACTTAAACTCACGCTAGCAGAAGTCTCTCTTTCCCTCTCACTCATTTTCCCTCACTATTTTCACTCACTCATTTTCACCGCACTCTTTTCACCTCCCATTTCACTCCTCACCCCACAACCATCGCGCCCTCTTACAGATTGTCGCCATTGACCTTGCGCCGCCCTTCCACACGCCATCGCAAGCTCCACCAGCGCCGCTTCGCCACGACCACCGTTTTGCACGAGAACCGCACGAGCATTGCGCCTCCCACCTTGCATTTTCTCGTTCCGAAGACCTTCGTCAGTGCTCTCCCTCACCGCCAACATCTCCTCCTTGCTACCCCGCTTCTTAACAAAGTTCCCGCGTGTACGCACGAGCTTCTTCGCCATTTCAGCTTTGCTCCACTTTTCAGCTTAGTATGTTTTTATTTTATTTAATAATATATTAAATTTTATTTACTATATTTTGAACATGTTTGTTCTGAGTTAGATATTGTTTTCATATATTGAACACACTAATTCTAAGTCTGAGGGTGTCCGACATTGGCAATTTAAATTTAGTTTTTAATAATTATACTACAAGAAAAATTAGTTTTAGTGATATAAATATTCGTCACTAAATGTTATAAATATGTCACTATTAATATCTTTGACAAAAATTAAATTGTCACTGGTACTCATGTCACTATTGTACATGTGACAATAATTTTAAATGTCACTAAAACTAAGTTCTATTGTGACAAAAATGATTATCACTAATAATTTTACGTAATAGTGACAATAATAAAATGTCACAAATATATAAAACAATAATGATAATTTAATTCTCACTAGTGTATTCTATGTAATAGTGATAATAATGATTTATCACAAATATATAAAACAACCATTTTAATATCAAATTTTATGTCACAATTATTTTATATCATTATTAGATATTATGAGTGTTTTTTATCAATAATAAAAAATATATCAAATAAAAATATATTAAATATAGAAACATTAAGGGTGTTTCATGTAAATGTAAAAAGACAAAAGCATAAAAAAGAATGATGATTACAAATAAAACCCGAACACAAAAAACCTAAGAACCTGTCACAGTACTCACAAAAAAACAAGTGCAGCTCTTAATTTTTTCCTTCATAACCAAAAGGTTGTAAGTAATTTATGTACATTACATGTGATACCACTTACACCCTCAACCGCTAGATTTGAACACATTGGAATATGTGACGACAACATTATCAAAATATTTTGTAACCATGTATAACACCTTAAGATAGATAAATTATTAGAATAACATAAAACATTTTTATATATTAGCAAAACTTTTTGTAGAATGTTATATATACTTAATACTTAATTTGTTGTATGTATTTTTCATATTTAAATTATGATATTAAATATTTTTATATATGGAAATTAGATATTTTATGTAGGTTTAGAGTGTATGTATATAAAGTAAAATATATATTTTTTTTAAAAAAGCAACATATAAAGATGGTTCCATTTGGAACCGTCATTACAAATCATGTTCTTTTTAAAAAATTAAACACATGCACACACTTATAACGACGGTTCCAAAAAGAATCGTCTCTATAAATATATTTTTTAAAATTTCGTTACTTACTAGTCAAAGTAATGACAGTTGATTACACGTGTCGTTATAATTCATTTATAACAACGGTTCTACAACCGTCATTATAAATGACTTATTTATAATAATAACCAAAATAACGACAATTTAGAAACCATCTTTATATATCATTTTTAATCGTTATTAATGTACCTTTCTGTACTAGTAAATAATAACATAACTCTCATTGTAGTGTTAATATTTCAATTTAAGTTAGATAATATCTTGAAAATCACCACAAGTGTGACTTTCCTTAAGTGAAAAACATTTCAAAAGAGTTAATTGTGCTTAAGACAAAATTTTCTTAAACAAAATTTGTCCGTAGAGCAACCATGGTGTTGTTAGAGAGAAATTATTTGGTGTAAACAATGATTATTTACTAGCAAAATTCAACTTATACAAGATAAAATTGTTTTGCCCTTTTTTTATTGGAAAAAATAATATCTAACCTAGAGAAAAATGCAAAAAATAACAAATTTCACCAAAGTAAGACATATTCAATGATTAATCTTTTTAATAATTTAATCTTCCTCGCATATTTGGAACACTTAAAACAACTTGTTTTACATACAAACTTGTATATAAACTAATTTGAATTAAAAATGACTAGTTCGAACTTATTTAGTGAATATACTCAATTTATCGTAACGCCACCAAATTTTCATATAATGGAAACTCAACTACACTCTAAAATAATAATAGGCTCTAACACATAAAAATAAACCAAAATAATAAAACTAATCTCCAATAATTCTAATCTTCCTCACATTTGAAACACTCTAAACAACTTATTTTACATGCAAACTTAACATAAAACCTATCCTAATTAAAAATAACTAGTTCAAACTTCTAAATTGGATATATTAAAGACCTTCGATCACTCAACCAATTTTCATTAATATGTTCCAACACATAAAAAATAAACCAAAACATTACTAAAAATAATTAACTTCATCAATTTTAAAAAAACAGTATTTATGAATAAATCCTAAATTCCTAAAATAAGTTTCACCTTAAATTTCCACACTTTCAAAAATTCAATTCTATACATTCTACCAAGTTGCTAAAATATTTTCATTCAAATTTAAAAATACAGAACCATTCCTTCTCATTTTGACTAATCAAAACCCAAATACATGCTCTAAAAACATATTATATAATATCTACAACTTTTATGCTCTTACCTGGTGGCAATGCAAACTCTCTATTGTCCCGTTTTATATAAGTGATAGTATGTATAAAAAATAGCGTTTTATTAAAATTAAAAAAGTTTAATTTACCTGTATATATATATATATATATATATATATATATATATATATATATATATATATATATATAAAGTAAAAATTGGATGAGGTAATATTTTATTTTTTATTAAGGTGTTTCTTACGCAGCTTATTAATTTTTTATTTCAAAAACAACCTTTTTAAAACAACTATTTTACCTTTCGAAATTTAAAACAATTATTTTGGCTTTTAAATTTTGATTTCTAAAATTGATGTAGTGCAGGAAAAAATATGAAGGAGTGTATAAAGAAACACCCTTTGTATTATTATGCGGACTGCCCTGACTTGCACGGGTTCTGGATTAAGTAGGATAGACCTAAACAGGTCAGCGAACAAAAATAATAATTGTGTCCCATATTTTTCATAACGGATTGCGAACGGGCCTGTATGACCCATCTCGCATTGCCAACCCCACTCTTACAAGTTAACATATCAAATTATCTTTCATTACCATCACCATTATCGAAATCTATAACTTTCATATATCAAATTAATTTCTCTTACCTTATATCTCATACTTTTGGAAAAATTATGCATGCAACATACTAAAGAAAAAGAATCCAAAGATTTGAGAGAATATAAAAATTTAGAACAACAAAAAATGTGTCAATGTATAATGCTCTGTCTTTCACTCTCTATAGCGAGATATAACATAATCTTGAAAAAGATAAAAATTACTTTAGAAATAAAATTTAAAAAAATAAAAAAAGAAACGAGATAGAATTCTTATTACTACCATCAATATTATAAACAATTGATATCTTAATATTTTTATAATTTATTAAATATATTTATTCTTTTTACTACAATTAAATTACTAACTTAGTATAAGAGGGTAAGGTGACTATCAACCTCTTATTAAATTTTTTTATAAAATCCATAACGTATTAAACATATAAAAGGAAAGAAGTACAAGATAGTTATGTGTTTCCATGTGCACATTGATTTTTCCAATCAATCATGCAATTTACATTATTTATTATAAGTTTGGGTAAAAAAATATATTACTAAGTAGCGTTTTGTTGGAAACATCACACGACTTCTAAAGAGGGTTTAACGTTAAAAAAATCGTGTTATAGGTCTATGATTTTGTTTGAAATGAGTTTGTTCTCAAGTTGTATAAGACTTACACAACTTTCATTACACAAGATGACACGACTTCAATACAAAAGTAATAAATTGAAGTCATGTTACTCATACACGACTTTAATCTTATGAAATTTACATTAATAAAACTGTGTATGCAGAGCATGACTTTAGGTTTATTGACTTTTTAAATAGAATAATTAATTAAATCATTAAAAATTTTAGAAAAAAACTTTAAAAAGTCATAATTATTTTATAAAGAGTTAGAATTAAAACGAGTTAAACTTGGCTGGAAACGAGAAAAAGAAAGGATTTGACCAATACTCGAAGAAGATTGGAGAAACCAAAATTTTACTAGTATTTTTTATATTTTTAAATATTTTAGGCTTTTAGTTTACATATTTTCGGTTAAGGTTAAAATTTTAACATTATTTTTTTTAAATTATTTTTTCAATTAAAAAATAACAAAATCTTATTACTTTTTTACACTGAATTAATCGTGTTAATGCGATCCAACTTTAATAAAAAATTAAAGAAAGTCTTGTAAATTCCACACACAATTTTATTACAAACTGATTTCAAGTAAAAATGTGGATATGTTGATACAATTTTAACATTGATTCCTCTTTGAATTAAAGTCATGTGTAAAAGTAAATAATAAAATTTTATCAAATTCATAATAAATGATGGAACTTGCAGCATTAACCGTAGGCACACCTAACAGAAGAGAAAGAGGCGAAGTTGTTTGGCATGAGAAGTTGTTTAGGGATAGGAAAAATGAGAAAGAATAATGATGTGGTTATGTATTAGCAGTGGGTTGATTAAAAGAATGATAGAGTTGGTGAGGGAGTGATCCACATCCACCAGTTCTGCACCAACTCAAGATTCAACATTCACCATGGCTTTGCCCTGATTCAATGATTGATGCCTAATTCTATTTTACCTTTTCCCCTTATTTCAAAAAAGTAAAAAGAGTTGAATTCGGATTCACAAAAATCCCTCTTCTTTAAGATAAGAGACGGGGCCTGAGTGAGTTTGAGTTCGGGCATCACTCATTCTCTCTTTCTCTTCTCTTCTCTTCCAATCATCCCAATGCGTGTCCTCTTTCTGTTTCTGTTTTTCCATCTTCCTCAAACCCTTTCCTTGCCATTCTCAGAGTACACAGCCCTTCTCTCTCTTCGTTCAGCCATTACCGATGCCACTCCACCCGTTCTCTCTTCGTGGAACGCCTCCACCTCTTATTGCTCCTGGCTCGGCGTCACATGCGACTCCCACCGCCACGTCATTGCTCTCAACCTCACTGGACTCGACCTCTCCGGGACTCTCTCCGCCGACATAGCTCACCTCCCATTCCTCTCCAATCTCTCGCTAGCCACCAATAAGTTCTCCGGCCCCATCCCTCCGGCACTCTCCTCTCTCTCTTCCCTCCGCCTCCTCAATCTCTCCAACAATGGCTTTAACCAAACCTTCCCTCCGGAGCTCTCGCGCCTCCAGAGCCTCGAGGTCCTCGACCTCTACAACAACAACATGACCGGCGCGCTCCCTCTCGCCGCCGCGCAGATGCTCAACCTCCGCCACTTGCATCTCGGCGGGAACTTTTTCTCGGGCCGGATCCCGCCGGAGTACGGACAGTGGCAGCGCCTCGAGTACCTTGCTGTCTCCGGAAACGAGCTCGAAGGGAAAATACCGCCAGAGATCGGGAACCTGACCAGCCTCCGGGAGCTTTACATCGGCTACTACAATACTTACGAGGGCGGCATTCCGCCGGAGATCGGAAACTTGTCGGAGCTGGTGAGACTGGACGCTGCGTACTGTGGTTTGTCCGGCGAGATTACTGCGGCGCTGGGTAAGCTGCAGAAGCTGGACACGCTGTTCCTTCAGGTGAATGCGCTATCAGGGCCTCTCACGCCGGAGCTGGGAAACCTGAAGAGCTTGAAATCGATGGATTTGTCTAACAACATGCTCTCCGGGGAGATTCCGGCGACTTTCAGCGAGCTGAAGAATATTACGCTGCTGAACCTGTTCAGGAACAAGCTTCATGGAGCAATACCGGAGTTTATAGGGGAACTTCCGTCGCTGGAAGTGGTGCAATTGTGGGAAAACAATTTCACAGGTAGCATTCCTGAGGGTTTAGGCAAGAACGGGAGACTGAGCGTTCTTGATATTTCTTCTAACAAATTAACTGGGGCTCTGCCTCCTTACCTCTGTTCTGGGAACACACTTCAGACTTTGATAACTCTCGAGAATTTCTTGTTCGGTCCAATTCCGGAAGCGCTTGGGAGTTGTGAATCCCTTACTCGGATTCGAATGGGAGAGAACTTTCTAAATGGGTCCATTCCGAAAGGGCTTTTTGGACTTCCCAAACTTACCCAGGTTGAGCTTCAGGATAATTATCTCTCTGGAGGGTTTCCGGAGGCGGGTTCTGTAGCTGTTAATCTTGGTCAGATAACTCTCTCCAACAACCAGCTTTCTGGGCCTTTGCCTCCTTCCATCGGTAACTTCTCCAGCGTGCAAAAGCTCCTTCTTGACGGTAACATGTTTTCGGGTCCGATCCCTCCTCAGATTGGGAGGTTGCAACAGCTCTCAAAGATTGACTTTAGTGGCAACAAGTTCTCGGGTCGTATTGAACCTGAAATCAGTCAGTGTAAGTTGTTAACTTTTCTAGACCTTAGCCGGAATGATCTCTCCGGAGAGATCCCAAATGAGATTACTGGAATGAGGATATTGAATTGCCTTAATCTCTCAAGCAATCATTTAGTGGGTAGCATTCCCTCTTCAATATCCTCGATGCAAAGTTTAACTTCTGTTGATTTTTCGTACAACAATCTGTCTGGTTTGGTGCCCGGTACCGGTCAATTCAGCTACTTCAACTACACGTCTTTCTTGGGAAACCCCGACCTCTGTGGCCCCTATTTAGGTGCTTGCAAGGATGGGGTTGCCAATGGTGCACATCATCCTCATGCGAAAGGACTCTCGTCTTCTTTGAAGCTTCTACTTGTTGTCGGGTTGCTTTTATGTTCCATTGCTTTTGCTGTGGCGGCAATATTTAAGGCTCGATCACTGAAGAAGGCCAGTGATGCTCGTGCATGGAAGTTGACTGCGTTTCAACGTTTGGAATTCACTGTTGATGATGTTTTGCAGTGCTTGAAGGAGGATAATATTATAGGCAAAGGAGGTGCAGGCATTGTCTACAAAGGGGCTATGCGTAACGGGGATCATGTTGCTGTGAAAAGGCTTCCGGCTATGAGTAGAGGCTCTTCCCACGACCATGGGTTCAACGCAGAGATTCAGACACTTGGGCGAATCCGACACAGGCACATTGTTAGATTGTTGGGTTTCTGTTCAAATCATGAGACTAACCTTTTGGTCTATGAGTACATGCCCAATGGAAGCTTGGGTGAGGTTCTTCATGGAAAGAAGGGGGGTCATTTGCATTGGGACATAAGGTATAAAATTGCCGTGGAGGCTGCCAAAGGGCTTTGCTATCTCCACCATGATTGTTCTCCGCTCATTGTTCACCGTGATGTGAAGTCAAACAACATCCTTCTTGATTCTAATCATGAAGCTCATGTTGCTGATTTTGGGCTTGCCAAGTTCCTGCAAGATTCTGGGACATCTGAATGCATGTCTGCTATTGCTGGTTCATATGGATACATAGCTCCAGGTACTGTTCAATTTTGTCCTAATTAATGCATTACTACATGGATGTGGCAACTTGTTTTCCCGCCCGATTATAACTGTTTGTACCTTCAATTACTGTTGAGAATTTGACTCATTGACTCACCATTGGGTTTAGGTGTTGACTGTTGATATTCAGATAATGCCTCTAAATTAATTAACATTGCCATGGGGTTTTTCTTCACTTTGATTATTTATCATACCTAAATGATCACTTGATTGGTTCCTTGTTTATGTAGTCTATTTATTTTAAGCCAAAGTACTGAAAGTAAATGGTAGGTATCTCTGCTCCGTTTGAATTTGATTTTTTACCATAGCCCGCTCCACACACCTATGGAGTAGATAATACTGTAGTCATAGCTTAGAATCATTCTGATAAGAAAAAAAAAGGTTAGAATCATTCGCAACAGAAAACTGATGGTTATGGGCAAAATATCAGATATATAGAACTATATACAACTTTTCACGTATTGCCTATGTTTTACTTAGTTTCTTATTAAGGTGGCCTACTTTATTTTGTTTATGATACCTGTTTCTTGTTTGGTTGCTACTTATAGTTTCTAATTAGCCTGCTTCATTTCAGTTTATGATTCCTGATTGATGTTCCATTGCAGAGTATGCCTACACATTGAAAGTTGATGAGAAAAGCGATGTGTACAGTTTTGGCGTGGTTCTTTTAGAACTTATCACAGGCAGGAAACCAGTTGGGGAATTTGGTGACGGTGTGGACATTGTGCAATGGGCAAGGAAAATGACGGACTCTAACAAGGAAGAAGTTCTTAAAGTTCTTGATCCTAGGCTTTCGTCAGTTCCCCTCCACGATGTGATGCATATTTTCTATGTAGCCATGCTATGTGTGGAAGAACAGGCTGTAGAGAGACCAACTATGCGTGAAGTTGTCCAAATACTGACAGAGCTTCCAAGACCACCTGGTTCTAAACAGGAAGACTTAACAGAATCCTCTTTGTCATCATCCAATGCTTTAGAATCTCCATCCACAGCCTCTAAAGATCGTCAAAATCCTTCTCAATCTCCACCACCCGATCTTCTGAGCATTTAAAATGCTCTATTGGTTTCATTTTAGATCACTTGGTTTATGATAGCTTATTCGTTTACTTTCTTTTTATGTCTGTCTTCTGGGGTTGGTTTTTATTTTTAACTGAAGGTGTTAGCGTTTGGATTTTTCTGAAAGGTTTTTGTACAGTAGGAAGAATTGGTGGGGGTATTTTCTTATAAAGTCATTGTCTTCATCATGAAATGCTACTTTTAATTTTTATGTTACACCCGTTGTTGTGCTGTGAGCGTACGCTGGGGAGGGTTCAAGGGTACTCTTGTTCACCAAGGGGATCAATAATAGGTAGAGTGAAAGGGACACAACGACGCAAACTGGTTGGGGTATTAAAACAGTGGGCTATTATGGTTTAGAATGCTATGGTTGAATCCTTTGAGGATTGCCTCAGTATGAATTGTGAGCCTGAGCTGTGACTTCGAAGAAGTTAACATGTTTCCAGAAAATCGGAGTGAATCTGGCGTGTTTTAGCTTTAGTTCGTTAGTAACTCATTTCTTTTTGCTTTTTCATTCCCCCAAAAGATAAAATTAACTGAGTGGCACAAGATTTTGTGGCATTAAAAAGGATAGAAAAATTTCCCTTTTTCAATAACAGGAGAGAGGCTCGGTGGGGATAACTAAACAAATAAATCTTGTGATCTATTTATATGAATGGTCAAATCCTAGGGTTAACCCACCATCACTCTGGTTGTGGACCACAGCACTTGGAACAAATTGTAGCGGGCTTGATATAATCCCAAGAGAATTGTAGCCATTGAATTTAGTTTTCACCTTACAATAAAGTGTTGTTATTTTTAAAATAAGATTGACAGGTGATTTGTCATAGGAAATTAACCTATGTCTTGGTATGTGGCCAAACCTTTGCTTGGGATGCCTTGTGCTAGCAACCATAATAATCTTGTGCCACAATTTCTGTGTACAGTCAGGTCAGAAAAGGTTAGATTTAGAGAAATAAGGAGCATGGACAGTTTTATCACATGGGGTTGGTGCATGTGTATGTAATAACAAAGAAAAAGAAGACTGGAATTGAAAGTTGTACACCACTTGCCCTATGCCATTTCCAAACTGAAAAGAAGTTTCAGTACCTTCGGATTTCCATAAAGTCTTGTTAAATTAGGATGCAGGAGATGAGTGTTCATAGACTGTGTAGCAATGTGTGGGGAAAAGGCTCACGGTTGTCCTAAAGATGGGGCTCTTTGGTTAGGTCTGACTGAACATTTATGTGGTCCCAGAGAAGGATTAATAAGTGGTTTGTGTGAATGATCAACATAAGGATGATTTTTTTTTTCTTTCAGAAATTCAAATAGCTGCTAGAGTATCTATCTTCTTGAAACAAGCTAATTAAATAAATGATAAAATAAAACAAAGGTAAGATGGGTAAATAGTCTTATCATTTCACACCTTTAAAAAAATAAAAGAAAAATAATACAGTGAATCAGGTCGTTGGAAAAAATCATTCAATCCAATTAATTTTCCAAAATAAAATCACCAAATGATTCCTTAAAAATGCAAATATGAATAATTTAATCATTCCATCTATTGATTCCAAGGATTCTGGTGTCTCATTTTGAAAGACTACAGATTATTATTTTTCAACTTTGCTACTAAGTTGAAATTTAGTTTATGCTACTTTATTTATCTAACCTACTAATCTTAGTTTTTAAAATTTAATTTATAGGAGTAAATTATTAGAGTGTCACACTAAATGGAAATTTGAAACAATATGGTCTTTAATTAATAAACTGTATTTGTTTATAAATTTTGTTAATAGAATTTTATTTAAGTAATTGTGACTTCTTTAAATCCGTTTTGTTTCGCTATGTAGAGTGTAGTTTTTTTTTCATCTTGGTTTCACATTGTACTATTCATATAATTGAATGTAACGTGACATTTACATGTTTGAAATATTTGTACATAAGTTTGCAAATAGTGTCTAAATACTACAAAAATCATAAAAATTTCATGAAAAGTTGGCTACAAAATACAAAAATATCATTTATTTATTTTATCAAACATATATATTGTTTTTGTTAAGAAGTAACATTTACAAAAATAATTAATTTAAATCATATTTATAAATATATTTTTATATTTAGCTTGAGATTGAAATTAAACATGGTTACTATTTACACTTGTGTGTATACACATATATTTGATGTAACTAATAATTATTTTAAATAATTTAATTTTTAAACAGGTGAAATAAATTATGCACAATACCAAACACAAATATGGACAATTGACACGATAACATATAGGCGTAAATGACATTAATGTGTTACACAAGTTTTGAGACACTATTTATAAAAGCATATGTTATAGGTCCGGAAATGATACTCTTGTATTCAATGACATAAATAATATGACATCAAATTAAGATATTGAAAAAAATAAACTCTACTCACCCAAATAATTAAAAAAAAAAATTGCAAGTGGGAGGAGGAGTTTGGTTGTTTATATTTGGGTTAATTATTCAATGTAGTCTTGGGTTAAGTGTCTAATCTAAAATAGGGTTGATTTGGTTGTTTTAATGAATTTTTTTTTTTCATCTTATTTCATTTCATTATATATTAGTTTTAAGATAGAATGTTGTTTTAATTTTTCATCTCTTTTGGTGGTTGGTTTTTCCATGAACGGAAATATGACAGTGGAGATACCAAAACAATTGATTGAAAAGAAAAAGAAGTGATATATATAAGTTGAATTGGTAGTGATTATTGGTGTATGATTGGACAATTGAGGATTGAAACATGGAATTCAACCAAAGAAGCTTTCCACAATGAAGACACCATAAGCATCTATGTGCAAGATAAATCCAACACGTTAGAACACAAAATAAAGCCCTTAAATGCGGCTTTGAAGTTCAAATTATTTACTATTTTTGGAATTTAATGATTTGGAAATATATTTTGAAATCAGATATATTATATGGAAGAGGAGTTTGTCGTTTATTTTATTTATGTATTTTGTATATAAATATAGAATTAAATTAAATTAAATAGTAAATATTAAGAACATTTTAATCTTATTATCTTGAATTTAAATAAATAAATATATTTTTTTTATATGAAAAATGTTTTTAAAAAATATAATTTAAATAAATATATTAAGTAGAGATAGATGAAGATTGAAAGACGGGAGAGATGAATGTCCCAAAACGACAAACCACTTTACCCAAAAATCTATCAAAACTCAGACAGGAAAGGGATTTGCTAGGACACGCACAGTTGCTCCAGTGACATGAATTATTTTAATAATTTTTTAAGGGAAAAATATTTTTATTTTGATTTTTTAAATTCGATTGCTTTTTTTTAAATTAATGGATTTTGTTATCTACCTTTTAAAATATATGATTTCAGTTATTTTTTATGTTCAAAGTTTATGTAATAACAAATTTTTACTGTCACAAACTAGATAAAAAAACAAATTCACATAATGTATGGTATTGGTCTCTCTATATATCTAAATTTAACGATTTTAGTATATATTTAGTAAAAAATTGTGAATAAAATGAAAATGATAAAATTTTATGATTATTTTATGAATTTAGTTAATAGTGGGTGTATTTAAAAAAGTTATATCATAAAACATGATGAATTTAAATTTTGGGTCATTTTTAGCATTTTCTCGCTGTTATATTTGTTTTGAGTAGGGGTGACAAAGTGGGGTGGGCCGTGCGGGTCAGTCTGCGGTCTGGTGAAAAAAATGCGAAACGGGTTGCTTATTTCAATCTGCTGACCCGCTTAGGTCCGTCCTGCATAACTTGCAGTCCGTGTGAGCCAAGTGCGGAGCGGGGCGGGTTGGTTCGCATAACCCGCATAATTTTAAAATGTAAAATTTTTTTTCTGCATCTCCATATTTTCTTCATGTAGCCTCATATTTTACATTCCGAAAATTTTAATAACATCTTACTACACATGTCTCGTGAAAAATAATATTATGAGATCATTTACTTAATGCATCTAAATAATAAAAATTCAAAAATATTATTTAAAAAAATATTTTTTTTTTAAATATTTCTTATGCGGACTGGCCTGTAGACCCGCAGGTCAACCCTTATACGGGACAGGTCAACCCAACCTGTTTTTTGTGGACTAAGCACAGGACGAGTTTATGCGGGGCGAGCGAACCCGCATTTCCAGCCCTAGTTTTGAGAATTTGCCCAAACTCTCCCTCTTAAGATTCTTATTTAGCAGGTTGCATTTGGAAATTTTCACAATCAGGTTAAACGTCTCATATTTCTTCTTCTTGGAAGAAAAATGGTGGTGAATCATTCAAAGGTGCGCATTTAGTTATCTATTTTTAATTAAACAATACAGAGTAAAGTGAGCTCTAGACAAGTTGACATACATTTAATTTCCTTAAAACTTATATTGACACATATTGGAGAAGAAAATAAAGAGCATTTAACACACTCACATAGTCTAAACAAAACTCATATAACTCTTTATATGGTTGTAATATTCTTGTTGGGGGTTAAAAAAAGTTTCCTTTTAAGGTTTTTCAGGGGTACAATTTCATTCTTTATTATTAGAAAGGACAAAAAATAATTTATTTATAACAACTTCTGGTAAGTCAGGTCTCTTTCTCAATATTAAAATTTTGATTAGGTTTAATTGAAGTTATGGATGAATGTAGTAACTTTAATTGTTTTTATTTAACATTAAATTTGTGCCACTTAAAACTTCTTTCAGTGGTTAATTTTTTTATCATGTATATTTGTGTTAATTAAAAGTGAATGTATAATTTAATAAGTTAAATTAAGTAATAATTTATTTTAAATTTATGTGTAATAATATATGAAGTAAAGAAATGATGTACAAAATATTTTTATTTTTTTAGCAGTGTGGTAACAATGAATGCTTAAATTTAACAAGTTAAATTAAGTATTATTTAAAATTTGGGTATAACAGTATATGAAGTACAGAATTGATGTATTGAAAAATTATCTATTGACTTTACAATATTTTAATGAATTATGTTAAAACTATTTAATAAACTTTGTTGTAAAATGAAATAAAATGGTATTGCATTATTTTATTAAGTACAAAAAAAGTAAATAATATAAATATAGAAGAAGTCTATTAGATTACGTAAAATAAATTATATTAAAAATAAATGTGGATTATAACATTGTTTTTTTTTATTTTTTATTTTTATAAAGTTTTCGTGTTAGGCATCACTATGCAACTTGACATCTCAGCTAAGCTGACACCTCAAGTAACAACAATCATCTGCCATCACATGAAAAAAGAATATTATTAAAAAAAGAAAAAAGAAAGAAAATACAAAAATATGGGGGGACTAGACCAAAACCCATATGTTAACACAAACGATACATAGGTAGATTATACCTATTCATAAAGAATTCTAAGAACAAACTAGCTGGGAGTCTATTATACCAATGAAAAGATTCTCTATGAATAAATCCTAAATTAGCCAACTTATCAGCACACGCATTCCCTTCACGAAAAATATGAGTTATCCTAAACCTGATTGTCCCACAAAAATTAAGACAAGTATTCCATCGATTCTGAAGCATCCACGGAACATTAGTCCTAGCAGTAAACGCAGCACAAACCAAGGCAGAATCACATTCAAGCCAGACATCAGTAAGTCCCATTTTTTGAGCTTCCTCCATAGCATGTATAACTCCATAAAACTCAGCAACCAAAGCAGTTTGAACTTCAAGAAACGCTGAAAAAGCACATGACTAAGGGGAGTTTTAACGAAGTCTTCAAAATGATTAAGAAGGCTGGTGACAACTAGGGGTGGAACATTGAGTTTCGTCGACAGATTATAGAAGTACATGTACACAGTTTGAAGTGCATGTGAACATTGTTGTTTCATGACTTCAAGTGGAAGATTGTTGGGTATGAAGTCAAGACCAATTGGATTGGGTTGACAAGACACCATGTACACAGTTGAAGCGCAGGTGAACATTGTTCCGTGACTTCAAGTGGGAGATTGTTGGGTATGAAACCAGGATCAATTGGGTTGGACTGAGTAGACACCATGTTTTAGTGAGCCGGCTTAATAACATTGTTTTTATTATTTATGAGGCCCTATGTTATATGATTATCATTTCTATTTTTGAGGTTGTTCTTATTGTTCATGTTGGATATTAAGATGTGGTGATATGAAATATTATTATTGTGTTGTATTTTGTTGTTTTCAGGTAATTATATTAAATATGTGTGAAACATTATGAACTGGTAATAATGCATTGATGGAAATTTGGTGTCATTATAGAAATGTGAAATGTAACATCTCTATTTTACATTTAAAAACTATAATATACATGAAATATCAAAATAAATATTTATATATATACATCTCTTTCATCCAGTATTTTAAAAAGAACAAAAGTATGTTGTGAAACATTGTAGTATTTATAAAAAATAATTTGCTAATTTAGTTTGAATAAAATTAAAATAACATAGAAAAATTACAAAATAAACTTACATAATCGTCACTCATAAATTTAAAAACGTTATAATCATAAATTTAAAGAAATTATATATATATATATATATATATATATATATATATATATTGAATATTGTATCCAATACATTATTGCTTGTAAAGTATATTATCATACAAATAATCATTTTCTATAGAACTTGTATTATCACGCAGAAAAACCTAATTACATTTTTAATTAAAATCATGCATACTATACATTATTTTCTTTATAAATTTTTTGAATCAACATCAGTATACGATGACACAACTTTAATATTTCATCTAATTCAAACTGAAATCGCCTTAAATTAATACAACTTCTTTTAAACGAACTCGTGTGTTATCCAAAATCAGAAATACTTTTATTTTCTCCTCATTCTAACAATAAATAAACTAAATTACACTGTTTAAATGAAAAAAAAAAAAACTTGTTATGATGGGAATAGTAGATGTGTTATGAGAAGTACAAGTAGTAGCTGGAGTGATTGACGTGTTGTGTGGTTGCCCACAAGATCTATCTTTTAGTGTTGTTCCATCTCATCACTCTTCTTTGACTTCATTTATTATTGCAGACACCACAGTAGTTATTATAATGTTTATGACATCTATTCATTTCTCCTTCTCAATCATTAGTAATAGTAGGTGTTTCACTACACCTATATTTATATAAATGTCCCTTAAATAAGTTACTCCATTTTATACATTCAAGGTTCAAGTATAATGTTTCACGTCTCATGAATAGTTGTTTCTCTGAAATACTGGCTTATATATTTTTATCTCTTATTACTTTATGAAGTATTTAAAAGGTCAACAAGTATTCATTGATGAATTTGTCTAATTCTGATATATATTCGACCGACATGTTGACGAGTCTAGAACACTTTGATTGAATTGAGATATCATGCACGGTTAGGTCGATCGACACATATAATTATTAACACTCAAACTAAGGTCAGTGAATCTAAATTACCATTAAGAATTAAGTAATACAATCATAAATGTGATCAATTCCACTAATCAGGTTCAATGAGGTAAACCCATTAAAATAATATAAATAGCACACATTCCAAAAAACAAGGTACATCATTATTACTGTACACCTACCCGAGTACCGAACACCCTTTACTGACTTGAGCGTTGGAGTGTCTTATGCAGGTACCTCCCCCATTTGACATTCACCCGAGACTAAGAGTCGAAGGAGTAGCACGAAGGCGAGAAAAATCTCAGTAAAACCCTAACAACCTGCTCGAAAGAAGGAGGAAGACGAAGACTTCAATAGTTCTTTAAGTTCATATCTCTAAGAGGAACAATTACCCTAACAAATAACCATACAATTTTTTTTATCAAAATCTTATAAATTTCCTAGCTAGGATTTCGGAAAGTAAATTGACATAAATTCAATCCACAAATGTGGTCTATAAAAATTTATCGTGTTTGTTTGTAACTTCTTATAATCAACTTTTAAATTATTAAATATACTAAACTAGCTAGTATGTTCATTTAGTATGTGTTTATTTTCATGAGTAATGTAATGTGATATCGCATTAAAATATTAATTAATATAATATTAGGAAGCCTTAAAAAATATATTAAATTTTACCACTGGACTTTATTATCAGATATATGTATATTTCATGGTATACTTAAAAATGTGAAAAAATAATTATCGTAGTAATGTATTTTTTTAATTTTCAAATCCAGTTAAATAAAATACAAACTATTATTTCTTTGTTTGTCCGTTTCATTTTTAAAAGATATTTTTCATTTTTTTTCATATCTGAACAAAATATTTAAAGATATTTTTAGAAAAGAACTAAAAATTCGGTGTTGACTTTTATGTTTGTATTAAGATGCCAATTTTAAAAAAAAAAACAAATACCTTCACATATATCCATAATAGATCTAAATAAATAAGTATATTTAATAGATAATAAATATAAATATTTTAACTACTTATTTATTGACGAAATAAATACTATAATATTTTATTCCACTACAAGAAAATCATGAAATAGAAACCAATTTTAGAGACAAAAAATAATTAGTTGATATTAGAGACAAAAAATAATTAGTTGATACAGTGACTAATTAGAGAGTATTTTAGATACTAAATCAATTTTTGGTTTCTAAATTAGTTTATATTATTATTAAATAGTTTCTAAATGGGTATCTAATTAGCAACCAAAGTTTTTCTTACCAAATTTAGAATCTAAATAATTGGTATTTAAAACCTTGGTTGCTAATTATATAACAATTTAAAAACTATTTAATAATAATATAAACTAATTTAGAAACCATTTTTTTTAGTTTCTAAAATGGTCTCTAATTTAGTTATTATTGCAACTAATTATTTTGGTATCTAAAAATTGGTTTGTATTTGATGATTTTCTTGTAGTGTTCATCAATACTTTTTATTTATGTATTTTTTCACAATCAAATAGTTAAAAGTAAATTTCTTGATAATAAAATAATTAAAAAATAAAAAATATTTATAATTTAATTTTATATTTTTTATTATTATTTATGAAATTAAAATTGATTGCAAAACTAAATATTATTTAAATATAAATTTGCAATGTAATTTATTTAAATTTATTTTTTAAAAAGACTAGTTTTATTATACTAACATTTTATTATATGATTTTATTCTGATTGTATTTTAACATTAAAATTTTACTTTAGTTTATATGTTGAAGAATTATTTTTAAAAGATATTAGTGAATATGCATAGCTAATAAAAAACATAAAAGAAGAATAGATTATTTTTTTTAGGAGGTGTATTTGTTTAGAAGAGTGGATATGAGAAAGAGGAAAATGATAGAAATAAGGAGAAACTTTTGTATTAAGGAAAATAAAATAAAAAGTGAAAAAGAATATAAAGTTGGTGAGTGAAATTGATAAAAAAAATAAAAATAATTGTACAATTTTATCCTCATGATCAAAATTACTTTAAAATAATATAAAATGAGAGTTTGTGAATAATTTTATTGATGATATATAAAAAATAATTATTTATTTGATAATTTGTAAGATTATTGTTCTTATATTTAGAATGAACCATAATAAATTATTACACATTAATTACATTTGGTTGAAGTATTATTCTCATTACAATTCCTGAACTTAACTACAAAAAATAAGAATTATCTAATATGATTTTTATTTTTTATTTTTTAATATGCATGTAAAAATGCAAAATATTTTTTTATAAATGAAATAAAATTTAAATAAAAATAATTATAATATAATTTTTTTGACTAAACTATCTTTGATATTATAAATTATTTCTCATTAAATATTATTTTATAGTATTATTATAGTTATTTTATAATTTTATTAATTTTTAAATTTATTATTACGTTATTAATATTTTAAATTTTATTATCATTATTATTTATAAGCATTTATTTTTATAAAAAAATTAATTTAATTATTTTGAATCATAATATTAATTTTGAAAGCTTGAATTCCATAGTCTTATTCTTAGAAGACATTTCAAAGTATTAACGTAATCGATTAATCAATTAGTCTATGTTATATATAAAATATAAGATAATTTATTATATTATATTTATAACGATAATTGATTATGGGAATATTGTTTTTCTTTTTACTTCATGCGTATTTCAATTATTAATTTTTATTTAAATTTTTTATGAAACCACCACATACAAATAATATTTTTTTGGGCACTAGTAGTTTTACTGTGGGAACTAAGGTAATTTTGTCTTTTAACACTGTGATACCTTTGTAAGAAACATGGTACCTTCCTTTTTCCATAATTTAGGGCTTTCATTTTTCTGTAATTAAGTTCATTCAATCTCTGATACCATTCTCACTTTTCCATTGTACATTAATAATTGGGAACCAATCTGAATCCTTACAATGCATCTCATAGAACAGATCCCCCAATTTAAGTTGTTTAGGCTGTTCCCACTGCCCTACGCCGTTTGATATAATAATATTTATTGAATGGTTTGGATCCATGTTTGTAATCTTCAGATACTGATAAAAGATTAAATATTCTTTAATTAAAACACCTAAAAATATGCCTTTTATAATTTTTAATATATTGTTATATGATTTTCAATAAAAAAATCATTATGTAATCAGTGTCATAGCAAGATCCTAAAATAAACATGTTCAGTGTATTTGGGGGAGAGTAACGTGTTGAGAAATTCGAACCCTATAAAATTCACAGATGAAGGAAGACAACTAATTATCTATGGATGTTCTTGGGTTTTGGTTCACTTCATTTAATTTTCTCATTCACATTTGAAAATAAATTAATCCTCCAAAATGCCTTCTTCATTCTAATCAAGGAAAAAAATTAATTTAATAATAAACAGGTTTTAATCGAGAAATTTCCCCTTTTAAAAATCATATGATTGATACCATAAAAATCAAAGAAGTCATTAAAAATAGAAATTTAAATTAAGTAAAATGTATTTCAAGAATATTTTATTGAATGATGTGAAATTATTAAATTGTATTTATACTTTGAATTACTTACTATACATGTTTTTTTTAATCTTTTTTTACTTTGTGTTCAATTCTTAAGAGAGTTTATTTTCATTCAGTTGTGAATTTTGTTTAACGTTTTTTCCTGCACTTCCATACATTTTTTTTTCTATTCTTCTGTATTTTCTGTGAAAAAATTGTTTTATCTTTTTTGAATTGTAAAATTTAGAAGATGTTGTTTAGATTTATAAATACTTTTCAAATTCTTTTAAAATAGATTGTATTCTGAATTATAGAATTTAATATATTTACAGATCATACAAATAGAAAATAAAAAAACAAACACCTTTATCTGAAGGATAGTTTTGAAATTAAAATAATTACAGACATGAAGAATAAACTGTGGAGGTGTAGGAAGAAAACACTATTTTGTTGTATTTAATGTTATGGTGTGAAGGCCTGTATCGTAGCCCAACATTATTGTTCTCTGAATCCGTAACCTACTTCTTCATGCACCTCTATACTTTTTTGTGCCGCCCCGTAAATTTTTGTATTCTAAAAATGTTTTTTTATAAAAATGTTAAAGTGTAGTTTATATTTTGGATTATACAATTCAGAAGTATTTTTCTAGATTCGTAATTAACTTCTGATTTATGTAATCCAATTTTTTTTTTTTAGATTCGTGATTAACTTTCAAATTACATAATACCATTTTTTTAAAAATATATTTTGAATTACATAATTCAGAAACTATTTTCATATTCGAGATTAGTTTCTAGATTATGAAATCTAAAATATTTTTTTTTAAATTACTTTTGGATTGGGTAAATCAGGAGAACAATTCTTTCAAATAATTTAATCCAGAATATAAAGAATATAAAGAATGTGAGATTTTAAAAGTTAATTTATTTTTTTTACAAAACAAAATATTTTCAAATCTAGTATGGGTGTTCTCATGGAGGTAGGAAGAAGCAGCCGAGTCCGTATAATAAAATCGTAAGGCCCAAGTCTGCTTTCCTAAGTTGTAGACACACTTTTTTAACATTCATCAAATGGCCTCTAACTTGGTGTTCGTCTGGACTCTATGTTTTGAAGTGGCAAAAATTTTAGATTCTATTTACTCGTGTTTTTATTTCTTGTTCTTATTATGAATTTTTTACTTACAATTTTATTCCTTTTCCGTTTTAGAATATGTACACATACTATTTCAATCTTGATATTTTTAATTTAATTATTTAATTCATATTGTATACTCTAATGTGTATTTCTCTTATATAGGATGAGAGTCATATAATTTCATATCTTATCCATTGAAGCAGAATTTGTGTGAAGCTGAATTTTTAACAAGCAAGCCACGTTCTCAACTAATGTGCAATTGTCCCCATTATATCGCCTGAACCAAAAAGAAGGAAAAGTTTTTACTTACTCAAAATCAACTTTCTTTTCATGGTACCCTCTGTTACGGGAACTTGAATATACAGAATCAACTTTCCCCAACTTGTGAAACCAACCCCAAGCGAAAATAGTTCACAAAATTCGTCATTGAGAAAATATGTTGGGAATACATGCGATTTCTGCGAATCGTAATTCACAAATTTTGCCAAGTAGAACCGTGGCGAAATCCATTTACATTATCATAAGTATGTTAGAAGGATAAAACAAAGTTGTTTTTTAATGTACCAGGAATTCATGCCTATTAGATTTAATAGTTGTATTTATTCTGTATAGAGCTAGGTTGCTATAAATTTTCTTTTTACCCCAATATTTAAGCATAGCTTTGTAATTTCTTTTATCCATTGAGGAATACATGTTTTGTTGTTTCTCTCTTTTTGCTTCCATTTCTTCTATTTTTACATTGATAATATCAATATGGTATCAAAATTTATCTTAATAAGATTTGTTGGATCTATTATTATTAAACTCTTACTGAACTGTCTACAAATATCTAATCTCACACCTGAGATGTCAATGCCTTAGAAAGAGAGGATCGAATTACACAAGGGATATAACTCATCTTACAAGTTGATTATATGAGGATAAATTAAGCTTAAATTCACTTCTAAATAAGAGAATTCAAGTAGAATTAGTTGGTGTAAACAAATTCAAATGTAATTCAAAATGTAAAGAATTGGGTCACAATCAAATATCCACAATTTTAATTAGATGTTTAGCATTGACTTTTCTCTTAGTTTTTATATTTAGTTTTCAATTACTCTATTTTTGGTATCCGATCATTGTTCATCTTGTATGGAATGATAATCCAAATTCGTTATTTCAATTAGTATATATCTTCAATTTGGTGAAATATTAACACTATCATTTTATTACATAGTTATAAATAGATATTCACACATGTCCATTAATTCTTAATTATAAGTAAGAATTTATAAATAAGTAAGATCATCAATTTATAAGCATAAAGATCTAGAAGCCCATTAATTTAAGATTTTGAGTTGAGAAATATTGTATTTACCTTTTATATAAATCTTTTATTAATAAGATAACTTTAATTTATAGATTTTTTTTCTTGGGCAAATATTTCAGTAACTTGTTTTTGAGAGAACTTTTCTAAACATCAATTTAGTTTGATTGAACTAAGATAGTTTAAAATTAAATTTTTAAATAATTCCTAATGACTCCTCTTGTTCAGTCAAAGAAAATGGTGGTTCCCACTTCTTAAGACCGCACGTGCCAAAACTTTGTTAATTGATTGTTCCATTCAATGATTTTAATAATATTTGCAGTTCCACAAACACAAAGGCACAAAATACAAGAGTATAATGTAAGGTGTTTTTTCCCCTCATTTTGGCTGAATTAGGAATCTCCACCACACTCCAGTAAACACGGTGAGCGTCAGAAGTTGTCTAAGTTCGTGTTAGTAAATGCAAATCCCATTTTCAGTCGCATTCACACGGCACATTCAATGACCACGTTTGTTAAACCAAACAAATTTTTATAAAGTTCCTCTAAACCAAGGAGAGAAATTTTCAATTTTTTTTTTCTTTCTTATGAAAGATTAATGTTCATACTACATTAGTTTATTTATATTCGAATATTTTTATACCTAACAAGTTGGAAGGGGGATTTGAAATGAGCTCTCTATAAATAAGAAATGAATTAACTTAAAAGGGGGATTTGAAAAACAAAAGTAAATTAACCTTAAAAAAACATAAAAGGATTGTTAAAGATCAATTTTTTCCTTGTGGATTTTAGAACTGATGTCAAGTGTTTTACAAGTTTTATCCTTGTTTGGAGGTTTACAATATGATTTTGAAGTTTTTAAAAAAATATTTATCATAAGTATATATTCAAAAACTAAAATTAAAAATTACTACTAATTAATTAATGACCAATTAAATTTTAAATCATTAATAATAAAGAATAATTTTTAATGAAAGGTATTGACTACATTTTGGTTAAATGATTTTTCTGACAAGATAGATAAAATAATTTTTATCTAATGAAGGGTAAAGAGTTTATATCCATGGAAACAATTAGACCTAATTTAGGATTGTGGTATATTTATAAGAGAAATCTCTTAAGATTTTTAGGTTAATGCACTAAGGATTGGAAAAGAGTTTAGTTTCTTCGTATATGAAAAAAAACTTGAAGTATCGGTTAGATATGATTACTAGTTTGGTCACTTGAGGACTAACAAATGATAAGGGAGGACTAACAAATGATAAGGGTGTATGATCTCGTAGAGATGAGGTCGGTCGGAATCTGGGTAGGTTTCGAGTGGTCTTCCTTTAAGCTGTAATGATTCAACTTCCAAAGAATGAGATAGGGGGTTTCACCTGTAGAAGATATTTCGACGTTCAAGTCAGTAAAAACATACAATATAGTGAGTATAATATAAAATATGAGTTGGAATTACTTCCTATTTGTTGTGTGTATTATGACTTGTTTTCTTTCCCTTATATAGGATTTTGCTCTCATCCTTCTCCTTATATCTGGTCTTATTATTGACTTAATTCAGTAATAAATTTGGTCTCATCCTATTTAAGGTTGACTATCCGGAATCCCTTGATTTACGCTGATACGACATTAATGTCCTTAAATATGAATATTGGTATGCGACCTTTTCATATGCAATATTGGGATCGACCCATGATGCTACGACCCCCTAGCCTCAAGCATAAACCAATGAGGCTAAAAGCCAAGTTTACTCTGACGATCTACAATCAACCTACATGTCTCTTAACATCGGGTTCAACCCATAACGCTACAACCCCCTAGCCTCATGCATAAGTCAATGAAGCTAAAAACCAAGTTTACTCTGACGATCTACAATCAACTTACATATCTCTTAACACCGGGCTCAACCCATAACACTACAACCCCCTAGCCTCAAGCATAAGCCAATGAAGCTAAAAGTTGCTTTTATTATGCTAATTTTTTGAATATATACATCATTGATATACAAATTTTGAACATACTTATGATAAAAATATTTTCTTTGAGGAGCTCATAATTATCCTGCTCGTCTTCCAAATGTACATATAAATTTCTACAAAATTTGAAATGACTCATACAAAAAACTCATGGATAATATGTTTTTTACAAAGTATTTGTACCTTTATTTGTAGGTTGAGGTCTTGTTCAACTCCATGGAAGGTTAAAACCCTTAGATGGTGAGTGTGTTTGAAATAACTCAAGCTGTAAAACACAAACCAACCAACCCTCATATTACAAACAATAATTAAAACTTAACTATAATAGAAACGTAGATTCACCACATTCCATGTCCTTGGTATAACCTCCTATCAAATAATTTAGAAACAACTAAATAAAAACTCTCCAACGGAATGATCATTGTAAGAGAAACTGTTCAAAAACATAAATAGTCTATATATTTTGTAACTGCTATTTGTTCGTATACAAGAAACCATTTTTAATTCCTGAATTTTGACATTTTTAACTTAATAAACTTTCTATCAAATGGATTTTCAAAATTTATGAGATTCATTATTTTTTGTTGGTCAAAATATATTTAATAATGCAACAACATAATCCATCACCAGGACAAAATCTTATGACTCATAGTGCAAACGTGCCAACCCATTCTTTTAAATTTGGTATGTAAAATAAAGTGAATAAATAGTGTATGCACTCTTAATCAAGATAAATAAATATAAAAATTAAAAGAAATAAACTTGACAGAAAATTGAACTTCCATCATTATTTTTCCCTCTTTCACTTACTTCTATACTCTTTCTTTAATAAGAACAACATTGTAATATAGTGATTTTTTATAACAAAATATGACATGATCTTTAAAAACTATAGAAGAAAAAGGTCTGGATGAATGGGTAAGTTATATTAATAAATAAGCAAAACATTTTTTATTTTTATTTTTTTTTAAATCTGTTATAAAATCAAATAATATTAAAAAAAATCATAATACTTTGTATAAGTTTTCTAATGTATATATAATAACATAAAAGATAATTTTATAGTAAAAAAAAATTCACCTTAATAATAATAAAAACATATTTAAATACTTGTAAACATCCGGATAAACTTTCAGGGTGATAATACTATTTTTTTTTCACTTTTCATAAATTTTAAAAACTTAAATTCGCCGTGTACAGATTATATTATTATAAACTATTAAGTGAATATATAAAATTTAGAAAAAATCATAAACACCATACATTATTAACATAACATTTCTTCTAGTTTTCCATAAACATCTCTTGAATGTTTTAACCAAATAAAACCCAAAACGGGACAAATTCAACCAATAGAAAATTAAATCCATTTAAAAACAGTAAAAAACTTCTTAAAGTCTAGAAATGTATTATAAACACCATTAACAAAAATTTCAAAAAAATTTCCAAAATTGTTTTTACCTAATTCTTACCAAATATATTTTAAAATAATTCATTTGTAGTCGTATAAATTCATGCTTCTAATTGAAAAAAAAGTATGGCCGTATTTATTTCTTCATTTATAATAGAATTTTAAGAATTTATATATTAAATTACAATAATAATTTTCGAATTTATTAACATGCCATCAAATTAAAGTTTTTCTTTTTAATTTCTTTAATTATTTAATTAATACTTAAATTGTTTTAATCAACATAAGTAAAATAGAATACTTATAAATCAACATCAAAATAATATTTCATTAACTAATTCTTAATATTTTAAAATAGGAAATAAACAAAACATTAATAACATAAAGTCATAACAATGAATTCAGACACCGAATCACATAAACATGATTTCCTGTATAGAAACATACATTTCTTAACATATTCTCATACCAATAGGACACAATATTTTAGAATATTTTAGAATTAGATAAAAGATAGGTTCTTTGGTATACTAACATTTATAAAAAGTTAACTTCATTACTCATAAAAACACCTTATTATATTTTATGATGACACAAAGAGGCAATATTTCTAATTTATAAAATAAAAATAATAACTTATTATAGAGTGATATAAGTACATTCATCCATTTTAATTTATTTGATACATACTAAACTATGCATATTACAAATTTAATTCAATTTTACTTTATTTATTATGATATTTCTTTTGAGTTTTAATTATCTTTTATCTAGAAAAATTTCGGATAAATTTATGTAACATATCATGAACACCAAATCAATGAATAATATATATGACGTTCAAGGTATACCAATGTGACAATTTTACTCCATTCATCTATTCACACATGTTTTTCCATTATGATTTGATTGTTGAGTTCAAGGTGGTCAATCATAATGAAAATAATAACAAAATAGAAATTAATATACTCATTAAAAATTAAAAGCAAGGCTGGTGTACCTGGCACAGTGGCTGCAAATTGTATCAACTTTGGTAGGACAGTCCATTATGGGTGGTGTGTTGCCTTGTGGAATAAGAAAATTTTTACATATATATTACGGAGGTAGGAAAAGTTTTACTATCCCCACGATAGACTCCAAATATTATCGCCGAGATGAGGTCGGTCGGAATCCGGGTAGGTTTCGAGTGGTTCAACTTCCAAGGAATGAGGGAGATCCACCTGTAGAAAATACTCCGACGTTTAAGTTAGTAAGACCATAAAATATAGCGAGTATGGTATAAAATATGAGTTGGAATTACTTCCAGTTTGTTGTGTGTATTGTGACTTGTTTTCTTTTTCTTATATAGGATAGTGATCTCCTCCTTCTCTTTCTTCCTTCTCTTTGTATTTGTTTTTATTATTGACTTAATTCAGTAATAAATATTGTTTCCTCCAATTTAAGGTTGATTATCCAAGATCCCTTGATTTATGCTGATTCAACATTAATGTCAATAAATATGAATATCGGTAGGCGACCTCTTCATATACGATATCAGATTCGACCCATGCTATACTGTGGATAATAAGTTATGAGCATTAGACTTGATCGGGCAAGACAAAGAATTAAGCTATGCTTCATGATTGTGTTCCGTTTTAATCACGTCGTATGCAGTGCTCTAACCTAAAGCCAAGCATGACAAGAAGGCTTTGGAAAGAGAAGTTGTATGGTTTTTGAATGTTAAGTGTAGTGATAATGGTACAAATCTAAATAGTAAAAAAATGAAGGATGGGTTTGAAACGATTTTTGTCGCACAAAACCGGCCAAGAACTGCTTAAAAAATCAGTCAGCATCCGCACTCTCTCATACACACACATGTGATGGTTAAGGATATGGCGAACACTAGAACATTAATCCGCCAATACAATCAAAAGATAATGTAATTAATAATTAATATGGTAATATGCGAAAGAGAAAAGGAGAGTTTTGTGTCTTACGAAAAAAAAAGGGGACAAAGCGTAAGCCGAAAAAGGCCCGTCACCGGCCGAAAAACGCATTTGCTTTGCCGCACGAACAAGACAAAACACACTTCTCTTCCCTTCTCTTCTCTTCTCTTATATACCATTCTCTTCCTATCCTATCCCATGCTTCTTTTCCTTCTCTCTCACAGACAACAATAATGAAGAGAAGAACAAAACTACTGCACACTTCCTTTTCTTTCTCTCCCTCAACACACAACCCACACCAACAACATAAGATAACATTTTCACCTTCTCATGCTGCGCCAACAAGACCTGAGCTTCTAACGTTTCTCCGCAATTTCGAATCCTCAGGATTGCAATGTAACTTTGCTCTTCCCACCTTTCTCTTTTGTTAATTTTCCACAGAAAAAAAAGGCAGACAGAATGGAGCCAGGCAGTGATAGTTTTAGATTTATGGTTCCCTTTTATAGCAGAAAAAGTTAATAAATTTGGTCCAAATTTCTTTTCTCCTGCTTTTGTTCTTCTGAAGAGGAGGGGAAGCACATAGAAAAGGTCAACTTTTTTCACTTGGGTTAGGTCGTGTATCATCATTATCTATAAGGATATCTGATATTCTGATTACTTATGCTCATTTTCTGGGCACAGCAATTATTCATACTGTGCCTGTGATTTCTTCATAACCATCCTTCTTCTTCGGTTAACTTTCATTCATAATGGATTCAAGCTATTTTCTTCTTTTCTGCACTT
The DNA here is from genome assembly GCF_051622355.1 of Phaseolus vulgaris. NCBI lineage: Eukaryota > Viridiplantae > Streptophyta > Magnoliopsida > Fabales > Fabaceae > Phaseolus > Phaseolus vulgaris. The sequence goes on from NC_143499.1 coordinate 1,073,342, forward strand.
TCGGTTCTGTCATTAATTATTTGTCAAGAAAATAGCTACTGATTATCATTTATCTGTCGGAGGAGGAATCCGGTGCAATGAATCAATTATTCCTATGAAATTTCATCCACCCATATTTTTAGGTTCAGATAGTATTTGTGTTTTTAATCAGAATGATTCTAAATCTTCTTTTATTTTTCTATTAATCCACTAAGTATTAAATATGTTTGGTAGCACTTAATTTTTTCATAAGGAAATATATTGAAGATTTGTATTGTGGCTTGTGTCTGCTTCTATAAGGATTACAAAGAAATATATATGGCAGGGCTGATAAACTTTTCTTCGTGTTAATATCCTAGCTATCCCCTCTTCATTTTCTCTTTTGGTGAAACAGTTTTCAAGCTCTGCTGTTACTTCAGGAACTTCTTCAATCAAAGTTCCTAATGGATTTAAAATTTGTTAAAGATGTGAATTGTACTCGCAATAACTTGGAACATGAATTGGGCACTTAAAACTTAAGTTTCACCTGGAAAACATGTAATGTTATACTACTTTACTCATTTAGCAGAAACTGAAATTTAAAGTCCCGATTTGCTATAAAACTATGAAGCTTGAACAGACTTTTTTAGTTCAATTAATTTAATTTATAGCTTGATTAACTTTTATTTATGAAACTAATATTTTTAAAGTATTTTTAACTTACCAATTAATTATATATATATATTATTGTGTTAAAAGATACTAAGATAAAAGCAAGGGGGAAAATAATAATTGAACATACAAATGGTATAATAATGACAACTCTTTTAAGTGAATTTGAGATTTTACTTAATGCGGAGTTAACAATTAAACTCTTAATCGCATGTTCAAAGAATAAAACCATTTATCATGTTATATATACTAATTGATTAGTTGATATAATTAATTACTTAACATTTTGATAATTACAATAATGCACACTTAAAGTATTTTCAGTTTTAAAATTTTGAGTTTGTTTATTTAATTGAATTTAAAGATAAAATCAATTTTATTTATTTATTTATTAAAACAAAGGAACATTATTGAAGCTGAATTTGTAACAACTCATATAGTTTAAAGTGTTCGTATACAAGAGAATGCTAATAATATATTTTTGTCGAACATACCTTTTATTATTGGTTAAAATTGATCAACAATAATACTCTTTAATAAATCTAGTTTTCTATTCATAAGTTTATTTATAATTTTTAATAAATAAATTTTAGTTAAAACTGGTGCTACTTGCTAGCACTCATTCTTGAAATCAACCAATGCCTCAAATAAACACAAACCTCAATGTATGTGGTAAATTTATCAAAGCAAATCATGCTTAGGCTTCCCTCATGTTGCAGAGAATGACACTAATTAACCATTATTTTTTTAATTTTATTGTCGCTAATCATAAAAGTTAATTACTCCAATCTTACGTTTTTATATTCTGGTTAGAAATAATAATAATAATAATAATAACTCATTCTTTGGGTTGGGGTAATTCATAATGGTGGGTGAGACATTCATAGCATCTTCAATGTTCACTTTGAAATGTTCAGCATTCCTTCATCTCAAATATCTTATGTATATCTTGAATAATGAGCGTATATCATCATAACAAATATGAATGAAGTGAGTAATACTAGTGGTATACCAAACGCGGTTTTCTTTATGCTTTATTTTATTTTCAAACCTCAAAATAATTTTCCTGTGGTGTTACAGTACAGTCAAAAGGTGCGGCATTTCCCTCTTTTTGCTTATTATCCATACATAAACAAGTTATTCACATGTTTTACCAGGCCTTTTTTTTAACCTACTCCGATATTCAATTTGGGTTATAAAAAGCATCAAAATTAGTGAACCCAGACTGAAACCCTAGTCAGAAATCAGAAAACATTTTCAGAGAATATTGTTTGAAACGAATATTTAAGATTTTGGTATTTATTCGATTGAACACAGGTCATTACAGGTCAACATGTGTAGCATTTGTTTCAACGTCGAAACATGACATACACAACACAGCTGTAGAAAAGTTCAAGTGCTAAAAGCCATTTCCATTTAGAGGTTAATTAAGGAACCTAATCCAATGACTAAGTGACAATAATATTCCCAATATTCGTTAACCAAGTCAAAAAAGTTATACCATAAACAGAAGATTATAGTATTTCTTCTCTTGTCGCTTATATGTGTGATTCTATATAGATGTGGCAACAGGGAATCTGATAGCGAATGTCTCTAATTATAAACCAGAAGGCTGAAGTAGGTCAACTAATTTCTTGTTTCAATTACAAGTTGTTTTATTATAGGAAATGTAACATTAGATATGCCATATGCTTGGTAGTGCCTCACTCCCAAAGCCAGTAAGAAGTCCATGACATTATGATAAATGGGCATGATTCTACCGCTTCATGACGCGTAAATAGAGGTATCTTTTTTTTGTATTTCAATGACCAAATGATGTTTTATCACGACTCACAACTAATTCTTTTGCCAACTTGCAAAGGTCACTATCACCCTATGAAGATTAATAGGGAATTGCACTGACAAGGTGACAATATATTCAGCAGTACAACTGCAGAGTCAGCAAATGCATTTATTATACGGTTCATTATTTGTGATGCTGTATTTGCTGCCAAAGGGTCCATCACGAGAGAGCTGGTTAAGTTCTCATGGCATGCTTGTAGTAATTTCTTGGCTAACAACGAGTAAACCGTGGCACATTTTGTTTGGATGAGACTCCACTAATTGTTTGCGTCATTAGTCACTACTCTTAAAGCATAAAATAGTGGTATAATTCGAACTATTGATGAAGTTGAATTGGAAGAAGTGAGCTTCATTAACTACTAGTATTTCTTTATTTACAGTGACTATCGGGAACAACATTGCAAGGGGGAGGAGGTGGGAGACAACTCCTGTCTTGTACCAAATAGCTGATTCTTCACGGCGACGCAGAGCCAGGAGCTACACATTCTTCCCAAACATTAACTTCTGTATTTTAAAAATTCTATTTTCAAATCCGTAATACAACTTATGCGTAGTGTTATTGTCATTTTCCCATCTCAGCTGTGGGGTTTTACTATTTCTCACTCCCATGACTGTGCTACTGTACCTACCTACGTACCAAATTATCAAGCATTTCTATTTTTAATTAATTGTGCGCATGTGAGGGAACGGTTAGTGTTTTATTTCGTAACATTTTGGTAGCTTCTAGCCTTTTTAATGTGACTCAGAACATACATCAGGTTCGATGAACTATTGATACCTTCACAGTTCACACTGTGATATCTTTATGAGTAAATAAATAGTTTATATCCTAGCACTGTGAATGGTTTCTTACATAGACTAAAACTGTTCATATGTTATTAAAATCTGAGTATTTAAATAAATATGATTTTTTTAAAAGATAAAATGGGAATCGACGGTGTAACAAAATAAATCGGAATGAATTATTAGTTAGTTTATTGTTTTCTTTGATCGATCACTTTCTTCTGTGCACCTAATTCACCCCAATGAGGTGGATGTGTATAATTTTATTCCTGTTTCACATACATTCGATTCTTTCCAAAATACTAGTAGTTCTTACAGTAGAATATAGGTGTTGGGTGGAACAAATTCAGTTTGTGAATTTTGGAATGTCTGAGTTATTGGACCAGAAACTCTTATAATTCGTATGGTGCCCTTTTAGTTGCAATATTCCTGCAGAAGAAAGAGGAAAGAGAATTGGTGTCAAATTCAAATGATGTGATGATCCACACACCAAAGTATCCAAAGTCTTACTGTGCAGCTTTCTTTGATAATACCAGGAACCTACAACAGTATCATTTATCTGGCTGGTGTCAAAGTGTCATCCACCAGAAAGCGATCCCAAAAGTGATTCTTCTTTGTGGAAGTATGCCTCTGTCCATTGGCAGTGTCCCATGCTCTCCGCTTCAGGTTCGGCACGCACAGTAAAAGTAGTTCCTTTTTGCCACTTCTCTCAACTTTGAAAATACGCCAACGCGAATCACGTCTCTGATACATAAACGTTCCTTTTCCACTCCACAATCAACTTCACCTTTCCATCTCATAATCCTAAAAGATGAGACCCTTTTAAATCGTTTAACAAAGAGAACCGCGTGAGCTCCCACCAGTCATGTCCGCTTTCCACTTATCACCATTTGCACGCGTGCATGAAGAAGAGGAGGAGCTATCACGAGGGGAGGAGCCGGTGTGAGACTCGTACCAAAGAACAAGGTCCTTAGGTTCCATCAGAAGTTAAGCATTCTCATTTGGTCAGAGCAAATTAAACTCTTCCTTGCTTCGCTCTCTTTAAATTGTTCAACATGCCTCAGCCATTGTTTCTGTTTTTACTTTTATGTACATTGTGCTCAAGTGGTTTATCCCAAACGCTTTCCCTCCAAAGAGAGTCTCGAATTCTACTTCGGGTTAAGAACACCCAGCTTGAAGACAAAAACAAAAGTCTCCAAAACTGGGTACCAAACACAGACCACAACCCCTGCAACTGGACCGGCATTACCTGCGACGCACAAAACCATTCACTTGTCTCCATTGACCTCTCCGAAACTGGAATCTACGGCGAGTTCCCCTTCGGTTTTTGTCACATTCACACCCTCCAAAACCTTTCTCTCGCATCCAATTTTCTCTCCAACTCTGTCTCCCCCAACTCCCTGCTCCTCTGTTCCCACCTTCGTCTCTTGAACCTCTCCGACAATTTCTTCGTTGGAAACCTGCCGGAATTCCCACCGGAGTTCACCGAACTAAGAGTATTAGACCTTTCGACAAACAACTTCACTGGCGACATTCCGGGGAGTTTTGGACAAATTCCACGTCTGAGAGTGCTTGTTTTATTCGGGAACCTTCTGAGCGGAACGATCCCTCCCTCTTTGGGCAGCCTCAGAGAGTTAACTCGTTTGGAATTAGCTTATAACCCCTTCAAACCAGGACCGTTACCTCCCCAACTAGGAAATCTCTCTAGTCTCGAAACACTGTTTCTCGCTGGTGCTAACCTCGTAGGGGAAATTCCACCCACTATCGGGAACCTCACCTCGCTCAAAAACTTGGATTTATCTCAAAACTGTTTGTCTGGTAACATCCCTAACAGCATTTCAGGTCTGAAAAACGTTGAACAAATTGAACTATTTGAAAACCAGCTTTCCGGTGAATTACCCCAAGGTTTAGGAAACCTCAGTAGTTTAATTCTCTTGGATACCTCTCAGAACGCTCTCACAGGAAAACTACCACACGCAATCGCTTCTTTGCGTCTCTATTCTCTCAACCTGAATGACAACCTTCTCGGGGGGGAAATTCCTGAAAGTTTAGCTTCAAACCCCAACCTGCATCAGCTGAAACTCTTCAACAACAGCTTCACCGGGAAACTCCCACAAGATCTGGGACAAAACTCCGACATACAGGAATTCGATGTCTCAACGAATGACTTCGTGGGAGAGTTGCCAAAGTACCTCTGCAAGAGAAACAAGCTCGAGCGTCTCATAACGTTCGGGAATCGCTTCTCCGGAACGCTCCCTGAGCAATACGGGGAGTGTGGTTCACTTCAGTACGTCAGAATCCAGAACAACCAGTTATCAGGTGAGGTGCCACCAACGTTTTGGGCCCTTACTGGGCTTCAGTTTCTTGAAATGTCCAACAACAGGTTTCAAGGTTCTGTCTCTGCTTCCATCTCTACGGCACTCATCAAACTCATTTTGTCTGCTAACGCTTTTTCTGGCAATTTCCCAACGCCAATCTGCCAACTCCCTCACCTTCTGGAGATTGACGTCAGCAAGAACCGCTTCACCGGTGAAGTTCCCACGTGCGTAACTGGGTTGAAAAAGTTACAGAAACTTAAGATGCAAGAGAACATGTTCACCGGCGACATACCCAGTAAAGTGGCCCTCTGGACTGATATGACAGAGTTGAATCTGTCGTTTAACCGATTCTCCGGTTCAATCCCGCGGGAACTTGGCAGTTTACAGGGTTTGACATACCTTGATCTCGCCGGCAATTCTTTAACGGGGGAGATTCCGGTGGAGTTGACGAACCTGAGACTAAACCAGTTCAACGTATCTGATAACAATCTTTACGGGGAGGTACCTTCAGGTTTCAACCAGCAAATGTATTTGTCCAGTCTAGGGGGAAACCCGGGTCTGTGCAGCGCCGTTATCAAAACCCTGCCTCCTTGTTCGAAACGCCGGCCGTTTTCTCTGCTTGCGATTGTCGTTTTAGTTGCCTGCGTTTCGCTCCTTGTGGGATCCATGTTGTGGTTCCTGAAGAGCAAGACGCGCGGTAAATCCAAGCGCTCGTATATGTCAACCGCGTTTCAGAGAGTGGGGTTCAATGAAGAAGACATTGTTTCGAACTTAACCCAGGAGAACGTGATTGGGGCAGGGAGTTCGGGTCGGGTCTATAGGGTGAGGCTGAAGACGGGACAGACGGTGGCAGTGAAGAAGCTGTTCGGCGGTGCACATAAGCCGGACACTGAATTGGTGTTCAGGGCAGAGATTGAGACGTTGGGTAGGATTCGGCATGCGAATATTGTGAAACTGTTGTTTAGTTGCAGTGGTGATGAGTTTAGGGTATTGGTGTATGAGTACATGGAGAACGGGAGCTTAGGGGATGTGTTGCATGGTGAGGAAAGGTGTGGGCAGTTGGAGTGGTCTAGAAGGTTCGCAATCGCGGTGGGTGCGGCTCAGGGGCTGGCTTATTTGCACCATGATTGTGTGCCGCCAATTGTTCACAGGGACGTCAAGAGTAATAACATTTTGCTGGACCATGAGTTTGTGCCAAGAGTCGCAGACTTTGGCCTCGCCAAGACATTGCAGCATCAGACAATCCAGAATGCTGATATGTCTAGGGTTGCGGGATCCTATGGATATATTGCTCCAGGTCAGTTTTTTAAGAACACCGTTTACAATTATGTTGGGAGGGAATTTGCCAACATGATCATCAACAAAGACATAGGCTACTTGAAGTTATTTTATTATTTAACGTAAAATCAAACATTTGATGATGATTTACCTTAAATTAAAAGATCGCTGATACTTTAATATGATTTTGGCTTATCTAGTTAGAATCTTAACATGCATGGAGACGATTGAAATTGGTTTGAATGTGAGCAGAGGTCATCCAATGTTTAGGCAACTATAAATATTGGTAGGACACTTTCATGGTTTTGGAAAACTTAATTGGTAATATGTCCTCTACCTATCTGATTTTTTGCAGAGTACGCTTATACAATGAAAGTGACCGAGAAGAGTGATGTGTATAGTTTTGGGGTTGTGCTGATGGAATTGATCACCGGGAAGAGGCCAAATGACTGTTCATTCGGTGAGAACAAGGATATAGTAAAATGGATCACTGAGATTGTTTTATCAGCATCTCCTGTAAGAGGAAGTCGCAACATGGGAGGAGGTAAATATTATACTATGACCAAGATTGTGGACCCAAGACTGAACCCAACCTCTTGCGACTATGAAGAGGTTAAGAAGGTTTTAAATGTGGCCCTACTCTGCACCTCAGCATTTCCGATTAATAGACCCTCCATGAGAAAGGTTGTTGAATTGCTCAAGGACCACAAACTGCCATGATGTCTGTCCACAAAAGGACCCAAATTTTGCATTGGAGTGTCAGTTGGCACCACATGAAAGCGACTCATGTCTCTGTATGCTGGAAATCTTACATAGGACGAACTTTTGAGCAGATTCATTGTTAAGGATTTAATGGCTATAGGAGTAAGTGTTTAGTTACTCATTGCATGTAAATGTAAATCTCTTTTTTTTTTATGAAATGCAAATATTGTTGGATGTATGATGGCTCGTGAATCCTTTCTTTGATCAAAGTAAAAGTGTGTAGTGAATTGGAAAGTCAAGTCACAACCATAATGTCCTATTAAGAAATGCCTTCCTGCACTCTTTATACCGTATCTTTGGCACATACTCTTCTTACAAATAAACTTCCTTCTTCATTTGTTATCCATCTTCATTTTCACAATAAATATTTCCATTTTTTGTCACATTTTTAAATTAATAAAACACTATAAGTTTATTGACAATCTAAAGTAGTTAGTTTTCGTTATTTTCTTTTGTCTCTGTTTTCATTTCACTTAAAATAAGTTTTTTTGTTATATAATTTTTAATCCTTTAATCGTTTTTAAGTTCACTTAGATATCCTTAAGGTACTTTTACTTTTTATCATAACTTTGATTAAATTTTGATTTCAGTTTTTTTTTTCTGTGTGTTCATTCAACATTTATATTGTATTTAATGAAACACAAACTTTAATTTCATATGATGAAATGGGTACATATTTAATCATTTCTATTTTATTTATTGTTACATAAGAATGTTCCTTCTTCTTTGTTTTTGAGTGTTCAAGCGTCTAACCCTTTCCATTACTAAGTTATCTTTGTTCTCTTTAGTTGTTCGTTTTACTTTATTTGAAATTTTTGTCGTTCAGTGTATAATTTTTTATTATATTTTGACTTTTTAATATCTAACAAGTTGAACAAATTCTTTAAATATTTGTTTTTCAATATTTACAAAAGTAATTTCATTACTGTTATTTGTTCTCTTTAGTTGTTAGTTTTGCTTTATTCGAAATTTTTGTCTTTCACTGTTAACTTTTTTTATTATATTTTGACTTTTTAATATCTAAGAAGTTCCACAAATTCCTTAAATATTTGTTTTTCAATATTTACAAAAGTAATAGATACTTTAATGTTGTAACTCTTATGAAATTTTCATTATATATAATTATTTTACTTTATTATTTAGTTACTGGACATTTATACATTGTTTTTTATATTATTACTAATATTTATGTAACTAATTTTTTGTATTTGACACAGAATAAAAAAGGTTTATCCTGATCATATTCAATGTCTCATAATATAATGTTTTATTTGTTATAAAAAAAGGTTAATTAATATTTAAGACAATACATAAGTTGTAACTATGTGCATTATCCAACATAGATGAAAATGAAACACAAAATTTGTATTTAGTATATATGAATACAAAATACAAAAATAAGTAATAAAATTTTACTTAAAAAAATACTAGTACAGTAAAATCCACATCCATCTCATTATATCATCCTTGCCTCCTCCATCTCACGAGTAAATTTTAGTACAATAGTGTTAAATTTTCGTAAACAAAATATTTCTTATGAAAATAAACTTAATCCAGATATTCTTAACACAGTTTTGTATATTTATATTATAAATATAAATTATATTATAAAACTCACACCCACCTAACACAAGTAACACGATTGATTCCAACGTCCTAATAATACTAAGTTGTCACATTGGTAGAAATATGCCATGGTCTAAAGACAAACTTTTTTGAGATTGAAAGAATAAGTTTTACTATAACTAACTTATACATTAATTAATTATAGAAACTTTCTCACATAAATTTTATAAATATTTGTTTTTAACTTGCATAAAATGTTAATTTTAATTTTAAGATGTTTGTCTCTTCTCCAATAGAAAATTTGTAAAAGAAGCAAGTTTTGGCAATTAAGATTGATGTTTGAATATTTATTGAAGATAAGTACTAGACAGTATACAGTGGAGAGTTGAAGTAGCTCTTTGTTGGAGTGTTGACAGTATGTTTTGGTTTTTAGGGTGAAACCTAAAGAAAGCCCGAACTTTCTTCTTCATCTTTCCCTCACGAAGGCTTGGTTTTCAAGTAAGGGTGATTCCAATACAAAAAGCTGCACTTGCTGAGACCTGAAAGCAAGTGGGTATTGACAGAGAAGACCCCTCTCAGAAGCACTTCTCAAAAATATGGAGAATGGTTTTGTTAGACGGTTGAAGCACATTGTCACAGCCTCACAGTTTCATAGGTTTGATCAAGTTGGACAATTTGGATGGAAAATTAAGAACTCAAACCCATCCAATAGCTCAGAAAAAAAATAAGAAAAGAAACTCTTTTCCATTTCACAACCTTGTAAGCGTACTAATTCTATGTGCTACATAAAGTTTTGGCATTTTGGTTCATTTTTCTGTGATTTGTGTTGATAATTAAATACATTTTAATTAGAGTTTTGATTAAATTGAAAAAACAAAATAGCAGCTGTATTTGTCCATCTTGTATTATATAAACACAAAAACATGATTGGATTTAAAATTTGACTTTGTTAGAATGAGCGTTATGGGTTAGAACCCATTGAAATGGTATAACCCGAGAAAGTGAGTCTTAATTTGGAAAGAAGTATGTGTATACCTTGCGTTGCATAGAAGGTATCCACGTGGAGGGTGATGAGTCACAGAGCTTTTGAACAGGAAGAAGGAGGGTAAAATAGGACAAGAATAAAGTTTGAGTTCATGTTCCCCAGAGGGTGGCATAAAAAGAAACGAACTTAACCGTGGTTAAGGTTTAAACCTCCACTTACCCACTGTTTTTGGCTCTTGAGTTCAATAAAGTTGCAGGCATCCACACCTATAAAAGAAAGAAAGAAAGAACCAGAAAAACGGGACATTCTAGCACAAACTACAGGGAGTGGCGTCTTCATAAACGCTAACCTCTGCATTATTCTCTTTCTTCTTCTTCTTCTTCTTCTTCTTCTTCTTCTTCTTCTTCCTTCCATTTTCATCTCTGAGATAATGAGAGAGTGCATTTCCATCCACATTGGCCAGGCTGGCATTCAGGTCGGAAATGCGTGCTGGGAGCTCTATTGCCTCGAGCATGGCATTCAGGTAATCCAACTGCTTTTTTTTTCCTGCCCTTCCTCATAAAATCAAGATCCGTTTCGGATATTACCAATCCAACAACTCATTATATAACGTTACACTTTTTTCGTTTTTTTAGTTCATTTATAACTCGAATTCCTTGTTTATTGACAATTGCGTGTGGATCCGCTTTGATCTATAACCTTCTGCCATGCACGATCAATAGCAATACCTGAGTAATCATCTTCGATTAAAAAAAATTGAAATCTACGCGCGTTTATTGTAGCCTTTGTTGAGTGTGCTATATGCGAAGAAGTTATTGGTTGGAATGGATGGATTTTGAGCGTTGTTGTGTGGTGTGGTGTGGTGTTTTAGGCTGATGGGCAGATGCCGAGCGATAAGACGGTAGGTGGAGGTGACGATGCTTTCAACACCTTCTTCAGCGAGACTGGTGCAGGAAAGCACGTGCCTCGTGCAGTTTTTGTAGATCTTGAGCCCACTGTCATTGATGAAGTTAGGACCGGCGCATACCGCCAATTGTTCCATCCTGAGCAGCTCATCAGTGGAAAGGAGGATGCAGCAAACAACTTCGCTCGTGGCCACTACACCAGTACTGTTTCTTTCCCCTTTTCTCACGAATTTCACAAACTGTGCTGTGCATTCTCTTTCATTTTGTAATGACTAATAACATATTTTTCTTACGGTGATCTTTTAATCAGTTGGGAAAGAGATAGTTGATCTTTGCTTGGACCGTGTCAGAAAGCTTGCGGACAACTGCACTGGTCTCCAGGGTTTTCTGGTTTTCAATGCTGTGGGTGGTGGCACTGGTTCTGGTCTTGGTTCCCTTCTCTTGGAAAGACTTTCGGTGGATTACGGCAAGAAATCCAAGCTGGGTTTCACTGTCTATCCTTCTCCACAAGTTTCAACTTCTGTGGTTGAGCCTTACAACAGTGTCCTTTCCACTCATTCCCTTTTGGAGCACACCGATGTTGCTGTGCTGCTTGACAATGAAGCCATTTATGATATTTGTAGGCGTTCCCTTGACATTGAGAGACCCACATACACTAACCTTAACCGCTTAGTTTCTCAGGTTTGTGTTTGTTTAACACATTTCAATTGAAGTAAAAATTCCGCTCTATCATTTTATAACATCATGATCATGTTCTGACCTTTTTCAGGTGATATCATCACTGACTGCATCTCTGAGATTTGATGGTGCCCTGAATGTGGATGTTACTGAGTTTCAGACTAACCTGGTACCATATCCCAGGATTCACTTCATGCTTTCATCCTACGCTCCGGTGATTTCAGCGGAGAAAGCATACCATGAGCAGCTTTCAGTTGCAGAGATCACAAATAGCGCGTTTGAGCCGTCCTCTATGATGGCCAAGTGCGACCCTCGACACGGCAAGTACATGGCCTGTTGTCTGATGTACAGAGGTGATGTGGTCCCTAAAGATGTGAATGCAGCTGTAGCTACTATTAAGACCAAGCGCACTATCCAATTTGTTGAGTGGTGTCCCACTGGGTTCAAGTGCGGCATCAATTATCAGCCTCCAACTGTTGTTCCAGGGGGAGATCTTGCCAAGGTGCAGAGGGCAGTGTGCATGATCTCTAACTCCACTAGTGTTGCTGAGGTTTTCTCACGCATTGATCACAAATTTGACCTTATGTATGCAAAAAGAGCGTTTGTGCACTGGTATGTTGGTGAGGGCATGGAAGAGGGTGAGTTCTCCGAGGCTCGTGAAGATCTGGCTGCCCTTGAGAAGGATTATGAGGAGGTCGGTGCAGAGCCTGGGGAAGGCGAAGAAGGCGAGGAAGAGGATGAGTATTGATTAGGAAGTTTGTATGTCAGTCTGTTACTTTTTATTTATGGTTGTTTTTTGTACTTTCCTTGTCTTTGCTTTCTAAGTTGCTTACTCTGGTCCAGCACAAAATAACTTCAATGATGTGATCGTGGCTCTGTTAGAACTGAAAGGTTTATGGGCACCAGTTGATCGTGCACTATTTACCAATATATTTAGTTTGTTGTTATGTTTGGATGTCACTTCCATTCCTTTCTTTATCGAGATTTGCTAGTAAATTGAGTTATAATGTCACCCTTACACCGTGTTTGTTTCCAGTCGTTTACATCCGATAGTCTTCACTGTATACGTGATGTATATGCCATTTCAAAGTGATCTACTAATTTATTCCATTCTCCTTATTATTTTGCTGAAGTCGGTTACCTTCTACCATGAACTCTGCGCACATCCGTGAAAATTTCTTAAGGAAAGGTCTTGCATGCATGTAGGGAGATTCCTAACTTGTTTAAGTCACCCCTGCAGTGTGGTTGGAGCATTATTGCGGTGTTAAATAGGGTGAAGAAGGTGTTGTGCTTGTGGTGAGGTTCTTCATCAACTGCAGTGACAATTGTGAAACAAAAACAGTGTAGGTACTCCCTCTGTGGATGGTTCTGAGAGTTTTGTGTGTGTATAAAAAAAATATGGAAGATGTTTTTTATATGTTATGTGGGATCTCTAACATATGAGACTATATATTTTAGGTGGTCCGATAGCGGGTGACACAATAGGCTCGGTTCTAATACTATATTAAAGAATGGACTTTAGGTTTAACTCAACCCCATGAAACCGGCTCATAGAATTGAGGTTTGCACCCACTTATATACAATGAAAAACTTTAATCTCTAGTCGATGTGGGATCTCCAACATCATGGCTTTTTCACCATTTTGGTGCATTTTTTTTAATATTTAAAGTTGCCAACATCAATTAATTTTTTTTCTCAATTTGTCATGTTATTACATGTATTTTGTGATTTTTTAATTTTGGTTTTCATTTCTATTTTTTGGATAAGCAATTTTTTGTTCTCATTTTGTGTTCTTTATTATTATTTTGGTTTACAATTTTTTTGAATCAGCATATTTTGGTTATAATCTGGTTTTTAATTTTTATTTTGGTTTTCATTTTTTTATGAGATTTTTTGGTTTAGGGTTCTTATTTTATGGTTTTTTATTTTGGTTCTTACATCGCACGTTTATCGGTGTTGTTTTGTTACAACTTTATTCACTCTTTATTTTGGTTCTCATATACGTTTTTTTTAGAAATTGTGTATTTTGGTTTTGTAGGGGTTTGTTATTGAAGTATTTGTGATTAGCTGTGGTGGTGTGGTTAACTGGTGGTGGGGTGCGGTTAGCTTGTGGTGGTGGTGTGGTTAATAGTTACTGATGGTGTGGTTAGTTGTTATGGTGGTGTGTTTAATAGCTGATGATGGTGTGTTTAGCTCCTGGTATGGTGTCCTTAGTAGTTGTTGGTGGTGTGCATATTGATTAGATGAATGTGGAATCTTTATCATGGTACTGCATTAACTCCTGGTACCATCCTAAGCAGCTACATTATGAACTTCAAGTGGAGCTATCAATTATGACAAAAGAGAGGTGCACAATAAAAAATGTAAGTAGTTAACGAATGACATTGAAATTCATCAACAACAATGATTATATTTTTAATGTATTATTGTTATTTTTCATAGTGAATATTATTACATTTTCTAGTTATTTTTCATAGTGAATATTATTACATTTTTTAGTTATTTATTATATTTTGACTGTAGATATAAAAATAAATGTCTTTAATATTCTTTTTACTATATTTCAAATTATTTTTTAAAACTTAAAAAAAAAAATCAATATTGCAATTCAAGTTATAACAAAAATATTTATATTTATGAAAACTTTATATGTTTCAACAATAATAACTAACTCATATTTTCGAAAATAATTTTACAAAAATTTAAGTATTTCAAATTATTTTTCAAACATTATTTTATAATTTCCTTACAATTATTTTTTAACCAAAAATGTATTTTTATGAAAACTTTTCATATTCGAATAATGATAATTAACTTGTATTTTTTCTAAAAATAATTATTTAAGTATGAAAAATAATTTATCAAAATTTTAATTAATTCAAATCTACATAAAAAAATATCTCATATTTCATTATTTAAATATTTTTAAAGATAAGGGTAAATTTGCAAACTTACATTTTAAATCTTTTACAAAAGTTAAAAATATCCTTACAACCATTACATCACCCACAAATTTCACTAAAAATTTCTCCCAAATTAATTTTTAATCCAAAAAACTTTAATTTCTTCACACTTATTCTCAAATCTTAAATCCACTCCCTCAAATCTTAACAAATATACTCCAATTTTCAGAGTTCAATTTTCTAGTTTATTTACAGCAAAGTTCAAATTCCTACTAATTCCTACTAGAGTATTCATGTAGGAACAACATCAGGTAGAAATACTTTATAGTAGTAGTATTATCAATTTTATATCACATTTTTAATAAAAAAAATGGAACCATAAATTTAGTTATCAAAACTGAGAATATAACATTTTTTTTATCTCAATTTACATGTGAAAACTTTAATTTAAGCATGCATGTAATTGCCCAACTTAATAGTGTATTTAATAGTGTATTTATGTGTGATTGCATTTGAAAAACGAAATAAGAGGTTGGACAACATAGCTGGTATGTAGTAAGAGAAGGCATTGGAAAGGGATTCATTTGTTTACACAACTAAGAAATATAATTGGTCAACAAAGAGGAATAAATATTAGCTTTTGACTACACATTCAGTCTTCCATGTGTTGAGGTTCTTTAATAGTGTTACTTCTTTAGCTTTGATGAACTTCAGAATAGATGTGTCACTTCAAATTATTACAGTTCAAAATTGGAAATGTAAAACTAACCAAAGTATTTATTACAGTTCAAAATTTGAAATGTAAAACTAACCAAAGTATTTTTTTTATTGTGATATGAGAGAATAACAGGCCCAATTTAGTTTGATTGAATATATTATTATCTAATACTACAATACTACCATACTATATGCTATGTAAATACAAAATGCAAATGGAACTATGTGACGTTGCAGGCCACAAAGGGAGACAAAATTCAATTAACCTTATATAGTCACAGTAAATTCTTTTTTTTTTACATGGTTTGGTAAATAAAAACTAGTCTTTAGTCAACACAAGAACTGAGAAAGAACAGAGAAAGAACGGTGAGAGAAAAGTCTGTGAAAACTCATGCGGGTACTCGGGTCAGAAGTTGAAGGGAACTGAAGCCTTTCGCCTCCTTGCATTGTAGGTTCTAGGTTATTATTTTTTTATTAGAGCCTATGGAAAACAAAAAGAAGGACCAGAAACACAATTTTGTTTGTAATCAAGAATCTCAGACAAATGATGAACCTCAGGTATGGAACTCTCCTATCTCAGTTCTACCAAAGTAATGAATCTTTTTGTGCCTTTACAAATTCAGCTTCTTGTGAAAAATTTTTTTTTTTGTTCATTTTTTTCTTTCTGCTTTTGTATCTATGTTACTGTCGCCACTGAATAGCAGAGACTAAAAATGAATATCAGTCTTTGGAAGGAAAAATAATGAATTTTAAGCAAAGGAAAGGAAGTAAAGATTGATTTTTTATTTTAAAAATTCACTTGATTTTTATAACTTTGACAAAAAAAATTGTATTATCTTCTTTTCTTCCATGTTGGGTATCTTAGGGTTGTCATCTTCTTAATTGGAATCACATGCAAAGCAGTATCTGGAATGTCTCAGATGTGAAGAAACATAATATGTATATATTGCAATTTGTGTTGTTTAAATACTCCTTTTGAGTTGATTTAGATGAATATGGTTATTGACAGACCAAGCGAAAGAATGCACAACCAAATGTGACTGTTGTTCCGAGTGCCAAAATTAACAGTTCCTCACCTTCACTTCATGGTGCACTTAAATCTAATCAGCAACAACAGCCTTCAATTGTTCAATGGCCCTACACTCCTCAAAATGCCAGAGGACAGTCCTTGGCGATGCACTTCCCCACCCAAGCATCACCACCTGGTGCCTTAAATCAATGGCAGCAGTATCCACATCTGTTTGCTCAGGCAGCATCATCCTTTTGGCAGTCTCATCCACCCTCCGCTGTGGCAGGCCCATTACTTGGAGCAAATGTCAGTACCATCTATCAACCATTCACTGGTACTGGCTTTTCTGGAGCACCTTCCTCAGCAACACACACACTACCTCCTAATATGTGTTATCATTATCCGTTTCCTGGCTTTCCATGTAAGTATGCAACTCTTACTATTCACTGGCTTTCCATGTAAGTATGCAACTCTTACTATTCACTGGCTTTCCATGTAAGTATGCAACTCTTACTATTCACACAGCATGCGGTACTTGGTACTTTATACAACAGTTATTTTAGACTTGAAACTGATACGGATGTCACTATTTGAGCATGTTGAATTTTACTAGTTAATAGTTCACTGTCTTCTATGTTATTGTCAGCTGAAAAGCAAGAATATAACAAACTTTAAAAATTATTGGTGACAACAGGACTATAATATAATGGCATAAAACAATATAATAAAAAGCATGAGTCAATGTATACATCTAGACATTATAAATACTATACTATAATTTGTATATTATTGTGGTATTCTCATCTGATTTAGTTTAAAAGTTTAACAAATGAAAGTAAAAAAATTGTACAGGTAATTATTGAATTGTTCAACATTGATCGGTCCTGAACGGGATCAATATTTTGCTTCCTTTATTGTCAATGCCAGCAACATTAGGGTGTAGTAAACATAATTTTAGCAATAACATAAAGTTTGATAAGTTGTTTACAGGTCCTTGGGATCCATCTTCTTACATGGCTCAGTTATACCAAATGCAGTATCCTTATATTCACAGTTTTCCTGGTGCACTTAACTTTTCTTCAGCAACTCCAAGGGTGCCAAATTGCTTAACTTCTGGAGAGCATTCTTCGCAAATAGGAAATATCACACCGCCTTCAAAACTTTCTCAGAAGCACCAACAACTTTGGGAAGCTCAGGTGAGTACTTCTCTCCATCTCACACTCAAATTGTGATAATTATGACTTCTAGTGTCTTGAGTCTTGACTACAAACATGAACAACTTTCTTTCTTACAGACAGAGGAGAATATCCAGCTGTGGAGTGTGATAAATAAATTGCAAGCTGAAGTTTCTGATTACAAGGATCAGCTGAAGAAGCTTGAAGAAGAAGTCTCCTCATTCAAACAGAAAGCAGAAGTGGCTACTAAACAAGTTATTGGAACAACTCAACCTTTGAAAAAGAGAGGGAGGACTAGACAATCGATGGCCTCTGAAGATGCATTAAACGAGTCTCGCCTCCTTGCTGTTGGTAAAAAACCTGCAGTGTGTAACTCTTTCTCTCAGAATAAATCACACTTTGAAAAAGTTACATCACCCATCAAGGTTATTCTTAAAAAGGTGGGAAATAAAGAAATAACTACTTCCACCACTGCAATGGTACAACAAGAAAACAATGTAAACATCTTAAATGCTGTTAAAGATGTGAACTGCAAGACCCAGATTAATCAGATTTACCCAATTAAGTCTGCATGTCAATCTCATGTTCATCAAGAATATCAGGGAGTCCAGACATGTGGAATTGGAGTAAATGCTAATTTTGGAAAGGATAAAGACTTGAAACGTGTCAAACAATGACATGGGTGTTTCATCTAATAAACATATTGGAATTACAGGAAATGGTAATATTGGGTTGAAGTCTGGCAGACATTCGCCAGACACTGCAAAAGATGTATCAGGTGTTGCCCGTCAGAGTATATTCCATAATGGCATTTTCTTCCAACAGAGAAGAAACATAAATCCTGGATGGAGTTTGAGTTCTGAGGAGGAGGATGCTTCAGAAGATATGGCAGGATAGGGTAAAGATGAAAATGAAGTAATGGGAGATGACACTAGCTAGGCTGCTGAAGAAATTGGTGTAACAAAAGACTTAGGTGGTTGGTTGCCCCATGAGTAATGCCTTTGCAACTACTCCAAAAGGTATGTTTATTTAACAGTTGGCAATAGTGTTTTGTCAAAGAGTAATGCCTTAGCTGTAGATTTTTTGATAATGTGGTCACTCTGATCAACTGGGATAATCATCTAGCTTGGTGAAGGGTCACCCAGTTGCCTATAATTTTGGTATAAACTACATAGAGCAGTATGTAGATTTTTGTTAATATTTTGCCATATCATTCAGGGAATTACAAGTGGTTTGTGCTTAATGATTCATTTGTTTTATGTAATTTTTATAAAAAAATCATTGCAGTTATATTATAATAAAATATATGTGAAAATAAATTAATATAAGACCAGAATATCATTTTCTTTTTATTTAATTTTTTTTTATCTACAGAGAATTGTAAAATATAAGGATGGATAAAAAATCCATAATTATCCAATTCATATTACTTTCTCAAATTCATTTAAATAGATTTATTTTAAATTCAAATCCTTAGTTAAATCTAATCCATTTAACTAGATTTGCATTGAAGGTTAAATATAAGATTAGATAATTTTTTAGATTTTAAAAATTCAAAATTTATGTACTAAATATTTTTTCATTAATTTTTATGTACTAAATATTTTTTCATTACTAGTTTTCATGATAGTTCTCTAATGTGCATTAAGGCTATTATAATAATATCTATATAAAATACATTAACAATATGTTTTTACTATACTATTTTAAATATTTTTACTAAGGATAAAATATATATATATGGAAAATGATATATTTTTTATGATCATATTTTATTTAATGACTCTTTCTCTTATTTTATAATTTTCATAAATTTAATTGATAAATAATATGTATTGAAAATGATGTATTACTAACAACACTTTAGGATTTTTTTACATTTTTGGTATATTTTTACAAAATTATCGAAATCAATATTTTTTAAAAACATAAATATGTGAAATCTTATTTCAAAACACAAATTTTAATATAAAAAACATGTTCTAAAACATGACTTATAATAAATACAAAAGTAGTGGTTTGATTTCTCTTTTAAAAATATAACTAATTTAAAAAATAATAATTTCTATTTTTTCTAAAGTAAAATATATAATTTTAAAATATATATTTATATGTATATATATATATATATATATTAATTGTTTAGTTTCTTAATTTCCTTAAAAATATTCTGAAAGTAAGAAAACCAACACTCGAAAGAAACACCTCTACCGAACATATCCTGAGAAAATATAAAATATATTATATATTATAATTATACTTTGCCTTACATGTATGTCTATCAAAGAAAATAATTTTAGAATGTTCAAAGAAATTCTACAAAGATTTAAATATTTAAATAAGAAAATAATAAATTTTAAATATAAAATAAAACGATTATATACCAAACCCCTAACTTAAAAAAAAACTTACATGTTAACATTTATAAACTATAAGTGATATAATTACAATAAATAAATGATACTATAAGTTAACAGTATAAAAGTCATACGAATTATATTTTTTTATCAATTAATAATTTAAATTTTTTACACTAATATTATTCTGATTAAACTCAAATTTGATAACAATTAACGTTTCTGGCAAAAAAAAACACTCAATTAAAGTTTATAAATAACTTAACAATATGAATTAGCCACAATATTTAATTGTCTTAAATTTATTAATCAAAAGAGTCAATCCCTTGGGTCTGGAAGTCAATAACTCTATTTATAATGGTTAACATATAATTTATTATTTTACAAATAAAAAAACAATCAATAGTTTCAGCCTATTAATATTACAATTTTGTCTGTGTTATTTAGTTTATTTTTGAATTGATGAGATGTTGATAGTTTTTAATATTTAGTCGTGATTGAATTGTTAAATTATTTATTTATTGCATGTTTGATAAAGATTTTATTTTTGTCAATTGTACATCAAATTTAATCTAAATAAAAAATATGTATTTATTTTACTATTGGCACCACTGAATTACTTTTTAAACTGCTGACCAAGGTGAAAAGATAAAAATATACTTCTAGTATTTACTTAAAAATACCTCTAAATACAGGTTTTCATTAAATTTAACTGAACAGGGCATCGTCTTTCTGTTTTTTGTTTTTTCAAAATAAAATAAAATAATTTAAATTTACTTTACCATAAATAATTTATCCAATATTTTTTTGAGAAATTTAAAATAATTTTTATGTAACTAACATATTTTAATTACTTATAAAAAATATTTAAATAATCAACTTTGATTGTTTAAAATTAGTGTTTAAAAATAATTTTAGACAAATAGTTATATACTTCTTAACAGTTATTATAAATTATTTAATACTTTATTTGTCAAGAATAAACTTTAGACAATATCATATTTAATATATATAAAATATATAATAATTATACTACAGTTTTCTTATAAAAATGGTCAAATGTTGTGTATAAATTTATCTCTACATACAAATATTATTTCAAAATAAGTATGTTCACCATATCTAAATCAATTATTATTATAAATAAGTATTAGTACTCGATTAAATAATGTGATAAAGAGAACTTTTGAATATATATTTTTTTATTTTAGATGTTTTATTATAAATAGAACATGTTCTAAACTGTTATCTACGTTATTAATATTCATTTATTATTTAAATTATTTATATTCTAATTATAAGTTATACATGGAGGATTTACTGATGAAAAATAATGACACTGAAAATATTTTTTTTTTCTATAGTTCAAGTTTATAATTTATTTATAAATATAATGATTGACTTCAAGTTATATATATATATATATATATATATATTATAATTATAAAAATAAGACAACTTAAAATATCATTATTACTTATAATATTTATATCTTGTTACTTATGTATACACTATTTTTAAAAAAATTAACTTATAAATTATGTGTAAAAACCTTAATATGCAAATATAAAAATTTAGTTATATAACAAGATTGAATAATATATAAGATAATTATGATTTTTTTATTTTTTTATAAATTATATTTAACACCTTAAACCAATTACATATTTTAATTATATTTAACAAAACTATTTGATTAATAGTAGTGTGGTTCTTTATAGTTCTCTCTTTTTAATGAAGTATGGAGCTCATCTTAATATACAATATTGCAACAGGTCTAATTCAACAAAGTATTATTTGTTTAAATATTTCAATAAATTCATAAATTAAAATAAGTGTTGTTTCTATAAACTTTACATAAACACTCATATTAGTGTTATTTCTATAAACTTTACATAAACATTCGTTAATGAAATAAAAAATACTATGAATATTATCTAAATATAATTATCTAAGTCACTTTGGGATTTTTTTTAATTTTTATATTAATAATTTTTGTTTGTTTTGATATTGATAGTATATGACTTGCTATTCAAATATTAACATTTCATCTCATATGTCAACGGTAAGTTTTGTTTAAAGATGATGATAAAATCGATGTCCTCCGCAACAATTACCAACATATGAACACAATGTGTTTAGCTTGGTTTTAGGATAATAAAATCTATGATAAACAAAAGAACTTCTATGTTGAATTTTCGATTGTTGATTAATAAGCAACTACATGTGGACGAAGACATCATGACAACAATATTTTCAAGAATAAAAGGATTTTCTTGATATGTCGTGGTATATGATATATATTTATTTGAAAAACTCAATCAGCTGTTATTGAAATTAAGATAATAGTTGTTTTAAAAATATAACTTTAAGCGAAATTGTTTCTTTCTTACTTTCTAAAGGAAAGACAACTCAGTTTACATTTTGTACACCGTTGTTAATAAATGAGGAATGAACTTGCAACATAGTTCAAAGAAGTCTTCGAGTTTGGCTTTTGATGAAAATCAATATGAATACAAGATAAAACACTAATGATAAATAAATTATGCTTTGAAGCATTTGATCAAACTTGACATATATTATGAAAGTTGTAAATCAAGACCATAGTTAAAAATGATTTGGCTAAAGTTTTTGTATTTGGAGGTGATTTTAGGCAAACTTTGTGTGTTGTCATCAATAAATTAATTTGAATTGTGGAAAAATTGCAAAGTTTTAAGACTTTCACAAAATACGAGATTAAATACTACGAAAACAAATGAAAGTGCAAGATATATCAAAGAATTTGTTGATTAGATTCTCAACATTCGAGATGGAGACTTGGACTTAAATGAAGATGGTGAAAGCAAAATTGACATACCACAAGATATTGTAGTTGAAAATAATGAATCACCTTTACTTTCATTGGTTGAGTTTGTTTATCCTTATTTTTTTTGCATAATATAATGTCTCATGGGATTTTTTTGTGATGAAACATTATTTTGCCCTACAACTTAATCTTGAGAACAAGGGAAAGAAAAAAATTATTTAAATTTAGAAAGAAATGAAGACGCAATTCAAGGTGAATAGTTGACATAAGGGTTTTTGAATGACATTAAATATTTAACGATTCTCAATCATGCACTTAAATTGAAAGTATGTGTATCTATAATACTTTTAGAAAATATTGATAAAGCAAATAGTCTTTCTAATGAAAAAGGTTTACAAATAAATTATTTGGGGAAAATGTTATTTTTACTACAATAATTAAAGGTAAAAATATTGGTGACAAATATGTATACCAAAAAATTAATATAAATAATTTAACTTTCCAAATAAATAAATTTTAAATATAATAAGTGATAGTTACTAAAAATGTTAACAAGCACAACTAAAACAAATGTTATTAATGAATATTAACATCGAACCAAAAATAAAATATTACATTTAGAATTAAATAAAAAAGAGTTGTTGATTTTGGTAACATACACAATGCACATATATTATTCTAGCATTTTTTTTCATAAGTACATATGTTAATATATAGAATTTTATGATGTTTTTTATTTACTTTATAATGTTATTATTATTATTATTATTATTATTATTATTATTATTATTATTCTAATTCAAATATGTTACATCAAATTAAATTAGCCTTTTTCCATGTGTTTTAAAATTTATTTTTATTAATAAATATTAATTTTTCTTTAAAAAAAATTGTGTGTCGCATATATTCAAATAACAGTTTATGTACATTTAGGATATAAAATCCGTAGAAATAGAAATAATCAAGTCAGAATGTAAATTATACCCGAATACCATTCATTTAAGCAAGATACATGAGTACTGATGGTTTAAAACTATCAATTTTCTTTCACATCTAAATCACAACTCTATAAATTATCATTTTATTATAATATTTTCTTTATATTTTTATTATTATTTTAATATAATATTTTATTATAAAAATAGTTGTAGATAACATATAGAGGTTCAGTTAAAAATAATAATTTATAGAGGTATAACTTAGATGTGAGAGAAAAGTAATAGTGTAAAAATATCATCCGATATCACTAGGAGAACAATAATTTATGATTTAATATTAAAAAGGTATGATTGGACATTATATTAAATAGTTTATAATATTTTCTATATAAGCACTCTTACCTGTTAATTCAGAAATGAAAAACTGCTGATAAGGATTCACGGAGCAGAAAAGGAATGCTGAGAGAGAAATAAAATAAAATATTAAATGGCAATAGAAAATTACACGTGGGTGAGTAGCAACATGACTACGTTACAGCTCCATATATTACGAGTCTGAGAGGGATAGAAACGGAGTTCCTAATAATTCCTAATGCAACTCTGCCCTCAATAGGTTAAGAACAACTACAACACATAACCGTGTATTTTTATTTTTATTTATTTTCAAAAACTAATAAAAGTCAAACAAACTTTCTCTCTATCTATACTTCT
This sequence comes from Phaseolus vulgaris, assembly GCF_051622355.1. Lineage (NCBI taxonomy): Eukaryota > Viridiplantae > Streptophyta > Magnoliopsida > Fabales > Fabaceae > Phaseolus > Phaseolus vulgaris. The sequence continues at coordinate 1,097,705 of NC_143499.1, forward strand.
CTCTGTAATGACTTATTCGAGTCTTGGAAACAGAAAACAGAGTGTGACGACCAGGTAAAAGAAGTACGTAACACAATTACAATTAGTGATAGCCATTGTGTTTTGATTCCCCAAATTCGCAAACACCAATTTTCATTCTCTGAAGAAATTTGCACAGTTAAAGAGATGGAGGAGGCTGAGAAAGCGAAGTGGAAACCCCCGAGGCCGAAACGAATATGTTTCTCATTCGCAGCATACACCAGCACCCTCCTTAACCACCTAAAATCCTCAAACGTTGTAATCGACGAAGGACTCTCCGACCTAGAACTCCGAAACCTAGAATCCAAATTGAAATTCTCGTTCCCACCGGACCTTCGCGCGATCCTCCAACAAGGCCTTCCGATATCACAGGGCTTCCCCAATTGGCGTTCCTCTTCAACACAACAACTCCAAATTCTCCTCAACCTCCCCGCCTCCTTGATTCTACGTCGCGTCTCCAACACGCGCTTCTGGCACCCCTCGTGGGGCCCGCAGCCGCCCGACCCGACCCAGGTCCTTCGCCGGTTGTTAAATGATGCGCCGCGGCTCGTCCCGATTTACCGGCATTGCTATATTGCCTCCTCCCCTGACGCCGCCGGGAACCCCGTGTTCTACGTGGACGACAGCGGGGATGTCTGTTTGCTGAGCTTCGATGTGTCGGGGTTCTTCCGGGAGCTTCTGGCCCGGGAAATGGATGAGCCGGTGTGGGCGGCGACTGCGGCGAGGAGGGTGAGGTTCTGGTCGGAGCTGGCGGAGGCTAGGTGCGAGAGTTGGTGGTGGTGGGGCGGCGTGAAGGGGGAGCTCGGGGGGTGCTTGGATAGGATGGTGTGGAAATTGAGAGAGGGAGGGTGGACGGAGGAGGAGATACGCGAGATGACGACGGTGGAAGAGAAGAAGAAGAAGCACGAGTTGAAATTGAAGGACAAAGAGGCGATAGCGTGGCACGTGAGAGTGCTCTCCTTGGTTTTGCTGCGTGCGGGGTGGAGCAGGGAAGATGTTGTGTATTCGCTTGGGGTAGTTGGCGATGAAGAAAAATCCTGCCTCGAATTCCATCAAGAACCGTTAGATCAACGCAACGCCAACATCAACGGCTTCTAACCTCGTCACTTCTCATCCCTCACCACTATTAGTCAACCTGTCGCCTTCAACGACGCATTTTTTTCGCTTTTTTAATGTTTTTTTATTTAACATGTTCGGAGTATAATTAAAATTATATAATACATACAAAAACAAGTTAGATTCTACAACTATTTTTTTTGTAAACAAAAATTGATAGGCGATGAAATTGCAATTGCAAGACCTAGTTTTATTTCTCAGTTTATGTGGACTCAGTTTTATTTGACCTAAAAATAAGTTAAATTATTATTAAAGGAACTAACTAATCCCTCGTTTTGGTACCATAAAAAAAGGAACCGAATCATGCGAGTTTACATGGAACATGACAATTGAATTGACTCGCCTTATGCGGGAGATGTGCTTCTGTTTCAAGCTTCCTTCCTGGACCACAATTACGCAATACATATCTGGTATGCTATTTTTTGTGAACCCAAAAGCATTACGCATTTCTCAGTTCTGGCGGTTTTTTTTTTGTTCTTTACTTGCGTGATCATGAGATTTTTAAATTTTGATAAAAAAAATGAAGAGGGTGTAACAGATTGTCACGGGTGTAGCCGTGTAGAGAAAGGGTTATTGAGTTAGGACAATTGGGCACACTGAAAGTGGAATTGGGGAAAAACTCCTCTTTCTACTTGTTTCTGGAAAAGAGTTGGGCTGGGTGATTTCAGTGACACGAAAGAGGGCTTCACCACCGGCCAAAGAAAAATGCTCCGTGTTTTGGAATTACTAATCTCCACATTTTGGATCCTTAGCAAAATTTAAGCTTACCTACCTCAATAGCCTTCTTCACAAGTTGTACAAATTCTACATATTTCGACTTTTATTCAATGACAAGATCAAAGCATTTAAGCAACACTAGTAACTTTGTTAACTTTTAGATAGAACCCAAACCTCACTCACCTATTTTTGTGTAAAACAAGCCCCTTCTTTATTTATTTATTATTAAATTAAATGAACATTATTTATCATTTTCGTATATTAATGAATACACTCTGTTCCTGATTCTATACCCTTGATCTGCTACAAATGGTTGTGCAATCAAGGGTGCATCAAGCTAAACCACAAAGGTAATAGAGATGCTTACTCTTGGCCAACTAAGCTTCCTCTTCAAATCCATGGTCTGCATTCACTCTTCTTTCTTCAGAAATCAGCACATTTCTTTTCATCCAAACTCCCTTTTTCTTTCACTCTTTATGCTGCCTTTTACCCCTTCCACACGCACAACGAAAAGGTTATAAGAAAAACTAACTTCATATTTTTTTTTATTAGAACAGAGGTTTTAAGAAAAGTGTTAATGATTTTTATAAGAAACTCTCATCTTTAATATAATAAAATGAGATATTTAAATTCTTAAAATTAATAGTTAAATCTTAGTAGTAAAATTTAAACTTTTCATTTTTTTTTCTTAACAATAATATACAAAATTAAATTTTTAAGTTGTAAAATATTGAAGTGCAAATGAAATATTATAAGAGTGTGAAATTTTGTAAAATCTCCATATTCCAAAAAAAAAAACTTCAAAAAATAAGATACGAGTTGAAATATTGTTCTATTTGGAACAATAACCTTTGTGCCCCTTAATTGTGAACATGCATGGATAGATATATTACAAACAAAATGTGTCTCAAGGTGTTTCTAAAAGACTATAATCAATATATTTCAATTCATAATCGATTACAACTCCCATATAATCTTTTAAATTCTTGATTATAGTCGATTAGATTCACTCCTGTAATTATAAATATTTATTGAAGTAATTTTTTTTGTTACATTTTATAAATTTTTTTAAGTATGGTTAAACATAAAGATATGCATCTGTCTACCATTAATAACAATTAAATCATTAAATTGTTATTAAATATATAATAATAAAGTTATTAATTCTTTATCAATAGTTTAAGGTATTAAACTTTGATTTAATATTAACATTTTATATTAAAATTAGCTTTATATTCACATTAATTATCAATGTTATTTTTATATTTTTATATTAGAAAAATATTAAAATAATCACTATTTATTATTATTACTAATAATTATAAATTACAACGTTTTTAAAAATACAAAAAAAATTAAAATTTAAAAATAATTAATTATAACCTTAAATATTTTAAATACTTATGTTAATTTTATATTAGCATAATTTTAAAATCATTTTTTAACCGAATTAATTTTTTTAAATAAAATTATATGTATATATTAATAATATAAGAACAGTAAATAAATAAATATAAATTATAAAATTATTCATATTTATTAAACATTTAGATGAAATGTTATAATCATCCCCTTCAACCATATTCTCCTTCAAGAATGGTTTCAAAATTTTCGAGCAATAACAATCAATACCAATTCTTATTTACAAATATTGTTCATAATTTTAATTAAAATTGTTGAAACTGAGAAGACGATTCGAACTACTCCTTGATCGGTTGGTAGGTCTGTTCCTCACTTATTTCTTTTGGTTGTACTCCTACGCTTTCACTTTTCCATTTCTCCTCCTCGCTTGCTCCAGCCTCGAATGGTACCTGCAAAAGACACTCCGACACTCAAGTCAGACTTTGCACTCGACACTCAGTATTTAGTGCTAGATGATTGCGTACTTTTTGTCGTTAATGGACCTAATAAAAACATATTAACAAATGTTGGGTCATTAATCAGCTGCATGTGGATCATGTCGGTCGATCTGGACCGATGTAGTATCGGGTGCCAACTCTCTCACCCTAGAAGCCGAACTCCCCTGCTGCACTACCATCGGGTGTTTCTTCCTTAAACTTTAATACCATAATAAGTGAACTTTAAATTTAACTTAGCTTTATAAAATCAACTTATAAGATGAAATTTGTATTCACTTATATACTATGAAATGTTTCTATTAATAATTGATGTGGGATCTTCAACACCAATCTCTCTACTTTTGACTGCTTTCATCCTCTTTATTTTTGTTTTCATTTTGTTTTCTTTTATTACATTATCATCATCCTTGTTACCTTTGTACTCATTCTCTTCATTTTCCCCGTTGGTCAAATAATTCTCTCTTCATTATCTTGATCTTCTTTATGCTCAAGTTTTTCGTTATTATGACGAGGGTCCTTTCTCTCCTGATTGAAAACCCAATTGTTTGTTTTTGTAACTTCTCCAACATAATACAGCCTTTGCATCTCGAATTTATGTCAGATATTTTTTTATTTTCAAAATTGTTCATTTTCCTATACACCTGCTTAATATTTATAAGAAATATCATCGTGTCATTGATGGTGAACAACTAACTACGTAAGAACCCATTAAAGACAACAAAATAATAAAAAGAAGTAAAAAAAAATACTCAAACTTAATTAAAAAAAAACACCTAAAAAAAACATATTTTTTTATGGAGCATAGTAAAAAATAATCTAGGTATTAAACATATGTTGTTTAACAACGCTATCAACTTCTAATTCAAATTATCTGCACACAATAATGAAAACAGAAACATTTTTTTTGGGTAAAAAATTAAAAGAGAAACGTATTCGTATTTGTAGCTAAAGAAGTTCGATATGATGAAATAGTTCGTTTGTGTCTTTTTTTAAATAGTTTTTATTTAAATTAATCATATCTATTTTTTTTTTGTATTTCTTTGTCTAATTTATTTATTTTAAAATAGACATGTTCTATTTATTGTAAGATACAAATTCTATCCATTTTCTAAATAAATACATTTTAAAAATTATTTTTTTCAAAAATATTTATTTTAAATTTAAACAAAACAAAAAATATATAATCACGTATAATCAAATTATGGTACACATACTTGGTCTAATGGTCAGTATTAAAATTTTATAGAATAAAATAAATTAACAAAATCTTTCTTAAATTTAATTAAATTATTTTTTGTTCGACCTATTTAATCTCTAACCATTTAGACTAAATTAGTATGTAAACTTAAGTTATGGATTAATTCTTTTTATAAAATACTAATAATATTTAAAAATAAAAACTGTTATTTTATCAAAATAATATATATGTATTATAATTTTTCTATATCTAAAATTAAAATTAAATATATTAATATATTCTTAATTTTTAAAAATATAAATTTTATTTTATATTTTAAATATAATCCATCGAATCGAACCCACTGAAGCAAAAGAAATTTATTAATTGGCGTTTGACACAATTCACGCATATAACGCTTACGGGAACCAAGGTAACAGAATTGCAATTCTGTTGAAATTTAAAATAGGGGTGTTATTTGACCAAATTGCAATATTAAAACCATTTTTCTCTAAACCATAATTAAGCTAATTACAGTAAATTCAATTTCAAGATTTTTTTTATTTTAATTCCGAATCATCTTAATCACTTGATAATATATTTTTGTTTAACTTTTTAAGTTTAGTGTTTAGACCTTTCATCTATCTTGGTTTATACGTTAATATATTCACAAGATTTTGGAATTAAATTTTTTAGTATACAAAAATATAATTTTTTTCCCTGTCTTTAAACACATCATTTTTATCAAACCGAAGAAGAGTATCTAGTTTAAAATAATTGTTGATATAATTTGAAAAGAATATTATAAAATTTAATAAATTTATGCATGGGACAGTCTTTACTGAATCAACGCATGAACATTAACTCGTATAAGAATTTAAAACAGACACATATGTATAGCAAATATAATATAATTATATTACTAGTTTACATAAAAATAAATAAATAAAATTATTAACCATTTTTAAAAATTTCACTTGTACTACGTGGAAGGTAAAACGACGTCGTCGAAAAGAAGAGTTAGGTCCGGGTACCCTATCCGAATTGCAATTCAAAGTGTGGGATCGTATAGTAAGTCACTTACACTCAACACACTCTCTACCGTTCGATTATCCACGGAGTTTGGAAAGGAAAACCTTTCTTTATGCTTATCTTCAAGAGGAAAACCCCAGAGATCAAATGAAATAGTCAAAATAAAAATTAGGTCATTTTTCTCTTTCTCTATCATTTTCTCACTATTCCCGAAACCGACAAGAAGGAAATAGTAGGTGGGAGTAATCCATCCCAAAACCCTCATCGATCCAATGACCTCTAAGCTAATTGCTTCCAATCTCCGCCACCACCTCACAAAATCAGCCAAAAGCCTCCGCCGCCAGCTTCTCTCCACCTCCACGGCGGTGGAGGCCGCGGTGCCGGAACACGATGGGAACAGCTCCTCGGGAACGACGATGAAGGGCGTTCGAATCTCCGGAAGACCCCTCTATCTGGACGTTCAGGCAACATCTCCGATGGACCCGCGTGTAGTGGACGCGATGCTGCCTTTCTATCTCTCTCGTTTCGGAAACCCTCACTCTCGCACCCACTTCTACGGCTGGGAATCCGACGAGGCCGTGGAAAACGCGCGCGCTCAGGTCGCGTCCCTCATCGGCGCGTCCCCCAAGGAGATAGTCTTCACCTCCGGTGCCACAGAGTCCAACAACATCTCCGTCAAGGGCGTCATGCATTTCTACAAGGACAAGAAGCGGCATGTGATAACCACGCAGACGGAGCACAAGTGCGTGCTCGATTCCTGCCGCCACCTGCAGCAGGAAGGTTTCGATGTCACCTATCTTCCTGTTGAGTCTGACGGGTTGATTGATTTGGAGAAGCTTAGGGCTGCGATTAGGCCCGATACGGGTCTCGTTTCGGTGATGGCGGTGAACAATGAAATTGGAGTGGTTCAGCCGATGGTGGAAATTGGGAGGATTTGCAAGGAGTTTAATGTGCCGTTTCACACTGATGCGGCTCAGGCGTTGGGGAAGATTCCGATTGATGTGGAGAAATGGAATGTGAGTTTGATGTCGTTGAGTGGGCATAAGGTTTATGGGCCTAAGGGAGTTGGGGCTTTGTATCTACGTCGGAGGCCAAGGATTCGGGTTGAGCCTCAGATGAATGGGGGTGGCCAAGAGAGGGGGATTCGGAGTGGTACTGTTCCCACTCCTTTGGTTGTGGGAATGGGTGCGGCGTGCGAGGTGGCTAAAAACGAGATGGAGTATGATGAGAAGAGGATTTGTAGTTTACAGCAAAGACTCCTTAATGGGATTAGAGAGAAGCTTGATGGGGTGGTGGTGAATGGGAGCATGGAGAGGCGCTATGCGGGGAATTTAAATTTGTCGTTTGCGTATGTTGAAGGGGAGAGTTTGCTAATGGGGTTGAAGGAGGTAGCTGTGTCCAGTGGCAGTGCCTGCACTAGTGCTAGCCTGGAGCCTTCGTATGTTTTGAGGGCGTTGGGAGTGGAGGAGGACATGGCTCACACTTCTATTAGGTTTGGAATTGGGAGGTTCACTACTGAGGCTGAAATTGACAGAGCAGTGAAGCTCACTGTTCAGCAGGTGGAGAAGTTGAGGGAAATGAGTCCGCTTTATGAAATGGTCAAGGAAGGGATTAACATCAAGGATATTCAATGGGCACAGCACTGATCATTAAGCTTTCCAATTGCTTTTCAGTGCAGGTGATGGGGAAGGAATAGTGATTGGACTCCAAGTCTAGCTGTCACAGTTGCAATTGCCGGTTTTCAGAAATTTCTTATTATTTAGCTATATACTGTATGTCGAGGTTACATTGCAATTAAAAGTTTACCCTGGTGGAGCTATTTATACACCATTATTTTCAATTATTTGTAGTTTAGCCTGTCACTGGTGTTTATGAGGAGGAAAACATGTATTGGTACTGCCTGGACTAACCCCAATGTCGGCGTAACTATGGTTTCAGATGATCACATGAACTTCTCCAACTCTTCCTAGCTTTCCCCTTCCCAAGCTTAAGGATTACCTGTCAAGCTTAGCAGTATCTATGTTCTTGGATGGTGGAATAGGAGAAGCAAGAGCAGGTACCATATTTTTTGTTTTGTTTTGTGGTAGTTTGTATTAAACTCGTCTAGTATCGAGGCACAGCCTCTTTCGTTATATCTAGCATTACCTTGGTGATGTCAATAAAGGTTGGTCCAATTGGGCTCATATCCTTTCTACTCTTCAAAATTGAATATACATTGTTCACTCACAATTTAATAAGTGCATTCATTGAAATAATTAAAGATTCTTCTACTTAAGAGGTGCAAACATTACAAGAATAATCACTGCACTCCAACCCCCTTAAGAAAGGATGACCTGAAGATGCACAAAGCTTTAATTACTATATGAAGTCAAATGTTCACTACTTTACCCATTCAACAGAAAAAGCTTGAGATTAGAACTGGTGACTAACTAGAGGGTATTGAAATGGGAGGGCACAGAGAGGCGGTGAAAACATAGAAGGGAGTTGGAGGTGTTCAAAGTCTGGGTATAAATGGGTCTCATCTTTGGAATGTTTGTATAAAATCCAACCTAACCCATCAAACCCTCTGATGCTTGGATTGAATATAGGGTTTAGTGTTGAACCTGGTTAATTAATATGGCATATTTGAAATTTTAATTTTTTATTTATATATATTTAGTGTCTTCTCACTTGCACAGGTTGATAGTTTCTTCTGTGACAATTTTTCTTTCGTTCATTTTTTTTTTTGTCCATCTTTTACTCTATGTCCCGTGTTTTCTTGTGTTTATTAGTTAGTGGTAGTATTTTGTACACTGGCCATTCATTCTTCCGTTCTCATTTACAAGTTTCAGATTAGAATTGATGTTCGTTCATTTTAATAAGTTTCAATTCATAACATATTTTTGTATTAATTATTTCAAAATTATTATACTTAATAGGAGTTAGAGAGTGACTAACATTTAGGGGAAAGAGACAAAAGTATTGATGACAGATTATTTTTGACAAAAGAAATATAAATTTAGAACTATTTTATTGTCATAAATTAAATTAACCATTTTTCTTCATCTTGAGAATTAGGTAATTCTTTGCACGTGAAAATGAAATTAGGTAGGGAGTGCCTTCATTCAATTAGTATTTATTGTTTAAAAATGTTTTATAATGGTATATAAAAGGGTTTATTTAGTTCTTGAAGTATAAGAAGGGTTTATATTTTGTATGCTTTTTTATTTTAATATCCGATTTAAAAGTTATATTTATATCTTTGTGTGGTCAATCTAGTATTTTATCCAATTTAAGAAGATATATTTGTAGCTATGTCTGGTCAGTCTAGTATTTTATCTATGAGTTCGGACGATACTTATAAATAGTGATCTATTTGCTATTCTTAATTCTTGAAAACAATGACTTGAATAAACTCAAATAAAAAGAGTCATATATGGTATAACTATTTGAAATAAAAAAGAAAAAAAATGCATGTACAATTTAACTATTTAGAAGTCACATATAAATGTAATTTGAAGACAATAAAAAGTTCTCTCTTTAAGATTTTAAAATATTCCTTTTAAATCTAACCCAAATCAATTCTCTATTGAATTATTTTTTTATTCAAATTTAATAGAAAAAATAAATTAGACCCATTCAAATTATTTTGATTAGTTTGGTTTACAAATATGATATAAACTGCTCTTTAGTCAACCCACGAACACTCTGGATGGAGTGTGATGAAATGTGAGAAATTAATCGATATAGGCGTTTTTGTTTAACGCCAGATGAAGTTAAACGAGCTTGTGTTTTACCTTCAATTTAAAGTTAATTGAGAACTCTTCATTTTCCGCGCATTGAACATGAGTTTGAAGTTTCAAACGTCTAACTAAAACAAAAAAAATAGAAGAGGAAAAATAAGATTATTTTAAAAAATTTACCTTAACCGGAATTGAAAAAGAGAGAGGAGTATATTTAGTAAATAGGAAGATATTAATAGTAACTGCCCTGCTCTTTTGTTTTAGGGACGTGATTCACGTCCCTACAATGGGTTATCTTCTTTAGGGCCTGTAGGTTGCAGTTATGCCTCCATTTCACTTGGATCTACATGTTACAATTGAGGCTGTTTCTTCCTTCACCTCTATAGGTTTTTCTACCACCCCTTACAGAACGTGAAATACCTTTTTATCCTTATCGTGTCGAGTAGCTTCATTATGTAATCTGGACATGACATGCATATGAAAAAGGATTTTTGAATTACATAACCCGAAAATTAATCATGAATCTGAAAAAAAGAGTTTCGGAGTTTCGGATTATATAATATGGAAGTTAAATACAAATTTGAAAAAAAACTTATGTCTGAAATATTACATAGGAATATTTTTTTTTTTAAAAAAAAAAACTATGAAGGTAAGAGAAGAATATATGGAGGAAGAATATATGGAGGTGCAGGAAGAAGTTGCCTTACAATTGAACCAAGATTACTCCCGCATCTATGCTCGTTTTGTTGAGTTCAACATATTTCTTGGGCCATATCTCATTCATTTCGGAGGTTTTTCAGTTCGGCTCCTACTATTTACACTCCCCTTAATTTCTACTTCATTCCCCCTTCCCTAAATCCTATTCCTTAAGGTCCACTTTGGTTGTACTCTCAATCCTTTATACCTGTTTTTGTCTTTTTCTACTCAATATTCAAATATTATCTTAATTTTGTTTTACTGAAATTATATTAAATTCAATTGTTCATAAGAAAATTGAAATATATTTTATTATTATTTTCATTCCAAAAAATACCTTTCAAATATAATTCTAAAAAGTAATTTTGAGATAGTTCCCAAAAGTTACCTTTAAGGATAGTTTCATAAAGTATTTTTCGGAACTGTTCTAATGATGGATTTTTATTCATTTTTCAAGAAACAGAAAGTAGCTTTAGGACGAGTCAATTGGTTTGTATAACTTCAATGCTGATAAAGTTGGGACGTGGTTGTTCATACCCAACTTTCAAAAGATAAAAAAAAAAGGTGATAAAGGGAAAACACGTGAAAACTAGAAAAAGAGTTTATAATAAATGGAACTATTTCGGAAAAAAGGAAATTAAAGTTAAAAGATATAAAATTTGACATACAAAAGAAGGAAAGGGGAAGTGAACTTAACAAATATGAGAGTGTAAATAGCTATACCCTATTTGTTACATTCTAAATGGCCTATCTATAAGGAAGGAGGGGTAGTGGAAGAAATATGAATGAGAAATACTGCAAGAAAAGATGCAGGGTGATGTATAAGAGGTAGAGGAAGATTTAGGTAGATTTTTTGTCTTAAGTTGTGATGAGTGTGGTTAAAGTGAATGGTAAGAACTTGTAAGGTGGCGAAACCAAAATAATAGAGGCAAGTCATGTGATTGTTGAAAATGCATTTGGGTAAATGCCAAAAACGATGTGGGATAATTTGTGGTGAATAAATCCTGACAAAGGTTATAGATAGAATAATAATAAAAAGAATGTGGTGCTTTATCACTTACCGCAGCAGCTGCTCCATCAGCATCAGATGGGAACTAAAGTGTTACTGGTGTATGCAGTACATTTTATTTGTCCACGCCACAGGGATGGGCCATCTTCAAAACCGTGTTGCTGATATTTACAGCACAAAAAACTTGAGAGAAAGAGGCGTGTATATATCATGTCAAGTTTGTATATGTATGGGGGAATTGGAATCAGTATTCCTTTTCTCATCGTGGTCCCCAACCCTACCTTTTCAGTTGTCTCTGTCTTGACCTTTGCTTTCCACCAACATTCCCTTTAATCTTTTCAACTTTTTTATGCATACCATACCAAGCTTATGTTCATGGACTTCCTTGCTTAATTCCCTTTCCTTCAACTCTCCAACCACAAAACCTTCTGTTCTAACAAATGTTGGTAAATGTTTTGTTGTTAAGTAAACATTTCTCTACATGCAATGAATGTAATAATTAAGTTAATCAGAGTTCTGATTTTGATACTAAAATTGGGTAGAAGGATTGAATTTGCAATCAACTACTGAACGAAAGATATGCTACAGGTGATGATGATGATGCTGCTTCATCATGATTTTGTCTTTCAATTAGACGTGTTGGTACTAAAATGAATTTCCCTGATTAAATTTAGCTTCTTTGGATCTGAGACTCAGACCCATTTACGGTTATACTTGGTATAACTTTTGGAAAGTTGCATAACCATTTAAATCGAGAAGAGGTCAATGCATGTTCTTCGTTTTCAACAAGTTATGCTCATGAAATAGAAAATAATAACTATGCGCATTGGGTTCAAATTTGCTTCACGACAAATGGGTTTTCGAAGGGTACTACTGTTGCATCTTATTTTTATGCTAACGCAGTCGCGCAAATCCATCAATCATCTATTCAATCCACAGTATGGAAACCATTATTGTAGTGACAGGATATATGTAAAAGAATAAAGTTTTTTTTGACATTCTAAAACCGTTTTTTGAAATAAATAATAATGTTTTTTAGATGTTAAGTGAATGAAATTAGTATCAAGTTATCATTTAGTCTCTTTTTTCCCATAACTAGAGCGAGTCAATTCTCATTTTTATTTAATTTTAGAAGAATATTTTCTAGACATCAACGACAAGGACTCAAAATAAGTAGTACATAGAAAGAAGTTCATATAACACTCCACAAAGTTTGCTTTACTGAAAACAGCATCTGATCTGGTGCCTTCTAACTGTTGATACACCAATCAACATGTTCAAGATGGGATGGGTGTTACATCATGTGACTTCTTATTGTGTTGTCATTTTGAATAGAAATCACAGAGTAGGATTTCCTTCCAACTAACCATGTCCCTCTGTTCATGGACTCAGCAGTTTACCACCACTTTATGGAAAAACTACTGCCAATTTCTTAGGATGCTAGAAAATTTTTAGCCCTCTATACCATTCTCTGCTTCCTTTCGGTGGCTAGTTATCAGTGCCTATTATGATTTCACCACACACACAATATAATTCACTGTATAGTCAAACGGTGGCAATGCATTCATAATACATCTTCATCATGTTCTACAAGCATAAGTGATGTCCAAAGTGCGACTTTGAACATGTTACATTACTGCTTATTTTAGTACTTATAGATATTCAGCAAAATTATAGTGTTTTTAATGGTATGCTGAGATGATGGACTAACTAGAATTGTAATATGCCTTATTGTTAATTTTATTTATTGGCTTACAAAATCATTATGTCATAAACTGCTTGAAATATATCTATACAAATTTACAGAATAGATTGATCACTGCAATTCAGGCGCGTGGCTCACAGCATATGAGAAATCTACTTGAAAGCAACTTAATACTCGCTCAGGACAAGTAGTGAACAATTAATGTCTGTTCACATTTTGGAATAATATTATAAGAAAAAGAGGAAATTTAAGAGTACAATCAGATGTTAGCTTGTCAATTTTTCTTTGTTACTTTCTCTGATTGAATGTGGCAGGGATTGGCTCCGTCTTTAGAGAGTGCTCCAGGATTGCTCAATAAAAAGAACATAAAGAGTAAGGCACTGTTCATGGTGCTGTTCTTTCAAAACTTCAAAAAGATTGATTATATTCTTTAATCTCACGTTATTGCAGGATTCTCAAGGGAAAACAAAATAAAATATCATTATAACTTGTGACCAAATTCTCTGTAATATATCTATACAAGTTAGTTACATGTCAGTTATATTACTGTCGTAAAATCACTTTTCTCATTTGTGCGTCTCCAATAACATCTCGTATTACTTGGGAAGTTTACCAACATGTTGGCCATGTTAACATTTATGTTATTCCATGCATTTATATCTTACAGAAAAATAAAAGAAATCAAAACAGAGAAGACGTCACTCCAATCTCCGTGTCCATCTAACTATCACCCCAGAAATGAACAAAAGCAGCAGTCATTTTAAAAGCTGCTCTAAGCAAGTTAGCACTCATTTTAAGTTTTTAGTTCGCAGAATCTGCTTTAGAGAAGCAGAAGTGCTAAATCAACTCGCAAACTGCGATTTACACAGCACCCGCAAATGATACAACTAAACATTTTCTGCAAAGAAATGGGGACAATTTACTATAGCAAAATAAAAACATGCCTCAGAGAGAGGTCATTGAGAGGTAAGAACAATAAAGACTAAAAAAACCAAAAGAATTACTTAGAAATGTATATTCATATACAAAATTGGCAAATTAGTTGCTGTCATCCTTGATTATCTAACAACTAAATTGTGGAACAATTGAAATCAGGGGTTGAAAATACGGTTCCCACATTTGCACTTCCAACTCATGGGCTTGTAGTTGGACCCACCTTCTCCCGTTGTAAAAGCAATAGTTGACAGAGTTGAAGAGTTGATCCTCCCGTTCTGCGCTTGGGGATTTGTAGGTACCTGAATGGCCTCACAGTGTCCACAAGACCTGCACCTTCTCTCGCATCTTGGTGGCCTTGAGCCTATCTGTGCCCTCACCACTGTTTTCTCATCATGCACTGTCTACACAAATCACCATAATTTCTCATCAAGTTAAGGTTTGTGATCAGTAAACAATCACTCATGTTAATAATTAGCAGGGAGTGAAGAGCCTCTTTAAAAGTAAGCTGGCTGTACCTGATAAAATCCATTCTGTTTGGGAGTCTTTCTACCTGTTAGAACAAAGAGAAGAGAATTGTTAGTTGCAGTTGGTATTGGTGTCCATTTGGAAGCTTGGAAAACCTCTAACACATGTATGTACCTTCAGTAACAAGTCCCAGATGGGTCCAACTTGAAATTATGAGAAAGCAGAGAGAAATGGTAATAAGAGTGAGTCTTTGGCCACAAATAACATGGTGATTATCAAGTGTCATTGTGGTGTGGAAAGAGCACAGAGTGAAGAGAGGTGATGAAGAAAGAGAAATTGAGAAATGAAAGGACGGATAGTATAATATAGGATAGGATGAAGCAAAGAGCACAAAGTGAATGACAGGGTAGAAGGAGGTAGGAATAAATATATTGCTAAAAAGAACTTTTCATGTTGAAGTGATGGAACATAGAAGGACAAATGAGAAAAATACAGAGGGGCAAGAAAAGGAGGAGCCCCGAAAAGGGAAACACCTCTCCTTTGGTCGACGAGCCTCTGTCAAAACAAGAAACCAAAGATTGTATAATAATTGCTGCAACTGCAAGGGAGAAAGCATAGACATTACATTACAATTACATCCCTGACTGAGAACTGAGAACCCCAAATACATGATAGTAGATAAGACAAGTAGAATATATAAACAGAAAAAGGCCACCAATTTTCACCAGATGTGAGGGAAAATCTCCCACTAAAGGACATGCATTTACAGCTGTAGATTTTTGTTCTTTATTCATTTATTTTACACATGCTTGCATGCATGTATGTGTAAACTGCTTTTAATTCCTAACTTTGATTTTATTTGTTTTGTTTTTTGGTTTGAGGTGTAGCATTGGTTTTGTAGTATATGTCAGCAGAGTAGTCCCACCATAGAATACATATAAAACGGCCTCTCTCTTTCTGTCTGAGTGTGGGAAAGAGAAAGAACATAATCTCTCTCTGGCTTCAACATTATGGTATTATCTTTTTACTCTATCATTATGCAATCACAATAAGATCCTGGCAATCATTCTTCTTTTTCTCTGGTTGGGGTTCGGTAAATCTGATGGAATGATTCAGAACATGCATTCCTTCTGCTGTCTTTCATACTCACACTGCTAAGCTAGCGACTAAATAACCAGCCTTCAGCCGCATACCAATGCTTACATAATAACATCTTTCCCACGCTTGCATCTCTTGTCGTTTTATCCATTCTTCTTGTCGCTCATAACACGCTAACCACACACATGCCCAATAATTCAGGTATAAACCTCACCAAAATCAGACTCGTTAATCTATCCTAATTAACTTCCACTTGCTATGTCCATTTAGATTAAAGCATAGAAACTATAACTTTTTACTTCTGGTAGATGTGGTATAATATGTAAAGAAAGGTTTCTTTCTCTGGAACTTATTCCAACACGTTATTAATCGCAGAACGTTGATTGTAGTACATATTGACAAATTTGGGCTTTCTAAACTTCAAACCTTTTTTTCTTGTTTGTGAAAAGATAACATGGCCCAATTTGTTGTACCATGAATGATTCTCCACTCCTACTGTGTAGTCCAATCAAATGTTAAAGGCTGAGCCAACCCACTTTCTGTGAGAAAACAAAATACGAAGCAACCCACGCCCACTTCATTATCATGATAAAAAAAGTTACACCTGCAACAAAAAGAAACATTTAAAAACTGTTTCCATTTTTTCTTTCTAAAATAATCAATACAACAGCACAGGATCTTACAGATTAAACGCTTTGTACAAAAACTTACTTCTACGCTAAAGTTGTTAAAATGGCGTTTAACAAAAGTTTATTCAGCACTAATAAATTTTAAAATATTTTTGCATTAATTACTCTTCTTCAAACTATAATTCTCTTAAAACAATGATGTCTATAATCAATCACGCTTATATAAATAACATGTCATTTACTTTGATGATGAAATTTGTTAAGCAATGTTACTCAACTTTAATCTTTGTAAACAGTTTTATTGAAAATGACCTTTATCTAACACTCATAATTATATTTTTTTTATCATTTATTGAATCTCAAATAAATTCATACAGAGTAGAAAATATATTTCTAATTTATTCGTGAAATATTCGGCCTACAATTAATGATCACCAAATATATATTAAAAAAAAAATAAGAGGTGAATTGATTATTTTCAAGTAAAGATAAGCTTAAATTATTAAATACTCAGCATGTAGGTCATGTGAGCCCTACCTTAGAACCTTCAGTGAAACTGTTGGGTATGAAGTCACCAATTGAATTGGGCTAACTAGACACCATGTTCAGTTAATGAGCTTAATCATTGTATCTTCTTTATAATTTGTATTTAAAGATATCATTGTAATTGGGGTGCAACAGAACATAATGAAAACCTAATAATTGTTCATGTGGATGTAGGTTGCAGTTAACGACCGAATCACGCTAAATCATGTGTTGTTTATTTTCTGCAGTTGATTAATGAGTATGTGTTGATTTCGCGTGTATTTTTTCCCCTAAAAAAACACAAGACATTATGGGATAGTCAAGTTTGGTTCAAAGAAAAAAAAGTTGTTTTGATAAAAGAAAAAGGAAGTAAGCTTGAATTTTAATTTTTACTAATACAAACGCTTTAATCTCTTTCTTTGGATACTTCATCCATAAAAATCATTCTAGCCGTAAAATTTTCTTTTAAATATTTAACATAACTACATAAAAAATCAAAACTCAAACCTATAATAATTTATTAAAGTAGAACGATATCTAACAATCATTTATATATACGCTACTCTCCTAAGAGTGTGGAGTTTAAGGATAACAAAAAAAATGCTTATAGGGAAAAAAAACGTAAATGAACCTCTTTTAATGAAGTGAATAAATTAATTTAAAGCTATTGGTAAAAAAAACATGAATAATTAAATAACTATTTATAATTTAATTTTATTATTTATATTTTCTTTAACTCATTAGTATAATGAACCACAAAATGTATGGAACCCTTCACTCCTTTTCACATTCAGGACAATCCCTTATACTTTCAACTTTAATCATCTTAATTAGCAGGTGGGGTAATATACGGATCTTATTTTCTCTGCAAATACAGTATTAGGTAGCAGGTACGATATTACAGAGATTTAGTCATCATTTGGATGTAACATTCATCTGTTCGAACAATACAGTATTTCGTACCAAATAAAAATCAGTAAATGATTTATCTAAAACTATGTTTATTTAGAAAAGACGTTTTGACACTATGAATCAGGAAGAACATTCAATTGGTAATTCATTATAAGAATATAGTAATATATATAATTTTTAATTTATTAAGTGGTGAATTGCTTCTGATACTTTTTAGTGTTTCAACCTATTAGTTCTGTATTTGAAGCTGCATCTATTTTGTATCACAAAAAGCTTTCTTATTATCCACCCATTTGAAGATAAGTTGTAAACAAGAGTTAACATGTGTGGCAAGTTCATGTCTAGAAGTCCACATCCTCATAGAAAGCATTCACCATGCTACAACGAATATCCTGTTGCTCTGTAAGTAATTAGGACCATCAATTATTTTGTTGTTGTAGTATTAGTGCTTCTTCAAGAGCCAACCATGCCAATGAAGTTATTTCAAGTGGGGTCTGTGTGTTGTTCGGTGCATGAAGAGAAAGGGAAAGGAGGAAATCCGAATCCATTTCAAATTCTATCTATGCTCACTGCCACTCACTCTGTACTGAAAATGAACTCTGCATTTCAAGCCTACACTAATTTCCAACCACACTCATGATATGCATGCTATTCTATATGGCTGATATTGACACAACACCAGATCCTTCCTCAACTCTTCTTTTCTGTACGCACAAATTTAGTAGTGTAATGTACTCTTCTACAAAAACTTGAATTCGAAGTGCTAAAATTCAACAAATCATCGCATTTAATTGCCACAAAAATGTGTTCAGCTTGCCCTAAATGATTGATCCAGCTCGAGGGAGGGAGAAGTAGTGAACAGGTTGAGTTTCTATGTGCTGTCCAACTAGCCCCCTCTGCTGAAAACAAATATTTACCAGCTCCAAATCACTGACCCAGTTCTTTATTTTCTGCTAAAGGTGGAAAAAAAAATTAAATGGCGCTTAATTGAAAACATCATTTCACTAAAAAAATAAAGTATATTTGTGAATTTTAGGACTTTCTGAGCATGAGAAGATGACGAAATCCACCACTGCAAAAGGAACAAACTAAACTTAACATGAAAACTTGAAACACGACCACAAGTGTATTATTAGGGGCAAAATATAAATGGTTGCCTCCAGCGGATTCCAACAACTACAGAAAAAGCACACAAACTTGAAAACAGATTGATCTGAGCTTATGTTTGGTTTTGAAGATGGTAGAGGAGGAAGAGCATAGTGAAAATAAGGTTGTCTATTTGATTTAGTAGAAATATTGGGTATGAAGCTAGAATTAACTGGGTTGGACTGAGTAAACATTATGTTTAGTGGATGAAAATTAATCATCATGTTTTCTTTATAATTTTTATTTAAAGAGATCATTGTATTAAACTAGTTCCATAATTAACGATCCAATCACGTTATTTATTTTTTTATTAATTCGTAATTATATATATTCCTTCCACGTTTTTCTCATAAAAAAGTAAAATAGTATTAATTTGATTTTACTTGTATTTAGTACATAGTATATTGTATTTTATCCCTATCTTGCCGACACTTGGGTACTGTTCTTGCACCCCATCACAGTCAGGGTTTGTGGTTCCCAGCGTGACGCTAACGAAGCACAATTAAGTGCATTTAAACCCCAACCTCGTTACTGCACCTACACCCAATAATTTCTTAAACTTCAACCTAGCACACATTTCAATACTCTCCCAAATTCTTCACTAATGACTTATAGGACGGTGCCGTATGGACTTAAATACCATCTTTGATTCACACTTACCTTAATTAAGGACATGTCCCAGGGATTATACTAGTTTAAGATATGTATCTTATGCCACTTTCCTATTAGGATATATTAACACAAATCCAATTTAAAATTATATCATTTTGAGTTTTAAAAATAAATTAAAGTATGTGTTTTATAGCATTCTTTTACTACAAGAAAGTCTTAAAAATAATAAAGTAAAGTGAAAAATAAAGATTACATATAATAACTTTCGTGACCAATATGCCCTAACAAAAACATAATATTAAACTATAGTGATATTTTTTTAAGTTTATACAACAAATAAATTTTCTTTTCAATATGATTTTTTAGCATTTTATCTCTCTCTCACACACATATATAAATTAAGATCCTAAAGTTCATTTTTTTATTGTTTCTTGTGTATTTCTTTATCTCTTGGACCCTCTCTACTTCTATTTAAATTTTTATTTTTTTTCACTTAATTTATAAATAAATCCTAGCATCAATTCTACTTCATTATAATTGAATTTAGAGTAATTTTTTTATTATAGTATTTCTTTTAAAAAAATCTCTTTTAACCTATTACGTTAGTGATCAATAATTTTATTGATTTTGTTAATTGAGAAAAGTTATTCTTTGAATTAGATGACCATTTGTTAAGAGTTTTAATTTGATCGGTTATGTCTTTTAAGTCTCTTAAATTTTTGGTGCAATCCTACCCATTTTTTAGTCATTATTTGGAAGTAACTTTTAAATGAGAAAACTATCTTGTTGTTTGATTGGGAATGGAACTATTGTTGGATATGTGTTTAATGTCTTTGGTGTGAAAAAATTGTTTTTTAATTTAGGTTAGTTTACATTGATTTTTAATTTGATATTTATTTAGAAGAGTCAAAATGGGGGTATAATGGGTATGTTAGGCAAATTATGTGTTATACAAAGTAAACTTGTTGGAGTAATTATAATAAGAAATATCTATTTGGAAAAATGTTTTTGATCTTTTACAAATTTTGTGTTTTTACACATCACTTCAGCGTTGATCTATTGCTCAAACAATGATTTTTTTTGTTCAACTTATTGTTTGGAAACTTGAGTGAGAATGTATAAACAATTATTTTGATAATATCTTAGTGTAATGATATTATATTTGTTAATAATGTATTCTTGTATTTAATACCTACAAAACACAATAAAACACAATTGAGTCAACATGAGTCAACATATTCTACACATATATCATCTCAAATGATTCCATACAATATAATTTTATACATCACTCAAGTGAGAAGGTGTAGAATATGTTGACTCAATTGTGTTTTATTGTGTTTTGTAGGTATTAAATACAAGAATACATTATTAACAAATATAATATCATTACACTAAGATATCAAATCAAAATAAAATATGAGAAATTTCTTAGACATATGATGTAAAATTATAGTTATATATGTTAGTCTAGTGAACTTAACTTAATTCATAATTATGGCATTCACATGTAAATCAAATTTTTTTTATTAATTAGGTTTTATTATTTAATAAAACATCCTTAATATAATATTTCGAAATGCATATGTTTCTTATTTATTTATCTTGAACATATTGAAGTAAGATTCGTTGTAGACGAATAATATTTTTAAACGAATAGTATAACATTAGATGAATTAGTGAATATAATTAAATTATGACTATTTATATAAAATTATATGTTGATTTGATTCTTAATAGTTTACTTTTTTTTATTGTTTTTCTTATTGTGATTATATTTTATACATAAGGTTAAAAGTTCAAAAAATAAGTTTAAATATTTGTAGACATAATACACATGTATATTCAATTTTTAAGATATTTGTATTTTGTAAACAGTATTAAATATGTTATGCCTATTTTCAGTATTAATTAGTTAAAGAAATATTTTATGATAATTTTCAGTGTGTAATTAACTAGAGAATTTATACCATAAAAGTGAACAGTCATATAGTTTAGGATTTTATGATCAAATAATAAAGATTTAAATATACTAATTAAAATCATGTTAGATTCAATGTGGAAGTTGGGGCTCAAATGCCGTTCTGCTCAATTTACTCATCCTACGTCATACAGAAGAAGAAAAAAATCACTGCACACGTGTTATTTCTCAGCATTCTTTACAATAATTAATGTTTCATCATTTCCCCTTTTGGTGTTAGTAGAATAAATTTATTCTTAAAAATAATTTTATAAATTTTATGTAATGAAAAAATATTGTTGTTGATATTAAGTTGTATAGTAATATTTAATATAAAAAAAATTTATTTAAAAAAAATTATAAATTAAAATGAACTTATATATAAATTATTTTACATTTTACCAAAATTCTCTTATATTACTTTTTAAAAAATAATTCACTTGATCCAACCTATATATAATATCTTAAATGATACTTAGACGCTCGGTTGATCAGATTTTACTATTTATAGTTAATTTTGGTTAAATGATATCTTTTGGTTACACGATATATACATTAACCTTTTTATAAAAAACAGAGCATTACAAAGGTATTATCAATTGTTGAGACTATATATATTAATTTTTTTTCTTCAGTTGATAGCATATTAAAAATCACAAAATCACCATATCACTTTGGATAACAAACTTCTTAAGAATTGATAAATTAACTTCTAGTTAATAAGTTAATTGGTAGTTGATCATAATTAGTAATTAATAAATTCATAATTACGAGTTATTGTACAAACTAATAATTAACTTATTAAGTTAGAAATGTTTAATAAACTAATTGGTAAAATAAAATAAAATTTATATAAATTTATATTTTTAAATAAAATATACTATTATGTAATTATAATCTTAAAATTTTAAAAATAATTAAAATTATTAATAATTTTATTTATTTAAAAAAATTTGTATATAGTTTTTTATTTGAACAAATCATTTTATTTAAACAAGTTGGTCTAATGGGTATTAAATAAATGTAGTTCTTATTTTATTTTTTTATAAATTTTAATCTCTTAATTGAAACTACTATTGATTCTTATAATTTTTATTTATGTAATTTTTCACATAGTGAAATATTTATTATTTAAATTTATAATTTTTTTTAATTTGAATGATATAAAAAATTAAAGAAATAACCAAAAAATATTAAATATTAAATATTACATTAATTAATTTCCTTTATAATAAAAATATACTAAATATAGGAGATAATAATGAAAAATAAATAAAAAGACTATAAACTAGAATATATTTGAATTATATACTACAAACTCCTACAATAAATTATTATTAAATCATTATTAATAATTATTAAATACTTATTAAATAATTTTGTATAAGTAAAACTAATTTATAAACTACTAAATAAGTTAACATTTAACTTAATTATTAGTCCCAATAAATAAATACTTAATTAATGTATTTAAAAATATAAATATAATAAATAAAACACAATTAAAAAGGTAAGACTCATCTCGATCTCTTACTCTAACAAAATAAATGATGACTATTAAAAAAATTATTAAATATCAAATAATGTAAAGATAAAAAATAATTATCATATAACAAGGTTTCAACTTCTAATTATTTTAAGTTATAAAGTAGTTTTTAATTAAAAAAATTATAAAGTAGCTTTTAATTAAATTAGTGATTAATTTAGAATCTAAAATAGTTATTAGTTAAAACCTATAACCAAAGTTAGATATTAATTTAAAAACCACTTTATTAATTTTTATTAATAATAAAAATATTTAAGATATTAATAATTTTTTAATTTATAAAATAATATCAAATTTAGTTAATATAATAATTAATTTTTTATTATAAATTATAGTATATTTAATGATTTTTATTATTATTTTAATTTAATAGTAAATTAGTTACTTATCATGAAATAATGAAATAAGAAAACTAGCTCATTTAGAATTTAGGATTTATATATATTGATTTCTTGTCAACTAACATGATATAATAAAAGATAACAAATTATATAAAATTACAACAATATTATTTTTTGAATTCCATATTATTGTGTGAACTCTCTTAACACACCAAAAACTTGTTAACACTACAACCATATTATTTTCTGAATTCCACTAAAAAAAACTACACTTAACACTGTAATTATATTATTTATAGATTTAACTAATGGGAAAAATGCACACGCACTCTTCGAATTTTTTCTTGAAACTTTAGTTCTCAAGGTTAATGGCAATATAACTCTCCATCCCGGGGAAAAAGTTGAAAAATAGTAGTCACAACTTAACTAATTTACTTACTTTTTCTTTACATGGCATCTTATTTTAAAGAAGAAAAAAAAGGTAACCATCTCCAGCACCCCTACTTATAATAAGTGACTGAAAAAAGAAAAAAAAATTGTTAAAAAAATCACATAAATAAATATGGATGAAATGTTTGATAAAATAAATGATTATTACTTATTTATTGTATATTTTTCTCGTTATAGTGTAAGAATGCATAACATTAACTTTCTATGCAGGTTTATATGCAGTATAATGCTTAAGTATATATTGGTTTGCTTTCAATGTAGAAATGAGCAGCATTTGGGTTGAATATAGAGGTGCCTGAAAGACACATTCAGTGCATATATGCTTCTCTCTCTTTAACCATTAATACTGTTCACTTTCACTGCCTTACATACAATGCACACGCTCAGAAAAATGATTAGGCAGCAGAGGACAAAAGTGGTGTACCAAGCATGAATAGTGTAGGCCATGCTGATTGTTTGCCAAAAGCTGGATGGAAAGCTATGCTGTTGTGACGCTTTCATTTCAATCACAATGCTCCTATATAAATACCACACTTCCCTCCCTCCAATTGCATTCCAATTTTACCTTTATCTTTTCACTTAAACTTCCTCATGGCCACCATCAACACTTTTGGAAACATTGATCTCTATATTCTTTTGCTATCATGCTTTCTAGTATCTGCTGTGTGCGTCTGGGGGCGACCAGCCACTTTTGTGCAAGACTTTCAAATCACGTGGTCAGAGTCTCATATCAAGCAAATTGATCAAGACAGAGCCATCCAACTCATTCTCGACCGAAACTCAGGTAAAGCCACATAACCTTAACTTATTCCTAACTCTTCTCTTTATCATTTGGCTCACGCACTCTGCGTCTTTTCCAGGTTGCGGTTTTGCTTCCAAAAATAAGTACATGTTTGGTCGTATTAGCATGAAAATCAAACTTATACCCGGAGATTCTGCAGGAACCGTCACTGCATTTTATGTGAGTTTAAACGTCCTTATAACATCCATTTTGTATGTTTAAAGAAAAACAAGGTTTGAACTGAACAACAACGCATTAACTTACTTATTGTTATTATTATAGATGAACTCTGACACCGACAGTGTACGTGACGAGCTTGATTTTGAGTTCTTGGGGAACCGTAGTGGTCAGCCTTACACAGTTCAGACAAATATCTACGCTCATGGAAAAGGGGATAGAGAGCAAAGGGTGAACCTCTGGTTTGATCCTTCATTGGATTTTCACACTTATACCATCATGTGGAATCATCATCATATTGTGTAAGATAAGATATAGATTGGAGTTGTAGTAATAATAATTAATGAAGTAAGCATTAGAAATTGATATTAGAGAGATGTTGGTGTGCAGGTTCTACGTGGATGATTTTCCCATTAGAGTGTACAAGAACAATGAAGGGAAGGGAATCCCATACCCAAGGATGCAGGCAATGGGAGTGTATTCGACGTTGTGGGAAGCTGATAACTGGGCAACAAGAGGGGGATTGGAGAAAATTGATTGGAGTAAGGCACCCTTTTATGCATATTACAAGGACTTTGACATTGAAGGGTGCCCAACACCAGGACCTGCCAACTGTGCCTCTAATCAAAGTAATTGGTGGGAAGGGGCTGCATACCAAGCTCTTAATGCCATTGAAGCTCGAAGGTACAGGTGGGTTCGTCTTAACCATATCATATATGATTACTGCCAAGATAAGTCAAGGTACACACTCATCCCACCAGAGTGCATTGCCGGCATTTAAATCCAAATTCACCTCACTTCAATTCTCCATTCTCTACTGTCAAAAATTATATATAGTTTCTTCGGCAGACTTAATTTCAGTTTATCCCTTGTACTGTCTACGTCTCTCCACGTGAAATAAATGTACAACAACAAAACTAAGGGTAAATTATTGGGTCCCCATACCCCATGGATAAATTCAAATTAACACTTCCTTGTTTGTTTTCTTTTGGAAGAGGGCAAATGATTATAGTGTCTGTGGGGGCCAGGGCTATGTTCTACCAGAAGAGGATAAGTCAAAAGCCATTTCTGGATCCATTATGCAATTGTATTTTAGTGCGCATGATTGCCGATGATATTTTTGCCTTTCTCATGTACCAAATTTCATTCTGTAAACTTCCTCTGTTTCTATATAAGCAAAATTGGTCTACAACATTACACAAACCTTCATCAAACTGCTGCTCCTCTATACTTAACTCTAACTTCGCTGTTTTATTATTTTTTTCATTTCTTATGAATCTGAGTTATATGCTCCCCTCAAATTTCTGACTAATAAGAGAAATTTACTTGCATCAACCATTTGAAAAAAATTGGATGGATGAAGTATTGGTTTCTGCAAGATTGTTGATCTGAGTGTCGAATCACAACTTAACTTATTATTAACTCAATTTATAGTTGGGAAACTAAGATGTATCCAAATGTTCTGTTTTTATATTCTTTTTTAAGAATCATTCATTTCAATACTTAAAAAATCACTCAAATGAATAAAAAAGGATAAATTCAGATGAAATAAATTGCAAAACTCATGAGATATATTAGTAAAAAGGATTTAGTAAAAAGAACACACTCGAAATACTGGTTAATGAATAAGTTATTGGAGCGGTGAATATATTATTTTGATTGATCTACATTTAAATTATATTTTACTATATAATACTTAATATTTCAAATAAAATGTATCATAAGATATAAATATTACAATAAATATATAAATATAATACTTAGTTTGTAAATTGCATGACCAATTTGATATGTAACTCGAACCGGTCACAAAACCAGTATTTCATGACCAATTTGATACTTAGTTTCTGTTTCTGATTCAATCGTTTGAGTCTAGCTGAGTTTTATTTTTCAATTCTCAAGTTTAATTTCCAAAAATTCTAGCTACATATACCGGAAAGAGTGTTGTATGTTTCAAAGTGCTTCCAATTATAAAATCTGTTTTTTAGTTTCTGTAAAAACATTTTCCATCTTTTTGTAGTATTTATATCAATATAAATTACTGGTTAAAAAATTCAAATAATATATATAATTATCTTGTTGATATTAAACCAGAAATATATTACTTTATTAAATTATATGCTTAAAAATCTAACAGTCAATTTTAAAAACCAAGTGAGAATCTCTTTAATTCACTCCCATTGACTTTCTAAGTAAATCCTATTATGAAGATTGAAATAAAATTGAGTTTTCTTACATTTTTAAGAAGACACTTTACAAAACATTCACAAGTATATAGCTCAATGACAATCATCAAAGGAGTGGGAAAAAATGAGAAGATTTGAGGGAAAATTTCAAGAGTGCAGAGTGTTTTATACATGGAGGACTTTATGTAATACTACAGTAATAATAATAATAATAATAAGAGATGGTTTAATGAGAAACATTTTACTGCTGTCAATTATGATTCGCTTGTTAAAAAGTTTACCAGTGCATAATTTTTGGTCCACTTTCATTTAGGCAAGTATCTAAACTCCACAATGCGTGAAGTATTTCTTGTTGAAATATCCAAAGGAACATTCACAACAATGAATGACGATAGGATTGAAAACTTGATACATTTATTAAAATCTTTGAGTGCATATATATCAGTTCAAACACCTAAGCCACAAAAATGAAACAGTAATTCTCCTATTCACCAAATAATTTCAGAGTTTAGGATTCTCAAAAAGACGTAGCTGACAGCAACAAATGCACTTTTAAAGAGGTGGCCTACAACAACAAATTCCAAATAAATGAGACTTGATTCTTCAAAACAGAAATGCAACTTGCTCAAAGAAGAAAATATCAAAATACTAATTAAATTCCAACATTTCTAACTCTATTTTCCTAACAAAGGTCACCTTAGTTTCAATGTTTTGTCAATTCAGTGGAGACACTGTGGTGAGCAAGAGGACTGAAATTCCAGCGACAAGATAAGAAGATCGTAAGCTCTTTCGGATCCAGTGGTTAAACATATATGGTTGTTGCAATCACCAAAATCAATTTAAGTCTGGTATGCATTAACAAAGTCAACTCTCTATAGACTTAGTAGCTCCTGACGGTGCTGCTCTTCAGTTCTTGTTTTCAAGTAGGAGGTTGGCACGTACCTTTCCATCCTTCTTTTCTTCACGTCTTTTCAATGTCTCTTAATTCTTCACCTCGCTTGATGCATTATGCAAAGGAAAAAAAGTGACTACTGCTATTAGTGGAGGATGGAACTCTCTGTTACTAATCCTTGAATATAAATAATTCACAAAATGGGTTCAATACCAACTCAATATGTTCATTTATTGATGGTATGGAAATTATAATGCTATTCTAACCAAATAAATGACCAACATGTCATTTTTCTTATACATAAAAAATGGAAGTAGTTTAGACCAAATTTGAAGTAGGAGAACAAAAGAACATTTGATTTCTGAAATGGCCAAAGATAGTTTCCAATTTTCACTGTCACATCCAGTTGCAGCCGGATTTCTGATGGCAGACCACCTGAGTCATAGTATCTCGGAAACATTAGCATATTTGATATATTTGTTTAACTAAAATTGCCTCAAAATTGAATTTGATTCCCTTTGTCCTTGGCATCAGTGGCAGCGATAAAGAAAACAACAATGGTTGGATACGTTGGAAACAAGGGGTGTACCACATGTTTTATACCTTGGATATCATATAGAACAATAAATCCAGGACAGAAGGCACAGATCCCCTCACCTCCCGTGCTACAGGTTTTGTATTCTTCCTTTTGTGACTCTGCCAGTGCCACCTAGCATAACATTTTAAGGACACAAAATAGGATATGTAACTTCATCAGATGGAAGCAACTCTCACTACTTCTGAAATAATGACACAGCAGAAATGCTTTCACATCATCTTTGATGAATTTAGTAAAAAATCAGTCAAATTTTCACGAGATGTTTCAACCCTTATTGCAAGCCATGCATGGATAAATTCAAAACCCAGGAACAAACGTTGGATGCTGCGCACCTCAAAGATTTGTTGGGTGTAATAAAAAGTAGCACCAACAACGAACTAGAGTTTCATTGATTGCACCTCATAATAAAGCGTCATTAGCTGCATTGATATAAGTAGAGAAATGATTGAAACGAATTCTTGAAGCTTTTCCCTGATTTTATCCCCCAAAATTTATTTCTTTGTTATGTAAAAGAAAAGTATTAATATATAATTATTTTAATAATTTTTTAACTATAAATATTCAATAGGTTTATAGTTAAAATTAGAAAAAAAAAATGTATGAAAGTAGGAGAGAATATTTAATCCATGTAAAACATTATGACCAAATAGCTATTTGAATTTTCATGGCGCTCTTAAGAGACAAACGACTGACTCGTATATTTTGTACTGATTCATAAAAAAATATCCATTCTGCACACGCGTTTGTCTGCAACTATATATTAAGTGAAGACATTTCGAAAATTCCACTTTACTTCTCTATATTTTTAGTTTTTTCATCTATAAAATTGTAAACGAAGATAAATGTGATGGACATGACCAAGCATTTTCGGTGTTTACTTTTTTCGATCTTTAAATGTGAGAAAAGAACAAAAGAATAAACGAAGTTGTTTATACGTTGGTGGGAAGGGTAGAAGAAAGAACAATGTTGGTATTAGCAGCAGAAGAAGAACAAGAAAAACAGGACAAGAACAGAGAACATGTACACGACCCCAAGCCGAAAAGGGTAGGCACAGAACCATCCTTTCTGCTACACAACAAAACGCAAGTAATTGCACGGAACAAGATTCTCTTTTCTTCTCTTCTCTTTCTTACCACTTTCACTTCACCATTTAATCTAAAACTAAAATGTCCCAACTATTCGCCTCTTTCAAAAATATTCATTCATGTACTATAACACTCTCACATTCCTACAAAATACAATTTCAACACTTTTTTTATAATTATTGGTGCAAAAAGAATGTTTCAAGTTGGTGGAGTATTATGATTTTATCTTAAAAGACATCTCAAAGGGTTAAGAGATGAAAATGTATATAAATTATTCTTTGTTTTGACTTCTAACTAATGTGGAACTATATTAGATATATCGAAATAACATATATAATTATTTGATACACACAAAAAAAAAATTATCATGCTTGAGATATATTTTTTTTATTGCACTACAATATTTACTTTCTTGTAGATAATTGTCTAGGTTTAGAAATTCTATTTTAAAATTGGTTATAGCGAGTATCGTTTATAAGTCAAGTATAGAATGTTGAATATGTTTCGATCTCAATATTAGGTATGATTGAGCATGAGTATTAAATCTTAGTCATTTCTAAATCGAGAATAAAGTCATACAAACATATCTCCTAATTAGAATTCAGATGTTAATGCATCTATAAACAAGAATTAACATTAAAGACTATTGCATATAGTAGAATCCTATGTGTAAAAAGTCATTGTAGGATAAGAAACTCCACTTTATTTCCTCTTAACCTACTACCCTAAACAAAAGGATATATATTACTATTTTTAGGTCTATAAATAAATAAATATATACACTTTGTAGAAATAATACTAACCATAACAAACTGTATAAATAAGCACATCAAACAAAATAAAAATACGTAATTAATACTACACTCATTACATATCTAAGATTGAGCACTTCCTTGAACATCATAGTACCTTTTTCAAGTATACTTTTTGAAAACCGAAACTTGAGACTTAGGAACAAAGGAAAGAAAGAAGAAGTGAAAGACGACTAAATAGAAAGAATCAATTATTCAACTAATTATTGTTACTGTCTTAATCCCGTATACAAGAACGAATTCTTTTAAATATACTTTACCTTACCATTTGTTTTAAATACAAATAGTATTGTGTTAAAATTTTCATTATTTTTTCTTTTATGATAATAACTTTATTACGATGAAGAGGCTATGTGTAGGTGTTCATTCTCCAACGCAACTCCGAATCCTTTTCTGCTTAAGGCTTTGCAAAAGGACATAATCCTGAACTCTCCCTCGTTTTTTTATTCGCTAATGTTTGCACCTACATAACATTCTTAATAGTTTATTCATTCTATGTTATTGTATGTTAACTATCTGTTGTTATATCTTGATTTCTGAACGGTACTAAAATGTTTTTTTAACTCTAAACCGGAACATTAAGAATTGTAATGATATAAACTTACATTTATTTATAAGTATAAGAATAGTTGTTACTTAATGTATCTTTTAGTTAATGTGACATATTTGTTGTTTTAATTCTTAATGCGTCATTTGCTTGTTTCTCAAGTTATGTAATATTAAATCTAAGTGGTTTAAATTTTTATGGAGTTTGTTGTAATATATCAAGAATGTAGAGTTACGAAAAATATATGAAAATTGTATATTTGATCAATGACGACCATTACGTGTGTAGATTGAATTGTTATAAGAGTTGGAAAAAAAATCTTTGCCACAAATTCATACTAACGAGATAATATAGAATGAGAACAAGTGAAAGTAACTAAAATATATGAAAGTTGATAAATGAATAATGGAATCGGATGGATACAAACCAGTGAAGTAAACTTTGAACTTCTAATTTGGTTTATAAAAAAATTAATGACCCAAATTTGATTAATTTATTTAATTAAATTTATAAGTATATCACTTAAAAAAAATAGTTTAATATTATTTTATTAATAAAAAATATGCATAAATATTTTTTTTCTAAAAAAAATCACATATTAAGAAAGAAGATAATTTATTTTATAAATTTTATTTAATATTAACCAAACTTTGGAATAAGTGTGCTAATAAGTATTACAGTCAAACCTTTTACAGTTTAGTATAATTTACTTAAAAAACTAAACTTAATCAAAGGTTTGAATTATTTGTTTTAGCTTAAGGAAAGAGCTTAAACAAATAAGTAACAAACTGAAGCTGTATATATAATTCAGAAATAGGTTTATACGATTTACACATTTGTAATGGTTAATAATACAAAATTAGCATCTATTGCACATCGAAAGGAGATTTAAGAAGAGTTAAAAAGAGAATTAATTATGATAGAGGCATGCAAAGAAAGGAAGAGATCCATTAGGTGTTTCTAAACGAAGGGACAGCTCATGTATAAACATGTCAGATGAGAACAGAAAAAAGAATGAATATTTTAGGCAATTGTTACATGGTGGATACTTCTTCCATGTTTCAGAAACAATAACATCCAAACAGGAACAAAGGGAATAGCAGATTCCTTTTGCCCTTTCTCACCTCCTACTTCTAAAACAAATACACTTTCATCATCACTTTCTGCGTGGTCCCACATTCCACCATCTCCTCTCTACCGATTATGCAGAGGATTAGCTCCTGATGGCACGCCTCTCTTCTCTTCCAACTCCGCTTTCGCATTCCTAGACACATTCTTCCGTGGGCTGCCATACCTTGTGAAATTGAAGAAACCACCGGCTACACTAACAAACCCGCTATTGCAGAATATCAGCAGAACCAGCAGCACCGAAAGAGCACCCATTTCACTTGCTAGCATAACACCACGTGAACCCAGTTGTTTTTTATACACGAATTTGCGAGATATTACAGATAAACGTGACTGATGTGATCGCAGTGAAGATTGCTTTAGGATAAAGTGCACTCCAAAAACTTGGGCGATGCGGTTGAATTTGCAGTTGTGAACCGTTTTTGAAAGCTGTATCTCTTAACAGAAACAGTTCCCAGCAATGGAGAGAACATGAAGTAGATGAAAGACTAGGGAGGGCAAGTACGTGAGTGGTGCATATGCATGAGATGAAAGTGTTTGGATGGAAGTGAGAAGAGGGAAGGTAATGGAGGAGGAGATGGGTTATGGAAAAAGAGTAGGAAATGTGGGGGAAGTTGTTGTGATTAGAGTGAAATGGTACTTGAGTGTAGGCATGCAAAGCCAATATCTTATATGAATAATGGCAGGGATGGGCATCTTGGAAGTTCGCGGGAAAAGCCTCTGAATCACACGCCAGGGAGAGACCTTGTCCAGCATGACAACAGTTTTGATACTTTCTATTTGTTTTCTTCTCTTCTTTTCGGAGGGAGGACACTATCATGTCTTATAATATCATCACTCGCACCTGCTTTTCTAACCACTTTCTTTTTCTATTTCTTTATTACTAACATACAAACAATACCTCCCAAATCAAACTAAGCTTATAACAACGTTTCTTTCTTCAATAGCTCCCGGGAAACCGTGCATTTGGTTATCGAATGCACAGCATTTAGCTTTTTTCGTTTCTCTTTATCTTCTTTACTTTTTGTTTTTTAATTCTTATGCATTCACACATGCATGCTTGCTCAAGGTTCTAAGAATTCAAGCCAACTATCTAAACTCTTCAATTCGCCATTGTTAGGGGCTAGCAATTCAGCATGGGGAATTGCTGGCGTGTTGTAGAGGTAGAACAAAACGTCAATGTATCAAAAATTGCAGAAAACAAGCAGCTGGGGCGCATGACCATTGATCACAAAAAACGACCAAAGATAGAAGGGCCTCGTGGTCGTGATCCCCAATGTTGGGCTTTCTGGTTAGAACAATTTTGAGAAGCGACGAAAAAACTTGCATCACACTCATTTGGAATTCAAGAAAAAGACTAGATGTTTCTTTCCTAGTGTGATTGATTGGTTTTCCAAGGTTTAGATCAATAGCTTCCCATTTAGACCATAATTTATTGTATTTAGCTTCTGCTTTTTTTGGGGGTCCTAACTGTAAGTTGAATATATAAAAAAAGGACAAAACAGATCATGATAGCAGGGCATGGGGTTCCAAATTCCAATACCCAAACGAATAATGTATTGGGCCCAATCATGAGTGTTTGCAGACAACAAAAGAATTTCCAATCCGGAGTTAGTTTACCCAAAGGGAAAAAAATTTCCAACACTCACAAGAAATTGACCCTTTCATCGATTATTAGGAGTCTGGTTCTTCCTGCACCTCCATACAAAAATCAGCACCCCATACTAAATGCGAATATACATTTTTGTCCTCCACTAAAAAAATAAATTAACCTTTAAAATCCCATACACTTTTCACATCCTTTCTTTTTCCATTTTATTTCACTCCAAGGACCTCCACTCTTTTCTTTTCTTGTATTGATTTGTCACTAATTTGAGTGTTTTTCCTTTTTTTTGTTTTTAAAAATATTATGGATTACATAATTTGAAATATATTTTCGAATCTGAAAGTGTTCTTCAGATTTATAGAATTTGAAATATATTTAAAAAAAAACTGGTATTTCCAGTTGCATAATCTTTTTTTCTTTTGGAGTTGAGAATAGATATATTCTGGATTATATAATTCAAAAGTTAATTTCATATTCAGAAAAGACTTATGTAATCCAAAAATTAATCACAAATTTAAAAAAGACTTCTAGATTACATAATCTGCAAGCTATTTTCAGATTATGTAATCCAAAATATAAACTACACTTTAACTTTTTACAAAATA
Source organism: Phaseolus vulgaris (assembly GCF_051622355.1). Taxonomy (NCBI): domain Eukaryota; kingdom Viridiplantae; phylum Streptophyta; class Magnoliopsida; order Fabales; family Fabaceae; genus Phaseolus; species Phaseolus vulgaris. The sequence continues at coordinate 1,131,793 of NC_143499.1, forward strand.
ATATTTTTGGAATACAAAAATTTATGGTGGGATGGCACAAGAACGTATAGTGGTGCAGGAAGAAGCGGCCTTATTAGGTTCTGTCCAAGTTAAGAGTTTTGGGCCACTATTGTCTGACCACTTGTGCTGTTTTGTCCTCTCTTAAATTGAATTGAATTAATTTTAAAATAAATGAAGAATAACTTCTTCAGTTCCAAAAAAAAGAAGAAAAAAAACTTCTTCAGTTCGGTAGTCTCACTCTCACCACAAAAATAGTAACATGCCATATGCCATGTCATGTGAATGTGGTGAGTTATTCCATGAAACACGGTAATGCATCTAACTAAATAATGGATTATTCAATCTTCTTCAACTTTATTTTTCATTTTCAATGGGTGAGTATTCAACTAACATCATTTCTTCTAACCAATTTAATACAACAAAGAAAAAATCAACCCACACAGTTCTTTAAATTTTACAAACTACAAATATTTTACGTAAATTTTAAATATCATAAAGAATTTATAAGATTGACCCTATATTTGCAACATTACATCACATCCCAAACCAAACAATTTCTTTTTCAAGAACAAATAATATATATATATATGGTCTTTATTCAAAGTTTTCCATCAACTTGTTAAGTAAAACTCGTTTCTTGTTCTATATTGTCACTGAGGCTACAAGTTTTTCATTGAATAAAGTTTCTTTAATACTATAATAATAAAAACAACAACTTTAAGACTGATTTTAGAATATAATATTATATTATAATAAAATAATAATTTATTTAGCGATCAAGTGAAACTCTTCTTTATTCTGTAACACGTAGGTTTTGCATTTGACAGGAAACATCATATTAGTAAAACTGGGAAATGCTACAATACTTAATTCATAACTTAGTTTAATTATACCGTTGAGGACCGTACGACTATCACATATCTCGGTCATTATCATTGGGCCGACTGACATGTAGGCTCCATCAATGAGTCGATTGACAACGCAACTTTAGTTATGTTAAGCAGAGTTAGTGAAATTAATTTATGATCAAAAGTTAGGTAATGTATCTCTAAACATGGTCCAATTCTCTAATCTGGTCCAATAAAAAATATTCATTAAAATAATATAAATAACATATATTCCAAAATCTAGGTACATCATAAACAGTGGTCTGACAACAGAACATCGAATACGTAAGGAAGAGCAAGGAACTTGCGAGGAAGGAAGCTAAAGTACAATCTGACCGACCGATTAAGAAAGAAGAAGAGTGATCTCAATTGTTCTTTGGACCCAACCTCCCGTTCAAGAACATTAATCAAATAATATTTTTACTTATACAATATTTAATTTAAATTCGAAAATGATGAATTTCTGTTTGTAAATTAATCGAAACCTCTATCAATTAACCTAAGAATCATTGTTTGTAAACATTTTACTAGTGGCAGCTTTCTGAATATTTTTTCTCATACATACATTTTTTCTTTAACTTGAATGGTAAAATCTGCAAAAAAAACACAGTACATTTGAATCCTTTCTCCTTCATTGAGTTTGTATTTTGACATCATCCTACAGTAAAATAGATGCAACTTGGAGTTTTATATATTCGAGTTTCAAATTTAGTTGGCAGATGATCACTAAATATGCATGGTGTTGTAAAAATCCTTGCAGGCATTTATGACAATGCATTAAATGTATTAAAGACAATTTGATTACTACTCATGGTAGTAGGTAGGCACGAAATTCTTGAATGCAAGAGAGAACTCTATTCTTGTTCTCCACAAAAGATTCGTAAGAAATGGTGTTATAACAAATGCATCAATATAGTTGATGTGGCTGAATTTAACAAAACTCCACCAATTAATACAAATTGAATTTGTATACTGCCAATTTATATTACAGCAACCTCTTAATTAGGACGATGACTGAGTTGAACCGTTTTCAAATTCAAACGTTAATAAATAAACATGATGACATGCATGGCAGAGACGTAGTTGTAGTTGATGTGCATCATTGACAGAAGTAATTATTTAAAATAAATAAAGATAGATTATCTTTTACAAGGAGTATGTGTGTTATTAATTTAATATATATGATGAGTCAAAATAAAATACCGGTACAACAAATTAGAATTGACCATGACCATGACAATATTGAAATTCATCAAAGGACTCTTTCATGGGATCGTGTTTATAGGGTTGACAAGTACGTATATCAGTGAGGAGGTAAAGTAAATGGCTGTTACGTGTGTGCAAACGTAGTAGCAAGGTTTCTAGATCTGCGATGGTGACTACAGTAGTGGCATTAAGGTTTTTGAATTTATTTGACTGCATTGCAAGTGCATTTGTCTGCAATTTTAACAGGGTCCCTCCAGGACGAAAATGAGGTAGTACAGATGAGGGTGTACGTGGAAGGACAAGGAGGTGGGTTAGGTACATTAAATGGTAGAAAGTACCAAACTCCAATTCTGTATAGAAATTTATATAAAATAATTATGTATGGAGTTGAAGGAGGGCATTGAAGTGGGTAGGATTGTGATGGCGATGGATTAACATGGTCACCAGGAGGAGGCAGATTTGCAGTTTCGAGGAAAGTGTGGCTTTATTTTCCGAAACTCCTCTCATCGTATTCATTGGTGCACAGCAGCATCATGAATGATGTATATTATTGTATTATCCGGAATGAAACCCAACCCCAACTGTATTTTATGTATGTATACTTGTTAGACGGTAAGAAGTTCTGACTAGTCAATAAGAGGATCGTAATGCGTTCACAGATGAGGCCATGGGACTACGTAACACAGATAGATACTGTAACACACAGATACTGATACGACACGGACACAGAGATACGTAAAATCTTTAAAATATAGGATATGGGAACACACAGATCTATATATTATATAACTATGAATTATATAAATTGACAATAAAGATTTATGTGCACAAGTATGTTTCAGATTATTTTCTGGAACAGAAAGATGTTTTTCATGACTCATTCACAAAGATTTGTTTCTTATTCTTATAATTATAATAACAATTTATATAATAAAGTTTGAATTTTAATAAAATAATGTATTTTTTTTAAATTGTGTTAATCGTGAGAAATCTAACAAATACTTTTTGAATTAGACACTTCACGGATACGTGTCCTACAAGTATCATACGAGTGTCGGTGTTCGATACTAATATCAAATACAGACAAAACCAGTTAAGAGGAGTGTCCGAGGTTCTAGTTATGTGGTCATCGGTTTTGATTCTAATCTCTGAAAATAAGAAATAATGATGATAAATTTCACTTTTTTTTGGAAACAAAGATCTCAACAATTTTAACTAGATATGCGGGATTTGAAAGAGGACTAGGAACAGGTCAGATACATACATAGGAATGGAAAGAACATTCATTATGAGCATGATCAAAGAGACAAAAGACTTTCGACTTTCTGGTTAAACTGAATGATTTAGTTTGAGATAAATCTTCCTTGTCTCAAACACAATATATTAAAACTGAATTTTAAATATTGAAATTGAAAGCCATGATAGGAGGGTGGATGCTAGGGCTAACCCAAGTACAATAACACCCTTGGTTAAACAAAATCTCATTTTTCATTTTTAAGATTTTGGCATTGGGCCATCACGTGGGGATGTGACCCACCAGTCCCCTTAAAGGCAAAGCACCTCACGAGACGCCACCATGAATGCACATATAATTAAAATATATATACTAAATGAAATTGAAATTATTTTATAAATGTTATGATACAATAAAAAGTCATGGATATTAATAAAGTGTTTGAAAATGATGGATATATATGGTGATTAATCATCTCTTATTTAAAACTCAACCATCCACTTCTTTCTCTCTCTCTCCCATTCCTATGTATCTCTCATTCCATATCTCTTTAAGCAACTGACTTCCAGACACAAACACGTGAGCTAACTTCCCTATCCACACCTTGCACCTTTCCTTCACTTAATCATAACCTCCCATCCCACTCCTGCTATTCAATTCATTTTTCATTATTTTACCCATTCTATGTCTATAATTCTACACCAACAAACATAATATCTTTATAACATACTTAACAAATCAAATTCAAATCTTTTTTAAAATCTGCATAGTTTCAAGTATTTGTTTCACTCTTCTTTTGTTACTGCGCCGGTTTGCCCTCTTCAACTATATGCTATTTTGTTATGATCTTAATCATCATACCTACGATAAATTTTTATTTTTATTTTCAGTCTTTAACTGGGTTTTCTTTCTGTTATATATAGACAAGTTTTCGAGATAGAATTTACTAAAGTCTTCCCTACAATAATCTCAGATTCCAACTCTGCATTATGACTTATAAATAAAGTTTGACCTGATGTTACATTTCACTCTGTCATTATGATATCGACCATATATTCTTGTGGTATATTTGAGATTAACTTTTTTTCACTGAATTCTAAATAAATCGTATAACAAAATTTTGCACACTCATGGGTAGAAAACTGCTAATTTTCCGCTTACATTCAACAACCCTATACTATATTATATTATAAAACTGTATTTAAAATGTATCAATTATTTTAAGGAAATTAAAAGGTTATAAAAGTCAACATTTGAATCAACTTTGTACCAGTATTGTGTATACAATATATATACTTGGAGGAAGAAAACAGATTATGCCCAGGCCAGCTATTTTTTTCTTTTCCATTGTTTGTTTCAGAGCATTAGCATATGTGTATATACACTTACCATGAGAATTTTAAAATGAACAATAAAAAGTTTCTGACTCAAGGACACTTTCTATAATGGTTTATATAAACATACAATATAAGCAAATTTCAATCAGAAGTTACTATTCTCAACAGTATTAGCTAATTACAACTTTTCCCTAGCTAGACGCATCGCCCTCAACCAAAAAAATACAATGGTCGTGGGAAATAACTCTTGTCTTTTTACCTCTTGGCCCCAAAGAGTGAAAACCTAACCACAATCAACATGCTGCAGAAGGATTGGCAAAGGGGTTGTAGAAGTGAGGCTTGGGAGCCATAGAGAAGGGGCTTTTATTGGAAGCGTTATCGCTCACACCACCGAGCCTCTCGCACGAAGGGCACATGGTGAGTGTTGCCGCAGGCATAGGCATGTACAAGGGTTGAGTTAGTTTCAGTGCCTTCAGCTCCTGCAGCTCCTTCTTTAACCTTCTGTTTTCGTCCGTCAACGTTTCACAGCATTTCTTTAAGAACTCACAGTCCACCTCTGTCTGCTTCAGCTTTGTTCTGCAGCAACCAAACCAAAACCTTAATAAACCAACATGTCATGTTATCATCTCATGAATCTGCCAAACTCATGAACAATATATATTAATTAAGCCTCCCTAAATGGCCGGATTGCAGGTTTTAATTAACTAATCAATTAATTAAATTGTTTAGCTTTTTCATATACATGAAGGACAACGTAATAAAAACAATTTTTATGGTGCTGTTTGGTATAAAGGTGTTGATTTTATAATCAAAAGAAGACGTACCTGGCTCTCCGATTCTGGAACCACACTTCAACTTGTCGAGGCCGTAGATTTAACTGTCTGGCTAAAGCTTGCTTCTGTTTCTGTAAATCCAATCCAAGAAAATAGTATTAATTTCAAAATAAATTTCCAATATATAAATAAGGATAAGAGAGAGATTAATTAATTAATATGTATTACTCACAGGATTGAGAGTGCTGTGTTGTTTGAAGCTCTCCTCTAGTAGTGCAGATTGTTCTTTGGTGAGTCTGAGTTTCTTCTTAGCATTGGAGCCGTCTTCTTCTTCGTCGCTCAGTCTTGAAGAAACCCTCTCTTCTGCCTCGGCCTCTGCCTCTACCTCTTCAAAGCTAAGATCTCTCTCCCTCTTGACAACCCTCCCAGTTGAGAAAGACGAAACCACGCTGTGAGGTGATGTCTGTCTGGACATGTCAAGAGGATCCTCACAATAAACTTTACTGTTGTTGTTGGCCACGTTGTTATTTCTGGGCACTTGCTTGGCCAGGTGGCAGCTCTCGCCAGACAAACCCAACGTTAAAGATGGTTCATTGGGGGAATAGGGCTTGGTTGGCGTAGGCTTAATAACACAAAGATGATGATGATGATGATCACGAGGCTTGGTGGATGGAGTGGTGGTAGCAGTCAAAGATAACCCTAGAACGAGGTGAAGGCCAGAGGTATTGGCATCGTGATCAAAACCCATTTGAGAGAATAAAGAGGAGGGTACGTATCTGGTTCTTGGGTTGGAAAAATTTATTAGATGTTGTGCGCTTTAAAGGCTCCTGGGAGGGATTGAAGAGGGTCTTAAGAAGAGAAGAGAGAGAGGGAGAGTGAATAGAACCTTTTTGTGGGGGTGTTGGGTGGGTGGATGGATGGATGGATGGCTATGATTATTGTTAATCAAAGGGAGGAATGAGTAGAGAAACGAATCTTGATATTGGAAATAATGAAACTCCCTTGTAGTAGTAGTAGTATATCTCTTGCATAGGTTGACCATTTGAGTCCCAACACTGTTGTGTCCATTATAATTAATAAATAATTATAATAACAGACAAACTTGGAAAATCCCTCTCTCTCTTGAATTCCTGCAACCTCTCACAGTGCACATCAACCGGGTTGTCTTTGCCACCAACGAGTGTACCAGATATAGCTATATATTCCTTTATCATTACTGTTACCTCACTTTCTTTACCTATATATATACATATATATATATATATATATATATATTATATATGTGTGTGTATATGCTTCCTTGCGTATGCAGTAGTTTCACTTTACATTGTTCCAATTATTGGCCCCCTTTAGTCCTGCTTTACTCGTGTCCCAGGCACCTTTTATTTTCTTTCTCTCCTACGTTTATTCATTTTCTCATCATTTCTTTCCTCTTTATAATTTATTTTCCACGTTACCCCCACACCACACACACACGGATTAAGATATTGGGTAAATTGTCCAACCATATGTATGTGCATTGGCACTCATGCAAAGATTGTTTCGCAAGTTAAATAGAAAAATTTGAAGTATATAACGCAAAACCCAAAATAAAAGAGATGATCGGAAACAGGTGGGTAATATAATATATAATATATATAAATATATAGTATGTATGTGTGACAAAGTTGTGTAACTATAACAGACCCACATGAACTGTCTCCCACTTCATGCCTTTGTTGAACTAGTTAGAGATGGGTACCATGTCACTTTGCTTACCAATCTTGTATACTTTTTAATGAATTAGGAATGTGAGGGGCGATGGTTGGCCCTTTTTCTCTAGCTTATAATGAATGTGGAAGATTAGAAAGGGATGTGCACTATTTGTTTGTTTCCAATAGAAAATGAGATAAAGTAGGTATGAGACACAAATGGAGTTTCAAAGAGTTATAATGGTGCCAGAATATGATTCATCAACAAGAATCCGGATCTTTGCTTAACTAGAAAGTTGATGTGGAGCGTTTGGGGCCTACTTTTTCTGTATTAGTACTATAAGCACTTCCAATAATGCATTGTCGGCGATGCTGAGCAGAAGTTAGGTCACCCGTATTTAATGATAAACCTAAAATAATTAGCACGAAATAACGGCGTAATTACCACCACCTTTTACAGCGCTACTTGCCAAACCTCATCAAACAAAATTTTCTTCTACCCCTTTTCCCTTCACTATGCAACTCTCTTTAATAAATGTAAATCAATTCAAATTAATATATATGGACCACTCGGTCATGGAACCCTGATAAAAATGCTTTCGTTGAATCTACCAAAATATCATCTTAAGCTGGCCAAGGTTAAATAATTAGGAATTGGAAGTGTCGTTTTTTAAACCCACAGGGATTCATTGAAGAAATAATGAATTATAATTGAGCAAGGATGTTGGATGGGAATAAACCCACGCATCTTTAGTTTAACTTTAATTGGATGCATCATCATATGGTTACACAAAAAGTGGACGGGGCAAATGATTATTTTGAAAATAAGAATGCAACTTGTTCTGCTTTTCGGTACCTGAATCTAATTCCAATCTCCTCTTCGATCACAACAAGGTCAAAAAGTGGGAAACACCCTTTATTTTTATTTTCATTTCAATGCACAAAACACGACCTTCCGATTTTCAAACCACAAATAATACTTCTTTTTTGCGTCTCTTTATTTACTTTTTTCTATAGGATACAAGAAATTGTATGTCGGAAGCTTTTAGGCTGAACCGGAAATTTAGTTGGACGAACTTATACTATTTAGTTTATTACGTCATGGCTAGGTATTTATGACGTCAGATAATTTTTAAAAGTGAAAATTACAAAGAAAGCTCTACACCCCACGTACAGCGCCACTAGAGCTTTAATTGTTTGCTTAAGAAAGAAACTTCATTAGTTAAAGTGTTAAGATGTTAACAACAAAAACATGACTGTAATCACTATTAATAACAGAGATGATGGTTGCAGAAATGGTAATAACATTCGTGAAAATAGTTATAATTTTTGTGATGACACTAATGATAGAGGTGATTACTGTGATAATGGAGATAATATATATCTAGTTATAACAACAAGAACAATATTGGTTGAAATAGTAATCATGGTAATAAATGGTAACAATGTTGGAAGGATACAATGATAATAAATGATGACGAAGAGAATGATGGTGGCAAAAATAGTGGTTGTAATAAAATTGAATGGAAAAGGAGCAAGAAAGAGTTTATTATCCTATCTTAATATCTTTAAACTAAACTCCTTAAAAATATTATTATAGTGAGATAGTAAACCTTAAAAATATTATTATAGTGAGATAGTAAATATGAAAAATATTATTATAGTGACATAGTAAATATGAAAAAAAAAAAATATTTGATCCCTACATCAAACAACTTATTAAAATACAATAAAATAGTTATTTTATCCTACTCACTGCAATAAAATAATAAAATAAAAATCAACTTTTAAAGACCAAAATAATTAATTACAATTGTAAATAAATTAGAGACGGGTAGAAAAACATTGGTTACTAACTAAATACCAATTTAAAAACTATTTAATAATAATATAAACTAATTTATAAACTATTTTTTTTTAATTTTTAACGTAATGTCTACTTTAGTTACTATTGTAACTAATTATTTTGGTCTTTAAAAATTGGTTTTTACATGATAAGTTTGTCATTTCCTAAATAACCAATGGACCTAAAAATTAATTTATTAAATCTATTAAATTAATTTATTTTTAATTTCACTTGGTTTAATTTAATTAAATCACAATTGATTCAGTTCTTGATTTTACTTTTTAATCCATCCAATAATTTATATTTTTAAAATTTCAGTACTCAAGTTTTCTCCTTTATATTCATTCATTCTGACATTCTTATTAAATGTGTTTAAAGCTTTTGTTTTTTTATCCAATGTCTTTATTGTGTTTTAAATAAAGAGAGCATTAAACAAACCATACAGAGATATAATTTAAAAAAATTATATATTAATGAAAATAACACCACTCTTATAAATTGACTTAACGAGTATCTATTTTTATTGAAAAATAGATAATTTTATCACTTTACAATAAAAGAAATTCATACAATAAAAACATGATTGCATAGGATAAAATTGAAAAGATAAAACCAAATCAAATTCAATTGAATTAAATAATTATTAAACCAGAGCAATCAAACTAAATATTATTAGTTTAAACTTTGTTTTGTCCTAAACCAAAAACCAAAACAACATATGGATAGTCCCGGGCAATCTGTTAATCATTGAACAGGATTATGCAGAGCTTTTGTCAGGAAGTGGCTGAATACCAAAAAAAAATAGATGAGTAAGCATAGGTTTGGTATTGATTTGGGACCCAAAAGAAGTAGATAGAATTTGACTTTGAAACAGTGAAGTAATTAAATTGTAAAGTATATGGTATATGAGGTACATTATAGTGTATATATATGTATATATATGTGTGTGGTATTATTCTCCAAAATAAGTTACACTTGAATGAATAACGACAATATAAATTGATGCATCCGGGTGTTGTTGGCATTGATCAAATCAGTGTTTTATAAGATGTTTGGTTTGGTGGAGAATTGGATTTAAATTGAAATTGGTTTAAGAAAAGGAAATAAAAAATTGAACAATGTGATTGGAGAGAGAGAGAGAAAAAGAAAAGTGGCATAAAAGGCAAGAAATGCAGTGGTGGTTGTGGTGTGAGTAATATAATAAAAATAGATAAGAAAAGTGAAATGGAGAGTGTACGGGGCAGAGACAGACACATGGGTCCACCAATGATTTGGTATGATGGGCATTTGATTCCGTGGGAAGTAGATGATTGTGGAGCGTACAAAGTTGGGAGTGATAGATAGAAAGATAGATGAGGATTCAGCATTCAGAATTCAGCATTCAGCATTTGAGATTAAGTTTCGGTGATGTTTCTTTGTTCCTACCGACCATGTTGCTTTCCCCTGTTTCTTTTTTTCTTTTATAAATTATCATTTTTCCACATTTCTTTTATCTGCTTTTTCCATCAAATTTCAAACTCAATTAAATAAGTTTAAAATAGATCTGGCCGTAGGAGTTGTTGTTGTTTTTTATACGAGGAAGAGAGTGAGCATATTATGGTTTTATGTTTTTTTTTTTTCTTGAATTTGAAGTATGTCTGAGGTGAGCATGCGTACCAAATGTCCTATTCAAGGAAACAATGGCTTACTACAGTGCAGGGTCCACTATGCCAGTTGCCACACGTTTTAGCCCCAACACTATTTCATATCCATTCATTTTTTTTATTTCTTTCTGCACTTTCTTCTTTAATCAGTTAAGAGTAAGAATATCAAAACAAGATTTAATTCCCAACAAAATATTCTCTCTCTATCTCCTTTCTTATCCTTCCTCTTTTTCCTCTGCTCCCAACATAAATCAATGTTCCAATCAACACCAACCAAAAATAAAATTAAATCCATTAAAAAACTATATCTAATCTTTTAAAAAACAATTATTCGTTTTAAATATTTTTAAAAATCTCTTTCCGTTTAAAGAAAAACAATATTCCCTGCAAATATTAAAATATAAACAAAATAAATATTTGCCAATAATAAAAATTTAATAAATAGGAGTACTCGTGGGTACTCCAATCCATGTAAAAAATCTCTTATGTTAGAGAATAAGATTTACAGATAAAAATGATCAAAACCTAGTTATATTCTGTTCATATAATAATTCTAATAAGCTTAAACCTATTTAAAAACATCAGGATATCAATACATAAGTCAAATTATCTATCAAGAAATCCAGCAACTTAGTCCAATTTCAGAATATAAGCATATCAGCTCAAAAGAAATATTTTGCCTCCTTGCTATCTATTGTAGTTTTCCAAGCATCCATTGTGACTATAGTTGTACCCCAAGGAAATTTCTCTCATGCAATTCGAGAATTCAGCCAAAAGCAGAGAAAAGGCGTTAATCATGTAGTGATTTTAAACATTCATATACATTAATACACCAATCAGAATAAGAGAAATTTGACTTCGGAAATTTATAACTTACCCATGCCCACGCCTTTACTTGGACAAAAGCAAAAATTTCAACAGGATCCACCACTGCATTATTGAAAATTATCTTATTTTTATGGTTCCAAATTTCCCAAATAATGAAAATTCACATACATTTCAAAACACAATTTTCCAAGTAGTTTAGACCCGTAAAACCTATTTGTTCGAAATGTTGAATAGCATTATCACAATGTACAAAACCTCTAGCAGCCCAAGCATCAAACATATATCATACTTTAGAAGCCACTTTACATGTGAAAAAAAGATGATTTAGTGTTACAAACTCAAAACCACACATAGCACACATCTCCCTCTCCCCTCCAACCTGAAATTTGTGAATAACCTTAACAATATCAATAACAATTATCGTCATGGTAACTACACACCAACTATAATTCAGGTTAAGAGCAGTCAATTCATCTTCTAATTCAACCTCATTTGATCTTAGATTCTCTGTGCTGGGTTTTTTTTAAAGTAAACTTTTAACATTTATGTATTAGTAATGAACTTTTAAAAGTTTAGTGTTAAAATGTACATTAATTTAAGTTTAATATTTTCAAAAATAAAGTTATTATTTTCTTTAGTAAAACCTTTGAATTGTGTATAATATCATCTATTTTGCTTGAAAAATACCATTGCATTAATTTAGTCTTGTTCCGTATATTTATAATATTTACGAAATCTTCTTTCAGTTTAAACATACATTAATTTAAGTTTCATATTTTTTTTTAAAAATAAAATTAATATTTTCTTTACTAAAACATTTGAATTACATATAATATCATCTAGTTTTCTTAGAAAAATACCATTACATTAATTTAGTCCTGTTCCATATATTTCAAATATTTATCAAATCTTCTTTGAGTTCAAATAAATAAGTTGAACAATTTTTTTACTAAATAAAAAAAAATATTATTGAATATTATATCATACACTATATATATTTAAATTAATCCAATATTATTTTTCAATTAGACCAAATAACTACTATAACCCTATGTTTTTATACGTCTTTTATCTGAAATTCATCTAAAGTTTTTAATAAAATATACTTACATTAATAATATTTTCAATCATTATTTTTTGTATAGACAGAGTTGATTATTTATTCAATTAGTTTCACAACTGCATAGACAAAGAACTAATTTACCGCCTTTTAAAAATTGTCTATCTCCTCACACATATTCCACGTCTCAGTAAACAATTAATTTACTTCTATTTTTACCTGTTTTAATATAAAATAATTCACTATTAAATTGTCAAATCAAATCACACATATTACTTTAACTTTTATTGTTAATAATTTTATTTAAAAGAGTTTTTGTCAACCTATTTTATATATGCCAAATTTTATTATAATAGAACCACATCAATAAAGTAATAAACTATTTATATTTTTTAAAAGTATATATTATATTAATTTTTATTTTATATAAATGAGGTATCAAATAATTTTGTATTAGTGTAAAATTTTGAAAATATGATATGTGAAAAAAAAATGTCATATCAATGTAAATTTAAAAAAAACATATAATTCAATGGATAGTTATTTAAAAGTTTAATATTTAATAATAAAAGTAAGAATGATAACGTGGGTTGGGTTGACCGTCCCGTAACCTAGAATATGTGGATTGATTTTTCTGGTCAACGGTATGTATCAGTCTGTATAAGAAATATTTTTTTAAAAAATTAATAAAAATAAATTTTAAATAAAAATTTTGATTTTTTTTTATTTAGATGGATTAGATAAGCAATATCATATTATTATTTTCACGACATATGCCTAATAAGATATGAGTAAAAACTTCAAAATATAAAATTTACAGACTTTCGGAGTTATAAAATCTGGAAGTTAAGATTTGTTTTTCAAATTGTACAAGATTCCAGATTATACAATCTAGAATACAAATTTTGTATTCAAGATTGTAAAATTTGGAATGAATAATTTTAGAAGCTTTTAGAATACGAGATTGTATGAGGAAATTATGGGGGAGCAAAATTTTTTTTATAGATTTTTAAGTTATGTGAATTATGCAGACAAACATACACAACCATATACTTGACCCACAAAAAATGCAGATTATATAAAACAGGTTTAAACGGATCATCAAATTGGATTAAGTAACCACTAAGTTGTTTTTGTTTTTCTTCGCTAATAGGTCCACACACGCTACCCACTTTATCATCTCTAAATAAAAGTTAAAAGTTGCACAACTATCACTCTTATTTATGTGTAATTTTATTTTATTAGCTTGACGATAATTTAAAGGGTATATTTACTTGATATTTTAAAAAAATTGTAATATCTTTTTCTTTAAAAAAATGTGGTGGTATTCAATTAAGATTCTTAAACATTTAAAAAAAATCTTATAGTGTTCAATTAAGATTTTAAAAAATAAAATAAAATAAAATAAAAATTATTTAGTATTCAAAACCAACCGATATAAACAGAGTTATCCATTCTATTTTCAAACGCTTTTCTATATCCAAGAAAATGATTTCCGCTATATTTTTTAGCAAATTGATTCACGCGCCTTTTGAATATGTATCTAATCAATTTCTAAAATTTTAAATTTGTCTTAAATTGATGGAAATTTAGAATAGATTTTTTGTGTTCCAGACAGAAATGAACCAAAATGAAATTGAAAAACCAAAATCCTATTTGGGAAAGACAAATCCATACATTTTAGAAAACAAAATCAAAATCCAGAAATATATTATGGAGATGAGATTCTAGAAAACAAAAATCAAGAAACATGTTTTGGAAGGCAAATTCTCCCTGGCCCTCAATGGTTCTTCTACACCTCCACACATCCATATGAAATACCAATTTTGTCCTTATTTAAAATTTTAAAAATCTATTTCTCTTTTAGCCTCATATTGTATTCTTTCATTGTACAATTCATTATATATGTAAATTCAGGTATACATACCTAATTGTGGTATTCATTTTCTAATAACATATCAAATATTATAATTCGATATGTATTACTACATGTGGATCTGGAGTATACATATTAGGTGCGAGAAGCAATTGTCTTTTTTTTTTTTTTTTATTGTTTTGTACATTCAAATTTTGCATTACTGTTATTATACATGATTATCCAATCAATGAAAACATTTTTTTTATTTGACACTTATACGTGATGTTGTTCTGTTATTTATTGCATTATTAAACATTTTTCTTTAATCATAGAACTTCTATGATCTAATTTAAATAACATGGCTAAACAATTAAGGTTAATAAATTGCAAAAACAATTATTATTTGGAATTTTATGGACAACAAAAAGTAAGAAATAAAAAATGTTATAAATAACGGAGTGTTGAAACATGTATATATAAATTAATCTTTTGTAAAGACTGAAAGTCATGATAGCACTAGTATTTTTAGTATTATAACATGTATATAAAATATAGATATACAATGGCCTGATACAAATACCATCTTAAATTACATAATACAGTTTTAATTTCTTATATTTATCTTTTATAAAAAAAAAATAAATAGAAAAATACAACATATTAGAATTTATTCATAATATAAAGTGACATGTATTGTTAGAGATTCCACATCGACTAGAAATTAAAGAATTTCATAATATATTCGGATCACCCACTTCATACTATATCATTTTGAATGGAGAATGTTGAGAGAATTTTTAACTATGTATTTATTTCTTACCCTTATATATCAATTTATGTTGTTTTCCCAACTAAATTCTTAAATAAATTTTATTTGTTTCCTTATTTTATTTATGTATAGTAGTTCGGTATGATAATAATATTTTATTATAATTAGTTTCTTATCGAAATAGGAGATTCATAATAACAAAAAATTATTTATTATTTTCATTAACGATACTTTGAGTGAGTATTCATGTATTAGTAATAACATGCACTTCTGTTGTATCTAATTTTTACTTTTATTTTATTTTTATTGCAGATGTACTTAAAGAAATAATGTTACATTACGTAATTTATTTAATTTATTAATATTATAATAAATATAATATTATATTTTTTATTATTGTATTTTGTTTTATAAAATACTCGTGCTGGAGCTTAGTTAAAATAAAACAGAAGCAGGTATGTTTGTTGATGAAAAAAGGAGAGACATATTTAGTAAAGTAATAGCTAGCAGTCTATGGACATGCACAACTCCTTAAAAAAGTGGATAGAGAATATTACTGGACTTAAAAAGTGCTACCATTTATAACTGCTCCTTATCTGCAAACTTTTATCTGATTATGCCTTTGCTAGTAGAACTCGGAATATTCGGGGGAAAGCACTACAAAGAAATTTTTGAGTTCCTACTAAGTCGCAGATTTCTTTTGGACCTCTATATTATAGAATATATAATACCTTTATAGTATCAAAATAAAAAGACAAAAACTAATAATGTAGTCAATGTTCATGGAATTGTAAGATGATATAGGTATATTAGAGGATAAATATTATATTTTAAATTTTTAGTTACAACTACTTTTTCATATCAGTTATAACTATTGTTATAATTGTTCTATTAGTAGCTCGGTTTGTAATGACTTTTCTATTTTATTTTTTTATTTTTTATGTGTTATATATATAAATAGAGTACTCAGTAATATGAGTATGTTATTTGATTAATGAAATATTTTTTTTTCTTCTAAATAAGATATAAAAACTTATATGGTATCAGAGCTTCTAAGAGTTTTGAGTCATCTCTTTTGTTTCTCTATTTTGCTCCTTATTCTTTCATCATGGCAAGTCAAACCTTAAATCATCTTACTAATCCCTCCAATCCATATTACCTCAATTTTTGTACATATTGTGGTAGAAATAATCATATAGTGGATACCTGTTATCAGAAACAAGGTTTTCCACCTGGTTACAAATTCAAGAAGGGAGCAACGAAATCTGCTGATATGGCTGCATCCGTTAATGCTAAGAAGATGTTACTCCTTTCGAGGCTAATCCACCAAATTCTAACATTCAGATTTCTCAAGAACAACAATACAACAATTCAATGGCTTTGATCCAACAATCATCTTCTCAAAGCTCTGCTTTGAATCATATTAGTTCATCTCAAATCAATTAAGCCAAACTAGGTAAGTTTTCTAGTCACTAGGTATTAAACACATGGGTTACATATCATATATGCTATAATAAATTTCTTATCCATTCATAGTATTTCACATGTACTAGTCTTTTTACCCAACGAAAGCCAATTAAGTGTTAATCAACCTGGTACAATTCAAATATCTCCCTTACTCACTTTGACTGATATTTTATATGCACCTTCATTTCATGTCAATTTGATTTTTGGTTTTTGGTTTTTGATTTTTGTTTCTAGATTGACGAAAAATCACAATTGTTTAACCATTATTTCTTTTATTATTCAAACTTAACCATGGAGAGTGATTGGTACAACTAAGAAATCACACAACCTTTATTAATTAAGGACTTCTAGTATCCATCAGGTGTCACAAACAAAAATTGGGACGAGTAGACTTGACCATGAGAGTTCATGTCTTCATAATAAGAATGCCAACATCAATAAATATTGTGTAAATATATTTTCGAATGGGACATTTGTCTCATGATAGGTTGAAAATTTTATCTTCGTATTACTCAAATATTTTCATAGGTTTTGTTCATCCTTGTGATATATGTCATTTTGCTAAACAAAAGCGATTACCTTTTCCTTCTAGTTTTACTAAATCAACTCAATTTTTGGATTTGCTTCATGTTAATATATGAGGTTCTTTTAATCATGTTTCTATTGAAGGGTATAAATGATGTTTAACTCTTGTAGATGATTTTACCCGATATACATGGATTTGTTTAATGAAAACTAAAGCTGAAACACAAACATTTACAAAATTTCATCAACATGATTGAAAATCGGTTTAACATTCATATTTTGAATATCGCTCGTGCACTGATTTTTCAGTCTCAATTACCTCTTTATTTTTTGTCATATGCTGCCAAACACTCTGTTCATTTAATTAATAGAACTCCTACTCCTCTTTTACATGATAAATCACAATACCAAAATGGTTTATAATGAAATATCAGATTTATCTCAATTTGGTTGCTTGGTTTTTGCTACTACTAGTAATGTTCAAAGAAGAAAGCTTGGTTGTAGAGCCATAAAATGTGTTTTTCTCAGTTACAAAGATGGGATTAAAGGTTTTACTCTTTTTGATATGAATCAGAAAAATATTTTTGTGACACGCAATGTTATTTTTTATGAAAATAATTTTTCTTTTTATAAGGATATCATAGATACCAATTTGGACACACATGATGTGTTTAAGCATTTGTTTCCTTCTATTTTTGATAATGATATTGTTGTGCCTACACCTGTTAGTGATATTGTTTTTGAAATTGTATTACCATCAAATATTCCTACTAGTGATTCTTCTAAACCATTACATTTACTTGATATTGATGTCTTACAACACCAACATTCTGATCCACAATCTTTATCTGTTCGAGTTTCTACTCGTCTCAAACAACAACTTGAATACTTGAAGGAATATCACACTACATTCTTCTCTTCAAAAAAATATTACCAATCATTCTTCAAGTACTAAATATCTTATTCAAAAGTATCTCTCTTACCACAATTGTTCTCCTACATATTCTTCTTTTTGTCATAATATTTCTTCTATCCAAGAACCTAAATCATTTAAAGAGGTAATACAACATGATTGTTGGAAAGAAGCTATGCAACGTGAACTTGATGCTCTTGAGTCTAATGAAATTTGATCTTTGGTGGATTTGTCTCATGGAAAGCGTCCTATTGGGTGTAAATGGGTTTTCAAAACTAAGCATAAACCAGATGACACCATTGATAGGTACAAGACTCGTTTGCTTGCCAAAGAATATACTCAAACCGAAGGTATTGAGTATTTTGAGACTTTCTCTCTAGTAGTTAAAATTACTATCATCTGGTTTATTTTGTCTTTAGCAAGTGCTAAGCGATGAATTCTTCATCAACTAGATGTGAATTGTGTTTTTCTTCATGGCGATCTTGATGAAGAAATTTACATGAATCCTTTTGCGGGCCTGACTCTTTCTCATCCAAAGCAAGTTTGTAAATTGAGAAAATCTTTATATAGGCTAGAGTAGGCGAGTAGGCAATGGAACTCAAAACTAACTCAAATTGTGTAATATAACTTGGTTATGTTCAAAGTACAAATAATCATTCTTTATTTATTCGCACAAACAATCATACTTTTACCGCTCTATTGATATATGTTGGTTGGCAATAATCTTCAAGAAATCCAACATGTTAAAACTCATCTTCATAACTCATTTAGTATTAAAGACCTTGGTACTCTTTG
This sequence comes from Phaseolus vulgaris, assembly GCF_051622355.1. Classification (NCBI taxonomy): domain Eukaryota; kingdom Viridiplantae; phylum Streptophyta; class Magnoliopsida; order Fabales; family Fabaceae; genus Phaseolus; species Phaseolus vulgaris. The sequence continues at coordinate 1,150,625 of NC_143499.1, forward strand.
CTATTTCTTGGGATTTGAGATAAGTCGTTCACCTTCTGGTATTGTTCTCAATAAACAAAAATATTATTTAGATCTTCTTTCTGATAGTGGTTTATTGGCTTGCAAACCTGCCAACAAACTTGCCACTTCGCTTATGGAGCCATCTTGTCCCCTCTCTGAAAGTGAAGGTTCATTACTTTTGAATTTAGGTGAATATAGAGATTTATTGGACGTTTGTAATATCTTACTCACACTAGGCTTCGTATCAACTTTGTGGTTCATAAGCTCAGTCAGTTTATTTCAAATCCACGAGAACTTCATATGACAACAACTCTTTGTGTATTACTATATTTGAAAGGATGTGCTCTTAGTCTATTATTTTCCAATAATAATCAATTTTTTATCAAAGCTTTTTCTGATTCGGATTGGGGAACTTGCATTGATTCTAGAAGGTTTATCATTGGATATTGTGTGCTTATGAGAAACTCTTTATTTTCATGGAAGTCTAAAAAGTAGTATATAATGTTCATATCTTCTTCAGAGACAGAATATAGAGCACTAGCTTCACTTGTTTGTGAACTTCAGTGGTTACAATATCTGTGACATGATTTGCATATTAATACTTCTGAATCTTTTATTGTTTATCTGCTATATGCACAGAAAAAAAATCTCACGTTTCATGAGAGGACGAAACACATTGAAATTGATTGTCATTTCATTCGGACTAAACTTTAAGAAGGTTTCATTCATTTAATTCCAATTTCTTCCTCTAATCAAGCAGCTAAAATGTTGATCAAACCTCTGCATCCTCGGTTATTTTGTGACAACTTATCCAAGTTGAACATGAAAGATATACATGCTTCAACTTGTGGGACGCTATTAGATGATAAATATGATCTCATATAATATTTTATATTTTTAGTTGTATAACTACTATTAGTTAACCTTATTAGTTATAACTGCTCAATTAGTTATATTTTATATTTTATCTTTTTATGTGCTATATAAATAGAGTATTTAATAATATGAGTAAGTGTGTAACATTATTTGATTAATGAAATGCATCTTTTTCTTTCTCCCTTTTCTCTTTCTTTCTCTAAATGAGATATATAAAACTAGTAAACCTCACATTATAAGTCGATTTTATAAGGTTGAATTAGGCTTAAAGTCAACTTCTTAACATGGTATCAAAGTCATCTAGAGTCTATCTTAGCGAGTGTTTGTTGGGCTTATTAGACCATCCGTTATCAGGTCGTTATCGGATCACCCATAATATATAGTCTCACGCACAAGTTGGTAGTCTCGATATGAGAAGGTGTGTTGGAGATCTCACATACTAGAGATTATGACATTTCATCATAGTTTATAAGTCGGTTTTATAAGGTTGAATTAGGCTTAAAGTTCAGTTCTTAATAACACATTTTAGCTTAAATTAGTACTCTAACATGGATATTTCTTAATAATTTAATTAGTAATTAATTTAAAATTAAAAATAGTTATTAGTTAAAACTTTAATAATTAATGTTAGATATCAATTTGAAAATTATTTTATAATTTTTGTTAATAATTTTTTAGTTTATAGAATTATATATAACTTAATGAATATAATGATTAATTATTCTGAACCTTAATAGTTTTGTTCTAATTATAGTATTCTAGATAAAAGTTAAGAAATTAACAGTGGTAATAATGAAAGAAAGACAATCATTGATATGGTTTGTTAGTTAGAAGTAAAGAAGAGAAGATAGAACCAAGTAATTAAACTTTGTTTAGTGTAAAAAAAATTGGACTAGAGAATTAAGAAGTGAGTAAGTTTACTCGTATTTTATTACCTTGTTTTTTAATATAGTTTTTATTTATTTATTTTTCTTCAACTAAGTATATTTGATTTGTTATTCATCTTTATATATTCCATTTCTCCTTGTCTTTGAAAAGAAGCTGAATCCCACGTGAAAATGTCAATTTAAAAAAATACTCCAACTATATAGGGGGCCTATGCACGAAGTGGGTAATTATACTATAAGAAAAAAAAACAAAATTTAAGAAGATTTGATTCCTATATTCCAAGTAAGGCACACCACAATAAACATTATGGAGAATCGTATATAGGAAAACAATTTGATTAATTTGAGTGAGGAAAATCAGTAAAGATGGCATTTAACACATAAAGTTACATAGTGAAAAATTGAAAGAGGGATGGTTGATTAAATTGAAAGCATGTGGTGCAGGGTGAGTGAAATAGAGGAGTTGGATATTTGGAGTGGTGAGAGGGGGAGCATAGATTGGCCCACTCCAAGTCCCTTTTGTAAGACTTGCTGGGTGGAGTGGAGTCTCACACATAACATTACCATAATGCTTGCGTTTAAAACTAGTGAAAGCAAAGAGAGGCAGCCATGTCATGTCAGACCCCATTACTAAGGTTACTGTGACTCTCAAGATTCAAGAGCAGAGGGAAAATTAATAAGGAAAGAATTTTGTGTTTGGTCCCACTCAGGAACACTTTGAGAGTTGGATATATAGTGCAAGTAAATTACACAAATAGTCCATAAAATGAAAAAGACGGATTAAATACATACATAGATACCAAGCAATAGCAGTTGTGATTCGCGGTTATATTAGTATTAAACAGAATTTACTCACGAAAATAATTATATATATAACGGTTATTTATCGTAGTTGCATTCTTATATGCAACGCAAAGATTTATAAGGACGATTATAGTAAATAGTTGTATTCTTAAATGAATTACACATCGGTTTTATAGATCATTTTACAATATATAAGAATGCAACTGTTTATCATAGTTACCCTTATAAATCGGCATTTAAGAATGCGGTTAAATAGTTGTCTTCTTTTTCTGTTGGACATAAGACTACGTGTACATCAAATGTGACTAGAAAGCCGACGTTTTAAAGTGAAAATAACTACCCTCTTTTAACCTTTCTAACGCTCAACAAATCTACTTTGAAAGCATCTTAATTTGACATCAAAACAACAACTATCAAAATTAATAAATAAATAAATATATATATATATATATATATATATAAACGTAGATAATATTTATGGATATCCGTGAATAATATCTACAAATATATATCCCTAAATAATAATTTTAAATTTGTATACATGAATAATACTTACATGTTTATTTTTGTGAATATTAGAACAATAAATAATATTAATAATAAAAATAATAATAGTATTAACAATAATTTTCATATTATTAATAGTGACATGAATAATAATATTATAAATATTAATTATTAATAATAATAATAATATTGTTATTCGTATGATTTTTATTGTCAGATTAATATGATTAATATTAACTATCACTATAAGACATGGTAAATTAAACTATGAATAGATATTTGTAGTTAAATTTTTCTATGAATATTAATTCATAGATAATACATATAGATAAAATTAACAATGATAATATTTATAATATTATTAATAATATTAATTATAATATAAGTAATAATAATAAAAATATTAATAATATTATTAGTATTTATTAATAAAATAATAATAATATTATTATTATTATTATAAAAATATAGATTTTTAGTATTATATATGGATTTAGAGTTTAGGACTACATATAATAGATAAATTAATAATAATACTAATGATAATATTATTAGTATTGTTTCTATTGTTAATATTTTATTATTAATATTAATATTGTTATTAGTTAGTATGTAATAATTTTTTTGTATTACTGAATTTACTGACGAATACATTTACTGACGAATACATGTTCGTGGATAATAATGTATATATAATTTTTGAATTTATTTTTGGACACATATCTATAGATAATAATTTGTATATAATACTAAATTTATTTACAGATATAAAATCTGTAGATAATAATTTGTATATAATACTAAATTTATTTACAAATATAAAATCTGTAGGTTATAGTCCGCATGTAATATTAAATTTACAAGTAAATACAAAAATATGTGGATAATTTTAAATTTTTTTGTGTAGCATACAATAAGATTATTTTCATCTCTATTATTGTATGTATGGATCATACATATCTATCTTTATCATTTATTTGTGTATAATATCATGCAAACAAAATAAATATAAATATAAATTGAATTTATTTTAACAATATTACATCAATTAATATATCTTTGTAAACCATTAAAGTGTGATCTCATATCTCGACTTGTTTTTACAAGAGGTAATAGGAAAATTATTTAGATTTTTATTGGAACTCTTTTCATTTTCACGGACTGTGGCCATGCATTAATTATGAATTCGATTGATATCAGGTCAATATCAATTCTATCTAGACTTTACCGACATAATCCTGACTTAGGTCAAAACAATACGTACTCGATTTAGTCGGACGATACACTATGTAAAAAAAAAAAATTGAATTTTACATATTTTAATAGTTAATTTTTATTAACAAGATAAGACTAGGAACATGGTTAAAACTCAAACCTAGAAGCAAAATCGAATTACTCAAATAATAGTTCAGCGAAAACTTAAATTATTATGGGAGTTAAGAAAATATATACATAATCATGCACCACGTATTTTTGAAAGTCAATAATTATTTAAGTGAAATCTCAATTTTATTTTTTATTTGTTTTTTTTAAGTGCGTCTCAAATATACATTGTATAAAAAAATGATAATTTTCGTATATTGGAAAATTTAACTTTTATTAATGGGTTGCTTAATTCCATATTAAAACTTTGATATTTATATTCATTTATAAATATAATTTGATTATTAAGTGTTGATGGTAGTGTCATTGATACATTGAATGAATTTGACTTCAAAGTGAAAGTGAAGGAAAAATTAAGATAATTATTGTTTCTTTAAAAGCATATTGTTCAAGTGATGAAATGATTGTTCAATCCATGTTAAGGTGGTATTTATAGTTTTGAGAATTTATAGATTTATGTATATGTGTTACGATAATCAAATAGGTCACTTAAACATCAATTATAGGGTAGGTGAAGATTTTAGAACATGTGTATGTTGCTAAGCACCATAGTTGATTTGTGTGTGAGTGAAAAAAGACGTTCCTAAAGTGACATGATGTTATTTATAATGAATTTTGTTATTTTTTCATAATGATTCCTCAAATCCTAAACTTTAAATCCTAAAACATAAACCTTAAACCATAAACCCAAAGTCTTAAACATAAAAATTTATATATATATATATATATATATTTATATTTGTTGTGTACATGTGTTTGTCATTATAATATTGATAAATTGATTGTATGTATGATGTGAAATGTATATATGCATGTGTGTGTAGTATAGTGATATCATTATGACATATAGTTCTTTATGAGTTTCTTCTTGAGTGTGTTGGTGACCTTTTATGGATATATGTGGGATACTTAGTGTCATGTCTTAGGTGACATTATTAAACATGTTAGCTCATTAATGAGAGAAAATATCATGAATTCACTAGTGATCTAATTACACAAATTAAGATATAAGATAATGAGAAGTTTATGCATTAACTTAGAGTAAATGTATAGACTACCTTGATCAGATGACAAATGTAAATATTTAGTAAAACATATTTAATATAAATGTGAGTGTTTTACATTATATACTCATAATATGACTAATAATTTCAATATTTTGTAGCAATATTTTAGTTAAAATTATTTATTAAAAGTGTTATGAGAAATATCTTCATATATAATATTTAAACATATAACTAATTATACTTGTTGATATACGTGTGTTATATATTTGTTATATTATATGTAAACAATAAAATAAATGATGTACATGTTGTGTGTGAATATATATATATATATATATATATTATTTTCACAATTTAGGGTAAATGTAATTATATGTTACAAATAATAATGGTAGAGTTTATATAGTAGTTATTTGAAAAAAATACATAAAAAAAGGACATCGGATGTTTATTTATGTAATTACATTGAATAAGATATTTAGTTTTTGAAAAATATACGTATTTTACTTTTTAATCAAATTCACCGTACAAGGGTAGTTAAAGTATTAAAGATAATTTTAAAATTAAAAACATTATGTTAATAAAATGGGAAACAATAGTTATTTTTTTAAAATTAATTTTAAAAAAAAAGTTTAACAAATAAAATAAAAAAATTTAATTACTCATGTAAATTATGTTAATTTAATATTTAAGAGTACATCATGCAAAATTAGGGTTAAAATTACAAAGGTTTTAACCATACTTTTTTAAAGAATAATATTAGTTTAAACATAAAAATCTCATTCATATATATATAATAATAATAATATATAGTCTATTCAAACTTTCCTGGCAACTAGCCGACACTAGTGGATTTATTAGAATTGAGTAGTGGATTTTAGATAAGCATAAGCATGTTGTATAATGCAAACAAGTTATCCCAAACATCCTTGTTCCAAATTCACAAAATAAAAATTGTAGTGATCTGCTGCACTCAAATGTAAACTGCAGGCGATGCAGTTTGCCTTTTGACGGCTCAAACTATTGTTGTCAAATTTAAAATATTTTTCTTAATTTAAAATGAAAGGTGTAGATTATGGCAATCGCATCGACACCAATGAGTATTGATTCGCCCGCGATCCTACTTGAATCCATTGACAATACTAATTACAGTATTTATTATTTTATTTATTATTACAAAACGATAAAAGGAAAAGAGAGATTCAGAATCACCTTAGGTTGGTAAATATCAGGCACGTGCTGTACGAACCCTTCTATTGTCGTCGGTGTTGTAGAGAAGGAGAAAGAGAAACAGAGAAGAAAATAAAATGGAGAGCAGCGCCGCCGTCTGCGCACGCATTCGACTAACATGCCCGATATGCCCCTCTCGACATTTTCCTTTTCACCAATCGCCCTTCCTCGTTCAACCTTCTCGCTCTTTATCTCTCAAGGTTTATCCCTTTTCCTTTCTCCTAATCTCTTACTGCGCTCTTTTATCTTCCCTAATTCATTTTTCCCTTAATCTGCAGCTTTTTCCAAATCATTTTCCTCTCAGTCCGCTCAATCTTCTCGAAGCCTCTTCTCCTCTCAAGCCTTCCGCTACTGTATCTGAGTCCTACAGGTCCTTTCTTCTCCTTTTCATTTTTTCTTCTTTTTAATGCTTCCGTTGTTTAATCGGAATAATATTGGAATGGAACAGTGAAACGATCGATTTAACTGACATAGAATGGGACAACCTTGGATTTGGCATTCAACCCACGGATTATATGTATGTCATGAAATGCGCTCAAGGTGGAACCTTCTCCAAAGGTGAACTTAAGCGTTTTGGGAACATTGAATTGAATCCCTCCGCCGGAATTCTAAACTACGGCCAGGTTGACTTATATTTTATTTGAGGCATTACATATTCAACTTCCGATTTTATGTTGTTCAGTTTGTTGAATTGCTTTTGACCTGAAAACAATGCTTAATTTATATTTGAATTTGTTTAGGTGAACTGTGTTTGGTACTATTCTGTAATGTTCTAGAATTGAAATCCAACTAGTTGTATCCGTATTCTTAACATTTGAATTGAAGTTACCTCGTGTGTTTGTTTTATGGAAAACTTATTTCCTTGCTCCACTGTAGGGATTGTTTGAGGGTTTGAAAGCGTATCGGAAACAAGATGGGAATATACTCCTATTCCGTCCGGAAGAAAATGGTCTGCGGATGCAGATAGGGGCAGAGCGGATGTGCATGCCGTCGCCTACTGTGGAGCAGTTTGTGGAAGCTGTAAAGGATACTGTTTTAGCAAACAAACGTTGGGTAAGGGTGTTATGGAGCCCAGTCATCGCCTTAAACATTTTAGATTTTGTAATGACGTCAGATTGATTAGGTGAACTTTGGTTTCAGGTTCCCCCTCCGGGTAAAGGTTCATTGTACATTAGACCATTGCTAATGGGAAGTGGACCTGTACTTGGTCTTGCACCTTCTCCAGAGTACACTTTTCTAATATATGTTTCACCTGTTGGGAACTACTTTAAGGTATCTATTTTGTTTCATTGAAAGACATCGTCTTTATTTTTTATTGTATAAGTTTTCCAATTTCATTATCTTCTTACGGAAGTAAATAACAAATTTTGATCCAAATCCCATAGCTTAGACAAACTTGAACGATTTCTTTGAATCTTATAGCCTGGGAGCTGGATATTATGAGAATTGAGATGCAACATCAATAGGAATTTAATTGTTTATAGATTTTGCTGATATGACTGAATGGGTTGAATTTGTAGTATGAAAAGATGAAGAAAATTTGCATCAGTGTTCTATTGGTCCATACTGTTACCACCTATTTTCTTTGTGTGATTTATTTTCTACTTCTACTACATATATTAGTATAGTATCACATTTTCTTAACAATTATTATTTTCAACATAACATTGTCATACTTGTTTCTTTTTTACATCTTTTACTATTGCTATATTAAACATACTTGTGTCCTACCAGAAATTAATAAAGTATGAATTTCACCACAGGAAGGTTTGGCCCCGATCAATTTGATTGTGGAACATGAATTACATCGGGCAACTCCTGGTGGCACTGGAGGTGTGAAGACCATTGGAAACTATGCTGCAGTAAGCCAGACTGCATCCCTTTCTCCTTTCTTATTTGTTGTCCACTGTTACTTGTTCCTACACGTTCTCTCTATTTTAATTTAAATCATCAAAAAAATTTAAACTTTAGATTTTTCTCTTTTTCCAGGTTTCAATTGGTATTTTATATTTCCTAAATACTAATTGCTTTCTTGTACATACCACAGGAGAAAACTGAGGATTTTTTTTGCTGCCTTCAGTTCCTTCCTGTTAAAAATTCTATATTTTTATCGACAGAAATGACCTGTATATCAGCAATTTCAGATGCTTAAGTTATTTGTTTGATTTCTTAATTGTCATTTCTTGCCACTTTATTTCTCTTTCTTTAAATTACTTACTTTCTCTCTGTGTGAACATGTGCAATTATTCTTTGTAGGTTCTGAAGGCACAGTCTGAAGCAAAAGCTAAAGGCTACTCTGATGTTTTATACCTTGACTGTGTGCACAAAAGATATCTAGAGGAGGTTTCTTCGTGCAACATTTTTGTTGTTAAGGTATTGTACTTAATCAACTAGTTTGAATTCAAGATCATGTTTACATGTGCACACACACACATATAAGCATCATTGTTTATTGCCAGCTGTTACATTTTCATGCACTGAATTATTTTCCAACTGCCACATCTCTTTTCTCTCACAAATGCATGAATAATTTACCCAGACATGTACCTGTTGGAATAGTAAGATGAATATCTTGTAGTAGTCAGAATTACCAATCATTTAAGTATACGTGCAAATTTTCTATCGATTTCTTGAATGAGCCCCATCATCTGATTTGAAGTATCTTCTAGCTATACTTGGAAAAAATTTCAGCAATGGTAGCCTCTTGATCCATGATTCATCAACAAGTTGGTGGCTATGCTAATTGCAAACTCTCAACAACTGAAATCATCCCTGCTATGAATCTTACCTTTTGCTTATCACCTTTTCAAAATAAAGTATTTTCAACACGACTTGTAATTTTAAGTTGTATAAATCATGTTTGCTACAAGGTCAAATGTATTATTTATTTGGAGTCCAGTATCCACAGAATCCTACAAAGATATCTCATCCTCTTGGTGGCTTCAATAAAGGAATCTTTATACACTAGTCTGTACAAATTTGTTAATTTCATATAAATCTTGTCTGGACCATGAAGTTTTTCAATTTGGTATTTTCACATGTTTTCTCGAGCATGGATTTCGTTAAACTCTTGGTGCTCTTTTGTGTATTTTGTGGTTCAAACTTGTGTTGTTTTCAAGCACTATCCTTTTCATTTGAACTCACCCCGTCATGCTTTTATTATTCCTACGTCATTTCAGGGTAACATTATTTCAACTCCTGCTATTAAAGGGACAATCCTACCTGGCATTACTCGCAAAAGTATTATTGATGTTGCTCGAAGCCAAGGATTCCAGGTATTTTAAATTCCAAGTTAAGGAGTTGGTTGATGAATACTATCTACTTGATATCTTACAAGTTACAATTTTGATATTTTATATCTCAGTGAGCTATTATTTCTGAATTACTACTAAACAACCTTATCCCACTGAGTGAAATTGGCTATATGGATCATATGATGTCGTTGATCTCAGTTAAAAACTGAATTATCAGGGATATTATTCCCCAGGAATCTCTTTTAATAATTTCATTAATATCCTTGGTTTCCTTCTACCCGTTTTTACAGGAGTAAAAAACACACTATCTACTATTTTCATCACTAGCTTTATTATTGGCCTTCTTTCCTTTGCATGTGTCTAATCACTTTATCCAATTTTCATATTTTCCACAATAGATGTTACACCAATATCTTAATGTATACAATCATCCCATATAATGCCCTTTATTGTATGATTACACATTCATCTTAACATATTTACTTTTGCTGTTCTCACCTTTTTCTTCTGTCCCTTGATCAACATACACTTCCATAAAGTATAGAAGTAAAATAACAATAAGATAGAAACTTGATAGGTACTTTGCAATCAGAATGCCTCATGACTTCCTCTATTTTAACTACCCGACTTGTATCCTGTGTGTGACATCTTCATTAATTTTTCTACCACTTTGTAATATAGATGCCATGTCCATAAACCTTGAAACATGTAATATGACTTCTCCCAATTTTATGTCCAAGCTAGTTTCCTCGTGTTTTTGCTGAAGTTGCCATGCGTATATTTTGTCTCACCCCAGCTCAAGTGATAATCAATTGATTCTGATATGTGTCTCCAAAGCTAGTTTATAGTTAATCTCTTCCCTTGATTCTTCAAACCATATGCAAAAAATATACATTTAGGGATAATCTTGTGTGTCCCTACTAAGCACATTGTATCCAATACTAGATTAAACTAGGGATTTGTTACTAAACTTTGGTGTAGATGCATCCTTACAAATTAGTACTTGCCCTCGTCTTCTAGAGTTCTCACGGTAGTAGTTATCCCGTCATAAATGTTGTATAATAAAAAAATGAGCCAAGTGAACACTTTTCTTTTTCAAAGTTTTCCACAGCACTTCTCTTGCACTCAGTCATTTTTTTCCAATTTAATGAGAATTATGTATAAGAATTTTTCTTTACTTTGGTAACTTTACAACAACCCTCATAGAAGATAAATATCTTTTGTTGCAGAAAGACACCATTGACATAATTTTTCTTTTACTATTTCATTTTCTTCTCTTACTCTATACGCATTCACATTTTTCTATTATTTCATACTGTGATAAGTTATCCCTTTGTAGTTTATACAATTATAAATGTCTCTCTTGTTCTTATATATAGGAGCCACAGTGCTCTTTATCCCTTCGTTTAGGCATTGGCCACCTAAATGGTTTTTTGCTTGACTCCTATTCCCTGCTTATTTGTTTTTAATCATTCATTCTTGGCAATTGTTCCTTAATGTCACCTTGAAAATAACAGGGTAGAGGTTACAGTTTTATTTAAACTCGAGACTACGCTACTCTTTACATTTTCAAATGGCATCAGCTGCACATTTTTTTCTTAATTTCATGTTTCATCTGATATACGTGCAGGTTGAGGAGCGTTTCGTATCAGTGGATGAATTGCTAGATGCTGACGAGGTCTTCTGCACGGGAACAGCTGTGGTTGTATCACCTGTTGGCAGTATTACTTATCTTGGCAAGAGGTACGTTGTACTAATTGCGAAAGACAATTTGCATCTTGTACGTTAACAAATATGTTAACCGAGAGCAAATCAAAGACCTGTAATTTGGTAACGAAAAAATAAAAATGATCAGATGTTCGTCGTTGACCTGTGCTCCCCCCCCCCCCCAAACCCACCTTTAAACTGAGTATTCTGTCAACCGAGTGAAACCCCTTTATGCCAATCATTGGTTATAAAAAGCCAGTTTGAATCATTGATTGACATTTTTATTTTACTTTAATTTCTGCAGGGTATCATATGGGGATGGTATTGGTGTGGTTTCACAGCAACTTTATACTGTCCTAACCAGATTGCAGATGGGTCTCACGGCGGATGAGATGAATTGGACTCTTGAGCTGAGATAAGCGCAATAGGAATAGTTCAAAGTTGCATGCTTGGCTGAAAACATATGTGCGTTTATATTTCCGAGTTCTAGAAGTTGCTTTTAAAATTTTGCTGTCATATATATGTATATGATTAGCTGCTGTAGATAGTACTGTTCGGTATATTTTATTTCTCTTGAAAGCTGTAACAAGCACGGTCGGCTCTTTCCAGCTGAAGAAATCATGTTCAGTGAATTATTTATCTTTTTGTTGGTTGAAAAATTTCTAAATAAGCTAATTGTGTACCCTGTTTTTCTTTTAATTTTTTTGGTGGATGTAGAGAAAAGGGCATGGCATTAGTGTCTGAGCTTAGAGTAGAAAAGTAGGTGTAAAAGCAGGAATAGTTGAGGTCCTAAACATGCTCAACTGATTTTGCAGGAGTTTTTTATATTTTACAAGCTCACGAAAACCTAAACCCTAAACCCAGATTTTGAGCTTATGTTTCTTAGTTGATTCCTTTCCCAGGTAGGAAATGCTTCAAGTGTCCTTAGCAATGTTGTTAAAATCGTAACTCGTAGGCGAATCGGAGAGGGAAATAAAGATCGTAACGAGGGAAATAAAGATCGTAACTCGGGGATCGTAACTCGACTCGGAAGAATTACTATCCGAGTTACTATACATAAGATAATTAAAAATAGACTCATAATTCATGAAATGGTCTAAATATATGACATAACTAAATAGTCCAAATACATAACATAATTAACGGAGCAGAGCAGATCGCAAAGTGCGACTGTGCGACGGTCGTGGCGGAGGCAGTGCGACGTGAATGGCGAAGGCAAATGACGAAGGCACGATCAACGAAGGCGGCGACGACGACAGGTAGCGTGGACGGCGGCCAAATGGCGCGACAGAGGCACAGGTTCTTCAAATTAGGGTTGCAATTTGGGATTAGGGTTTCTGAGACTCAAATTAGGGTTTTTAGGTTTTTTTAAATTAAGGGGTTTTTTGGGCCGCATCACGGAACGTGGAGGCCCATGTATCGCCAATCCAACCCTTGGATCGTTGGATCGCTCCGATCCGTTGAGAAAACGATCCAGGCCCGATCCATCACGTTTTTAGCATGAAAGATCGTAAAATCGCGATTTTAACAACACTGGTCCTTAGTTAATAACCTACAGTAACGTTGCCAAATTGAAAGTTAGTTGATAATGTACCTTACCACAATATCTGGGTGGTTCTTCTGCACCTGATAACATTTTTGGATATTTTTTTATTCATTTTTGAAATGGATTTTCCAGAATGTCTTACATTGAGATGAATATAAGGTGCATAAGAATTTTTTAATCGATTTTATATTATTAGTTAGAATAGTGCAATTTGTATTCGAATTACATGGCATTAACGAAATAAACTCTGCATTCAGGAATCAGACAGACTGACGGGACCTATTTGTTCTCTTGAATTCAAATTCCACCCGGTTTATCACGGCACCCGCAGTAACAAGTACAACGTATTAAACGTGAAGTTAGACCATGACATTTTACACAATCTAAGGAGCAAATTAGAGTTTCAGTTTTATTTCGTGATAGGGATGACGTTGATGGTTGGGCAGGGAAATTTTAATTGATGCTAACCTGTTCGAAGGATAGCAGAACTTTAGCATAAACAACTGGTGTAAATGGTTATAATGGTTTTTTCTCCCTCTGATGGTGTAATTGCAATGGTGTGGTGATTATCCAGTATTCTCACAATATTATGTTTTTCATGGGTTGTTTTTTTTTTTTAGTTTTTATTATTTTGGTATTACAGCGTTAGACTGATGGTTTAGCCAGTTAAAAATTGAAATTTTTACAGTTCATGAGGGTTGATCATTTAATTTGAAACTCGCATTTCTCTTTTTATGGAAGAAACGACGAGACTTCTTGAAATGTATTTCTGAAAGTAATATGTTTTATTCTCACATTAAATTTTCATTTCTTTCTTTTTATTTATGTTTTTATAAATTGTGTTTTTTACTTTTTTTATACATTAAATCACAAAACATACAAGAAAAAAAAACAAAAAGGCTAAATGAATTTGGGGTGTTTTTTCCTGCACCCCAGTCAAATTTTTTCCAGCAACTCATTAATTAGGTGAAGTGACCAAAAAGCCCCATCTACTTCCTCATCATTCCAGAAAACTTTTTCTGAAATATACTCTAGAAAAATTATTCTGAAAAATACATTTTAGATGTATATAATACTGGAAAGTTTATTCTGAAAAATTTGTTAAAGAATTTTTTTTATTTCAGAAATATGTTTTATGAATTCTGAAAAATATTCTAGAAACATGAAAAAAAGTAATCCAAAAATTATTTTTTAAAAGGGGTAAAATAATCCTTTTTTGAAATTAATGGGTGCAGGAAGAAATGTATTGGGCTTTAAAAGAAACACCTTTGAGTATGGTATTTCACAGAGGAAGGTCCATCATATGATAAAGTGGCTATTATAGTTTCTTCCTGCACCTTCATAGTTTCTTTCCACACTTCCATCAATCTTTTAACTCTAAAACTACCCTTTGATAAAAAGTGTAAGTTTTTTTTTTCCTTTTTTAATTTTATAATTAGTAGACTTTCTAAACTCTAAAACTTTAAAATACATTTTTTTTTTAAATTCTAAAGTTTAGAAGATATTTTTTAGATTTAAAAATACATTCTGATTTCTAGAATTCTATATTTGAAAAAACGTATTTCAAATTCTAAAATTCAAAAGTATTTTTAAGTTCAGAAAATATCTTTCAAATTAGAAAATACCTTTTAGACTTTAGAATTTAGAATTGAATTATAGAATTTGAAATGTATTTTTAAATATAGAAAATACATTCCAGATTTTAGAATTAAAAAAAAAAAGAAAAAGAAGTGTGAGTGAACAAAATAAAAAATGAACAAAGTTATCATTTTACTAATTAGCGTCATCTGTTCCTTTCATTCTATTTGGAATTCATTTTGTTTTGTCTTCTTTTCTGCTACATCAAAAGCTTGAATTTTGTTGTTTTTTTGGATTAAACACAAATATTAAACAAAGTTGATTTTATCTTAAACAATAAAAGTTAATATTATTGTTGTGAGTTTTCTTCAAGTTTGAAATATAAATTTCAAATAAAATTATAATAATTTTAGAAAAGTATTTTGATTAGTTTAAAAACGTTTAAACATGAAAGCAAGGATTCGCATTAAAATAGAAATTTATAAAAATCATTGGAAAGAGTTGTTGGTAAAAATTAAAGATAGAGATGCATGTTGCACAATTCAAAAACATTTTTTTTAAATATATAAAAAAGAGAGAAGAGAATGGAGATGGGACAGAAATTGTGTGAGATAATTTGCCTCTTACAAGGTTTTTTATTAAGTGAATTCCCCTAATCAAGCAAACGAGCTAATCCAATTAGCATTATCATAAAGTATTAGCATGACTCTGAGCATTGTTGAAACAGAGAAAGAAAGAAATAAAGAATGATAAAAATGACATACTTGCTTACTTTGTATGCTTTTTAATCAGCAGTGAAATGATAACAATAAAGTAATATTGTTGGAATGAAAAAAGAGGGAGAATGAAGAATTAGTTATAATGTGCTACACAGGTGTCTCTTAATCCGCAGACTATGCCACTATCAATGTGGATACAATTCACCATTAACTCACACCATGCTTTCTTTTTCAAATGAAAATGTACATCTCATATCTCACCCTTTGTCTCTTATGTCCATTCTCATTTTAAACCTTTCTATTCTCCCCACAAACAAACCAACCACAACAAGAAACCGCGTACCTCACTCAGCATAACCTTTTTTATTAGGAAAATAAGTGGATTTTCATCGCACAAGATATTCAATAGTTTTTTTTAATTGCATCGAGAAGGATATCTCTCACTAGAATATTCAATAGTTTTATATATATATATATATATATATATTAAATCTAAATACAAGATATTTTGCAAAGAATGGAACATTGCAATGACTCATAATTCTAGTGTTGTGATTCTTTACTTACTTGGCTTTCAGTGAATCTTTTACTCAATTCTAAATTTCCATGAATAAACTTGATCTTATAAAAAGGAGTATACAAATTCTTTAGACATTTTCATTGGTGATAGAAGATTCAACGCCGCGGGTAGCTACTAACCTTCGCTTGGTCTCACTGCTACTGTAACTTACGTTAAAACCTTTATTGGCCGTTTCATACATTTGGATTTTGAGCGTCACACTTAGTCTTATTGTTGAATAAGTGTTTTAAGTTAATGTGACAGTTCAAATAATAGTTACAATTATTCTCTGTCACGATCTGGTCACATAAACAACAAAACCACGCATCCACAAGCTTTCCACCACCCTGCATAACAGAACTTCTAGAAACTACTTAATTGAATACAAAAATAGGGGCAACTTATATATACCTGAAAATTAGCTCCCCAAATCATATACAGTCTTGGAAGATCCACAGATGATGATTCCGAGTGATAGTGTTCTTGTCATCCCAAAAAACTAAGATTAATTAATTTTATTTTATAATGTGAAATTTATATTTATTTATATATTATAAAATATATTTATTTTTACTAATTTATATACTACGAAATATTTTTATTTTTGTGAGGTCATGGTCCTAATCCAACCATAGGATGAAATTGTCTTAATGTCGATCTATGCAAATAATGGTTATGAACTTATCGGTTTCATTGGCTTATATCTGAGGTTGGGAGGCTCTGAGGTCATGGACCAAGTCTGATCATCTAGTGAAATAGTCATAATGTCGATATTTAACATTAATGAAAAAAATATCATTTATTTCTCATAAAGAGGGAAGAACGTTAATTATAGAGATGAAAAGTATATACGAGATTGTAATCAATTTAAGAATATAAATCAAAATAAAACTAAATACAAGCAGAAGATGAAATAACACTATCTTATATAAGAAAAAAAATGACTTAATAAACATAACATTCTAAAACTAAATATTTTTTTCTGGCTTAAGTGTATGTTTTAGTAGAGAGATATTTCTCTTGACTAGAAATTTAACTTTTATATATATAATAATTATTATTTCAATTACTCTAGGAGTTTCATTGTTGATTAGTAACGTATGATTGATCTATGGACTAAAAGGGAAAAAAAAACAATTATCATTTATATTTATTGTTGTCTTTTAGATAGAATTAAGATTACTAGAACATGGATTCCTTTGTAAATGTTGTATTGTAATTTTGCTTAGTCGAGGGTAGTGAAGAAAAATCCTTGAACTTACATAGAAATAAAGATTGGACTGTGTCAAAAAGGGACTGTCTCACACCTGAAACTAGGTCTACGGTTACGCACGCAAAACGTGGAAATAGAGGAACTCTTCCTTTATACTTTTTCTCCTGGTTGAAAAGAAAAGGCAGTTACTTAACCATGGTTAATTTATTATGAAAATGAGTAAGAAGATGATGGTGGCCAACTACCAAGACCGTTTCCTTCACTTCTTGAAAAGTTTGTTACTTTTTTTTCTTCCACAACTTTTTATTTTAAATGCATTCTATGTTTATTACCATTTTTTAAATTATATTTTGCTAAAGTATGTTATTTTTTATGTAAATTTTATTACACTAACTAACTATCGAGGTAATTAAAAAATAATTTGAAAACACTTAGTAAAATTGCATGTATTTTTTCTCTATTGAAAATTGTACTGATAATTGTGATTGCTATTTATGCTAGGTCAACCTTGTTGTTGAATATCTATCAAGCCTCTAATTTAATATTAAATTCACAATTTATTGTTTTTTAAGTAAGTGAAATAGTCCAACATAACTTACAGTTCAGGAGTGGAACAATTTATATTTCTTTTTCTTTTAATTCTTTGAGATGCTTTTTAAAAATAAATTATGATAAACTTACTCATTTTCAAAAGTAAATAATACTTTAAATATAGTAGTTAATCTTACTTGAAACAATTGATATTATTTTAGTCAATTTAAAATTGAAACGATTATATCATATTACTTATAAAAGTAAATATATTTACTTTAGTTTTTAAAACAATATACGTGCCACGATTTTAATTTTTAAAATAATTAAGAGAATTAATATCAATATTTTATTATTTAAATTACCTTCTAATTATATATTTTAAAAGTTGATTAAATCTTAACAAAATTCCTGTAGCCTACAGAACACTCGATTAATTAATAATAAAACTATGATCACAGGTACCCCTTATAAAGTTATAATGACGTAACAGAGGTGATAGTGGTAATCCTAGTTGTTGACTATTTGCATACCCAAAAAGTAATTCATTAATAATGTTTTTATTTTATTTTTGTTTTTTATTATGGATGAAGGCTGCTAATATAGAATCCAGTGATATGTGTAAGATAATTTTCTTTTCAACTATAAACATGGAATAAAAAAACAAAATAAAACCTTTTTATTATTTAAATGAAAAGGAAGTATTACATTTTATTTGATAAAAAATAAATAGAAAGATAATTATTTAAAATAATTTATTTTATGTGATAAAAACGTTTATCAATTTAATACAAAAAAATCTTATTTTTTTTCTGCTTAAAGAGCTATTACGAAGTGGACTTTAACTCGATAGCGGGTGACACAATAGGTCCAACACAAATACTTGATAGGATAGGCTCAAAATGACTCTGATACCATATTACGAAGTGGACTTTAAGCCTAACTCAACCCCATAAAATCGGCTCATAAAGTTGGAGTTTGCACCCACTTATATTCGATGTGGGATCTCCAACGAGAGTCATTTTAAGAATTCCATGAACTTTCTTGCTCTGTCCCTTTCCTTTTTTCTATAATAATTATAATATTAACGTGCTTAGTTATGATTTACTAATTGTTAATATGCAATTTAATTAATATAGAGTTGGGTCTATGCCATGAAACCCTTTACTTTTTCTTTCAAACATTACTCCTTTCTATTATATTTATATTTATATGTATATGTATGTGAAAGAGAAGCAGAGGCATCCAAATAAATTAGCCCTATTTTACGTGAGACTGTCCCTTTATCATTATAATTGGGAGAATGTGATGAAACGTCTGGTATATATCATTTTCATTACACAAGGATATCAAAAGCACCAATATTATTTTATTAATGATTTATATTTATTTCAAAATAACAAAACAAATATACAAATTTGAATGCTTCTTCCACCTTTATCTTAACGTGAAAAGATGATCCATATGATGGAATGACTGAACAATATACATAGTTCAGAACTTCATTTTTAGCATTGCTAAAAGGTTTGAAAAGTTGTGTAGTATTCAAGTCTCACGCATATACTGTTCTCATAAGTTGATCATGAATGGCCAGATGGAGTGAATTTTTGAACTGCTTTTGGTTTCTGGCGAGAGAGATTGTTCCATATCACAAACATGTACGCGTCCTGCTTCTTTCCCATGCGCAAATCAAAGAGTCACTCATCTAGGTATTACGTAATCAAAGAAAGAACCATTCAACGAAATGAGGTTTAACCACTTTAACCTTTCACCTTTGGTCCCACTGCTTGCACCATGCACCAGGTTTATCATCATCCTTCCACAACAATAATTCATATCCCCGTTACTTCAACAAAATAATATATGAGAGAGACTGCATATTGCATTCACAGATAACACAAGGAGTTTCATTATTCTTATTCATGCTTTCTATAGACAATTTCTTATAATTCCATTTTTAATTATATAGACTACGTAGTAAGAAGGAAAAATAAGAAAAATAAGGGTCTATTTCCTCCCATTTTTCAATTCACCCATTATTACGCATAAAGGAATATATTTTCTTTCCTTCACCTTTTTGAAACCTTCCAAAGCTCTCTCTTTCTCTCCCTCCTTCTCCAGGCTTTTCTCTCTCCTCTTTCTCCTAATATATATATATATATATATATATATATATATATATATATATAAATAAACACAGCATTATTATCATTATCATCAACTCAACTCATTACAAAGATTGGCTTACTTGAAACTCAGACCAACTGACACAGAGAGAGAAGCTGGCGCTGCAGAAATGGGAAGGGCTCCTTGTTGTGACAAAGCCAACGTCAAGAAAGGTCCATGGTCACCTGAAGAAGATGCTAAACTCAAGGCTTATATTGAGCAGCATGGCACTGGTGGCAACTGGATAGCCTTGCCCCAGAAAATAGGTATGCTGTTCATGTGTATTCATCAATCAACACATGCTAGTTAAATATTATTGCAAATCAAACCTCTCAATTACATATATACGGATGATTCTTAACTTGTCAATCTCATCTTAGAACACAGAATTCTTTGGGTTGTTTCTTATTTGCTTTGTATGTGTGTGGCTTAGGCCTTAAGAGGTGTGGGAAAAGCTGTCGTCTTAGATGGCTAAATTATCTTCGCCCAAACATCAAACATGGGGGTTTCTCAGAAGAAGAAGACAACATCATCTGCAGCCTTTATGTCAGTATTGGAAGCAGGTAATTAAATAAGTTCCTTATTGATCTGCTAAAATTAATTTGAATTTGTTATCGAAGTTAATTAATTAGCAGTCTCTATTTATGTGGAATTAAGCAGTGTCTGATATAAATTTGGAATCCAATTAATTGATCGCTTAGAACTCGTTGGGATACATACATGCAGGTGGTCAATTATAGCAGCACAGTTACCAGGGCGAACAGACAATGATATAAAGAACTATTGGAACACTAGGCTAAAGAAGAAGCTTCTTGGCAAACAAAGGAAGGAACAACAGGCTCAAGCTCGCCGTGTCAGCGGCAATCGGCAGAAGCAAGATGTGAAAAGAGAAACCGAGAATTTGATAGTTGCTTCTGAACTCATCAATCAAGTTCCCTACTGGTCTGCCGAATATTCTTCTGTGCCTATGCCAGTGACTGATGTTTCCTTTCAACACTATGGTCTGAACAATCAAACATCTCTCAGAAACTTGATGGTTAACAAACTAGAGGGAATAAGATTTTCCAACGATCATCAGCAGCAGCAGCAGCCATACACCAATGCATGCGAAATTCCCTCCCTGCCAAACCAGGTTTTCCCAACCATGGTAAATCATGTGGCCGTGGTGAGTGATGAAAACAACAGCGTCACTTATCAGCCATCAAATGTATTTCAAGGGTTTGAAAACTTCCCCAGTGATTTTTGTGAACTGGTCTGCGTGAACTCGCAACAAATGGATCGGTCAATGGAGAGTTTTAACTACGGAATGGAATCCATGGACGTCATGAGCAATGGTGGTAGCACCAACACAACTTCAACAGAAAGCACTAGTTGGGGTGACATGAGCTCTTTGGTTTACTCACCTTTGGTCTCTGACTATGAAGGTTGCCGACAAGGAAATCCTCGAGATGTTGTAGCTTTCGAAGAGTGCAAGTACTTTGGAATGCCGATGCAATAACAGCTCTGAATACGAGGTGGCATACATGTAAACTTGTACCGCTAAAAAAAACTGGTATTGGCCAAAACCCTAATGAGTTCACTTTAATTCCCTTACATAATTTGTTGGTTTCGTAGCTTCTTGTTTCATTGAAACTGTTTCGAACATCGTCCACATGTTTATACATATTGAGAGAAACTCTTTTGTTTAGGATTTCTTTTCTATATATCTATAACCTTATGTATATGGATGCTACAGAAGGAAAGAATCTTAGTAATAGTGCGAGACCCTTGAATTCCTAATGTGTCAGTTTTCTACTGCACCTGGATCAAGTGCAGTGTTTGGATACGTGCATATGTTTTATACCAGTAGATGCAGTTTAATTATGATTTTATTTATGGTAATGTACTTGAATTGAACAATGAGGGACCAAAATCTCAGTTTCTATTGATTGATTTGTATTTTTCGCAAAGTTCATTTGAAAGGCAAAGCAAAAAGCTGTGGGAAGTTTGAAAGGTGCATAACATTTTGGCTGTGAGTTTCTTAGCTTTAGCAACGGAGGCATCAATTATCTGTCTGCATTCTTTTATAGTTTTCTTCATGTCTGGTATTTAGTTGGCGTACATCTCATGTGAGTCCAACTAGAAACTATACAGCATTAAGCCTCGTTGTCCCTCAACTTGGATGCCTCGTATAGATTTCACCTGACAATAACAACACATAAATTACTCGCAACTAAAACTAGGCACACGTACCAACTATCCCTTTTCTCTTCCTCTTTATTCATTCAAAATGAAAAAGGCTTCTATCATAACATATATCTTGTTCTAGCCCTTTCTTCTGCACCAAAATGTCTTCTATCATAACATTTATACGCATAAACCAATTATTGTTTTTGAAATGAACTACCAAACAGTGAAATATAATCAATATCCACTAAAACTCGAAAGTTTTCCATCAAAATCAATGGCCTTACGTAACATTAAAAAAATACAAGGGATACGAAGAGAACTTTCCAGTTTTGACAGTACTGTACAGTTCTAATATGAGAAAAACAATTTTAAGAATCATGGTTAACTTGGCCTCAGAACCAGTGCATTTTTCAGCCTTATGGTGCAATATTTTTCTGGCTTCGATTTAGAAAAGTCGTTCCTCACAATTTGTTTAATCATAGTCTTAATTTCGTGAGTGAGTTAAAAAGATACAAGTTTGGACAATGAAGTATTTATCTTATTTGTTAATTATTAAGTTTTTTATGATGTTGATTAGTCAGTTTTAATGAAATTTTTTCATCAAGTCATTTCTTTCGTATATGTAAACATTAACTTAGAGATTTTACTAAGAGCATTTAATTTTGAAATGGATATGTGGATTTGTTAGAGTTGATAACATAATTGTCAATCATTATTTGCGCACCACCAAATCTTTAAGCCTTTTTTAGTCCTTTTCTTATTTTTGTCATTGATAGTGGCAAAGTTGTTCTCGTTGATGTGATCCTCCATTCATGGTTTATTCGCCTCAACATAATGAAGATCCATTTTCCGAAGTGTCAATGATGCCGTAAAACCTTTTGTTTGGCTCACTTCGTTTCTTGGGTGATTTAGCAAAAGGTTGTTTTGGCTTGTAACTCATTAGAGAAGCTTATTTAACTTATCTGATTCTGAGTTCTCAAATTTTAACTAAAGAAGTTTTGACAAAAAAACTTAAATATATTTTTTTATAAGTAATTAAGTAATTATTAATTAATTACATCGGTTATTAATAACTATTCTTCAAATTAATTGAGCGTGAGAGATTTTGTTGAACAAATATTTATATTTAGTTTGTTGATGATTAATTACTTGTAATTTCACTAAATTGAATATTGTTGCACTCTTTCATCATTAATTCAAAATAATTCCATTTTAGAGTTTCTTTTCTTTTTTAAGCTGTGTGCCTCCTTATATTTATGAACAATGCAACATCTTTGTACAACATCCAAAATTTGGAATTTAATTAGTTAATGGTTATTTTAGAATAGAACCGACTGGTACATATTTTTTTATTTTTTTATCAACAATAAAAATTAATAAATATAAAGTATAAAAATTAATAAATATGGTCTTACTCCGTTTGAAGGTTTTTGTTCTTACTTAGTTAAAAACTTGGTCTTGGTTAATTAGGAAGATCTCTTAAATGTTTCAGTTAATTCATTTTTTTATTATCAATAAAAAAAGAATAAAAATACTAAATATAGTTTAATATTTAAAATTAATAAATTTGTAATTAATTTATACACATAGAAATGATTTTTTTAGTCCTTTTCTTAACACTCTCTATATAAATGTTGTTTTATTTTTAATACAATTCGATATATTATTTTTTTCATAATTTTAGCTTTATTAAGAGAAAACAAAAATTATTAATTTTATTTTTTATTACCTGAAAAATAGATCAAGTTATTATTATAAAGAAATTTGAGTGTTGAAGACTCATGAATAACTATGACAAAGTGGGAAATGGCTTCTCTTGGTCTCATCGTGAGTAGTTTTTATAAGACTTTTATTTGACTCGTAATACATGACACCTAATTGGTAATGGTAAAATAAAGAATCAATTTCATGAAATTCACAACTTGACACATCTGTACATGTACTATTAAACATGACTTTTTTTCACTATTTGATTGAGATTATTCATTTCTTCCAAAGTGAGGATTTAAAGCTAGCGAACCAAATCTAAGAAACCAATATTAGATAGTGACATTGATTTTGGATCATCTCTTAAAACAACTAATATTTTCTTTGCCGGTTTAGGTGAATTCCGTAATTAAATAACAAATTTAACGTGGATTTCTTCAGAATTATTTAATGTGAGATAATATCATTATAATAAAAGAGCCATTGCGACACATTATTAACAATTTCTTCAAACATCATCTGTTAACATCTTCTGTTAATTATGTTAAATTATAAAATTATGAAAAAAATTCGTTAAATAAAACATGAAGTTCAAATTGCATTAAGTCTTAATTTACTTTTTTTAAGAATTCGACTAATTTTTAATATATATTTTTTCTCAGTAATAAATAAAATAAAATGAAATACTTCAGAGATATTCAAACCCTTATACGAAATGTTAAAACTATCTTACCTAACATGTCAAGATCCATAAACAAACGTACACGCAAAACCTTTCAATCTTTGAACCACACAATACACACAAACTACACAAATGGAGAGAAAATACAAACCTCGAAAACACCAAACCGAACAAACCAGCAACACCGCATACACACCTAACAAAAGCCTATCAAGTCATTCCACCCAAAAGAAACAAAGTAAAACAATACAAGGGAAAGAAACATCAAACTTCAATCCTTCAAAACCCAAGAGTCATATGAAGAACCTGCAACACCTACCAAACTCCATTATTAGCCAAAGACCGACGTTAGTAGCATCCAACTCGAAAACAAAAAGATAAAATATAAACCACAAGAAAGACCTTACCTACTGAACCCTGAGACACTTATACCCATCACTACAAGAAAATCATCAAATAGAAACCAATTTTTAGAGACCAAAATAATTAGTTACGATAGGAACTAAAATAGAGACCATTTTAGAAACTAAAAAAAAATTGGTTTCTAAATTAGTTTCTATTATTTTCTATTATTGTTAAATAGTTTCTAAATTGATATCTAATTAGCAACTAAGGTTTTAGATACCAATTATTTAGTTTCTAAATTTAGTCTCTAAAATCTTGGTTGCTAATTAGATACCAATTTAGAAATTATTTAACAATAATAGAAAATAATAGAAACTAATATAGAAACCAAATTTCTTTTTAGTTTCTAAAATGGTCTCTAATTTAGTTACTATTGCAACTAATTATTTTGGTTTCTAGAAATTGGTTTCTATTTCATGATTTTCTTGTAGTGCATAGAGACTCTCAACTTCATCCTTACTTTTTAATTGACTTCAAACAAACTAATGGGTCTAAACACTGATTATCCAAAAGTATATATAAGACCTCAATTTAATTATATATTATTTACACTTCCACTTAAACATATATAATTATTAAATTCAATATTATTATTAGTTATTATGACTTTTTTTTTATTGTTGTGAAATAAAAATATAATTCTTAAAGGATATTAATATTTGAATGATTGTTTCCCAGCTCATAAGGAGTTGTTGCAACATGCAACTCGAAGGAAGTTACCAGCTTTCAATGTTGACTTTCCTCCTCAATTCGTTTGGTATGAAAAGCTTCTGGAGAATTTTTTAACGTTTAATTATTGATTTTGCTTTTCCAACATAATCTTAAGAAGTGATTTGATATTGATAGTTGATTTGTCAACATTAGAAAACTTCAACTGCAGCTTATCTAACTTTCAAACCCCCTGTTAAAATATTTTTTTCCTTTCAAAACATTAAATAATCATACTTAAACATAAACATTATTTGACAACAAGTTAAAAAAATACTAATAAAATATTTTAAATCTATCAATCTTCGAACCGATTTTTATGTCAACTTTCTTTTATTCCACTAACTTGCTTTTAAATTAATTATGTGTCGAGTATTTCGTTTTTGTATATATTTATTTATATAGGCATTGGTTTACCCATCACTAAAAAACATGCATTCATTACAAGCTTGACTTTAAACTAATCTAAAGTTAGAAAGTTTAAATTTATATGGTACACAAAAGTAAAATCACAAAAATAGTGTGGCTAATTTTTTTCGCTAATATTAAAAATTTAAGAAAGAAATAAGTAGTGATAATAATTATTATCGATATAAAGAAAAATTATACCAAACTCTAAATTTATATATGGCTTTAAAATTAATATTTTTTCATTTTAATTATTAGTTAAAAAACTTCAATGATTTTTTTTTATATCTTTACTTGTTGCAGAATACATATGTTACGTTTGTGCACTATACCATATTAAGATCAGCTTTTAAGTAATTACAATATTCATCAATAAGTATATAGTGTAGAATAAACTTTAATGATTATTTTATTTATTTATTTTTACTTGTTGCAGAATACATATTAAAAATGATAATACATATGTTACGCATATTAAGATCAGCTTTTAAGTAATTACAATATTCATCAATAAGTTAAGTATATAGTGTAGAATCCAACAAAAAAAATAGTTGTTGTAAGTATCAAAATTATTATTGTATACAGCACCAATTACTTATAATGATTAGGAAGACTCGATTTTGGTGAGTATCCAACATTACTCTAAAGCTCGAAAAAAATAATAATAATTGTTATAAGAATATGAGTTATTGGTTCAATAATATTATCACTATTATGTAAATGCTAGATGATATCACTTATTGTATTGACAGTCTAAGAATTTTGATGATAACAAAACATTATAAGTTGTTATATATATATAACCAATCTAACTCATGTACAACATAAAAGAAATGATACACCATATCATACATGAGACACAACACTACAAGAATTATATAGGTACAAAGAGGCGATGAACTCAAATGACAAACGAAATAAGCATTAAAAGAACACTTCAAAAGGTCACATCAAATGAACAATGTGCTTCTGAGATTACAAGATAATAAAAATACAAAGTGTACTAGACAATAAACATATAAAAAATTATTCATGGTTAGCAAGACAACAAACGAGTGGCTGGCGAAGAGTTAAATGAATCACTAAAGGAATCTACAAAAAGAAGTAGACAAAGTCACAAAGAACGCAATGGATCGAGCGTCATACTCAAGAGTTAGACAAAGTCTAAACACAAAGTGCTCAGAGGCAAATGCATTAGATGTTGTTGTTGCTATGCTATATTCAAGAAAGCATGAGCTTTACACTGGCTAGACGTTGATCAAATAAATGCAATAGACGAAGACCTTGCGCTAGATGAACAAGTGTCAAGGAAGTTTCCATACTTAATCCTTTCACTTTTCAATGTGCTATTCAAATTTTCTAAACGTGTTTTGATTATGTTGTGTCATACAAATCATATTTATCAAAATACAATGTTTTAATTAAAACCTTAGAATGTTTTCAAATAAATTTGAACAAATATATCTTGTGTCTACTATGTCCAATATATTGAAAATATTATGAGTTTAATTAATATATCTATGCAAAAGATATTTTGTAAAAACAAATCTATACTTAATAGAGATTTAAATGTGTTTGAAAATGTTTTGTGGAATATATTCAAGAGAAATTATGATTGATAATGAAAGAGACTTAGTATGAAAAATTAACTTGAATATATTGATAATTCATTTTATATTCTAAGATAGTTATTCAATGATATATTTGCTCCGAGATATTGAAGATATTAAATCACTAATAATCACAAAGGTTTCCTAATATGCTTTTAGGAACCATCAAGACGTAGAGGAGGAAGAATTTACTTATCAAACATCCAACAAGAAAAATGAAGTTATTGCAGACCACAATTCGTTGAAGTCATTGATGACATTCAAGCCACAAGAATAAAGAAATTAAGAAAACATGTAACGCAAAGCAAATACTTCCATACTCAGCGTTTATGAAAATTATAGTGAAAGCATATGTGACAAAGATATGATTAGAATTCAAGTCACAAAGTTGTAAAGGAATAATGTTCACATCAAAAGTTCATAAAGAAAACAATTCAAATTATTTCAAATGATCACAGATGCAAAAAAATATAATTGATCATGAAGGAGAAGTTATTATATTCAACGTCCAACGTGATGAAGATGATGAACTACGAGTAGAAATGAAGGATAACCAAGATATTACATTATTAATGATTCAATGTTCACATTGGGACTACAAGAAGAAACAAATCAACTTCATTTAAAGTCCAAGACACAAAAGAATCAATCAAAAGCAAAGAATTTCTTATCTAGCGTCTAATGACTATGTGAACAAAGAGATGAACGAAAGCTTCAACGGTCACTCTGAAATTCTATATAAAGACATTGAAGATGAAGAACACAATAACGAAACATACAAGCATTCAAAGATCATTACAAACGACTTAACTCTCATTGTATTAGTGATTTGGGAGAATATTTCATATCTGCTATTTATTACACTCATAGTTTAAGGCAGTCAACCTTGTATTGTAAATCCTTCACCGTGTGAAGATTACCTTGTGAGTTTTCATTGTTTACTCTCTCATCTCCCGTGTTTTTCTCACTTGTTGAGAGATCTTAGTCTCAAGGAATATTAAGACTTGCTACCTGAAAAGGTGTGGAATACTTGTGTACTTCTCAAAAGGGTGAGGAAGTGATTTAAAACTTCTCAAATGTATTAAAACAAGTAATACTATTTATTTTTTAAAATAAAAAAGTATAAATATATATAAAAGAATTAAAAAATTATCATATCTTTCACATGTGAACCAAACAAGAGTTACCTATCTATTATATACCTTTTCTTCTAAAATCATTCCCCTCCGTTAACATCTCCCTATCCATTGAACAAACCCTAACAAAGCATGATGTAACTTAGTAGACCTAGTTGTCGCTTTAGCCAATACTTATCCATGGACAAAAACGTACCGTCTTTACCGACGAATCTCCATTCTATCCATTATCTCCAACACCCCATTAATTCACTCCAAACACAAAATTCTTACGCACATCTTTACTTATCCTTTCGCCACACCATGCACATACCCCAACTCTTACTTCTACCACTACAACAATATACATATTTCACTCCTTAAACTATTTCATATTTTGAACATTCCAAACCAACAGCAAGAAGACAAATGAATAAAAAAAGGAGATGGCTATACCATTTATATTGCAGAATATAAATGAAATATTGAACGACTCGAGCATTCAAATTAATTTATTCTATATACGCGTCCTATCCGCACGCAAGCAGCTGGTATAAAATAACTATATAATATATGTGAAAATTGATTATAAACATGGATATATATATAAATTAGGTTTGAATTTTGGTTAAAGAAACGTACAAAAATAAGACTACCGAAAGTTTACGATGTGTGTTGACAGATGAAGGACATTGTAATTCAGAAATGGAAGCGGGTTGGGTAGGAAGTGCCAACAAGAAGAAAAAAAAAACAATGTGGAGTGAACAATAATGGTTTCCCCACCAACTTGCTCAATACAATCGCTTTTGTGAATATTCAATTGAAAGGTTCATGAAGTGGGTAGGAACTCAGAGCATAATCCCTTGACGAGAGCAACCATTTGGGAAACAGATTCAGAGCATACCAACAAAGCTTTTGAGGTTTTTTTTCTTCGTATTATTGAAATTAAGATATGGTTTTAAACTTAGAAGGCACACATCAATTCTCTGAATGCCATGCCGTCACAGTAATAAAGGATCCATTAATTAAATAAACAAACACAAAGTGAGGCTTGATTGAAGCCTTGAGTTTGCCCAAGCCACGACAAAAGCCCCATGACGACCTTCCTTCAAGGATTTATACTTTTCATGCAACACCAACAGTAGCATTACTGAATTACTTTACAAAAATAGCTATGCCTCCCACCATTTCTTTATTCATGATATCCACACTCACTGTACCACCACATTATATACACATATACCTTCTTCATTCTAATATTCGTTTCATCATTAAAGTTAGCAATTTTGTGTATATATATACTATTTCTTACTAACAAGAAGAACACTGAAATTTTCTTTTTCTCCATTTTGACGGTGGCAGGCTTATGAATTGTGAGATGGTGATGGTAACTAAAGAATATTTCCTTATTTTCTTAATCTCTCCCACACACATACACATTAAAGTGCAAATAAATTATTAGATTTATAACTCCAATGTGGGAGACTTGCTTGCAGTTACTGGAACCATGTGAAGTAAGTTGAACTCCCTAAATCACTTGCAATAAAATCCGAGTTAGAAAATTCAAGTTAGAAAAGACAATTTTCATAAGGTATATTACAATTTTTATAAATATATTTATTTATAAACTAATTTAAATTTATAATTTTTTTTTCTCTTTTAAAGATTTTTAAGAAAAAAGTTGTAAACAAAAGAGTATCAAGATCCGACTACAGCAGAAAAATCAACCAACTACAGACCCTATCTTAACAAAATCCAAAACAACATGTTAGTCTAACCTGACATTTTAAATTAGGCAATTGCTTCCTGCATCATATCACTGCACCCAATTTTAACGGAAAAGACGAAGACGAAACTGTTCTAAAAAAAATTTCTGAAATATGTGTTTCAGATTTTTTTTTAGCAACGAAATTTTATATTACAGATTTTTTTATCTGAAATGGTTTTTCATTTTTGTTAGTCTAACCTGACATTTTAAATTATTAAAATATATATAATTACATGGGCTGTGTCGGCCTTTGACCCATTAGAATTAGGCTGTTTTTTCCTGATCCTAACAAATGTCTTCTTGCACCCATATTTTTGAAGAAGATTATTTTAACTCTTTTAAAAATTATTTTCGGATTATTATTTTTAGGATATTTTCACTATATATTATATTAATTTCAAATTTACCTGTCTGGAAATAAAAAAAATCATTACAGACAGATATTCTGGAATGATTTTTTTTTCTGGAAACATCATTTACTTACGGAATTCTTATTTCAGAAACATTTTTACTTACGCAATCCCTATTCCAGAATCACTCAAATCACCCAAAACTGTGAAAGGATAATTTTGGTATTTAAAGAATGTAGGGGTGCAGCCTTAGAATTACTGAGTTAAGCCCGATAGAATGAATACTTTTTGTGTTTTCAGTTACAGGCCATTTACTTCATATTTTCGCCGCCTTCATAAAATTGGGCTTTTGAGAATCATATTATGAAAGTATGAAAAAACTTGGTTGCAACTTTCAAAAAATTTAAAATTATTCTTTATTCTAGAATTAAAATCCAGAATTAAAAATTACTTCAGAATATATTTTGATGTTCTGGAAGTGGAATTCCAAAATAAAATTAGAAAATCAAAATTCAATTCCAGAAAAACAATTTGGAATACCAATTCTAGAAACAAAATCTAGAAATCTATTTATAAAAGAATTCTAGAAACCAGAAAAGTGTCCTGAAATGTAAATCCAAATCCAAAATCATCAAATAGAAATCTAAAATGTATTTTAATTCATACCTCTTTTATTTAAGGGCATATTTAATAGTAGATTCAAATTTCGAGTGATATATTGCCAAAAGACTTTGGAAGCTCAATTATACCTACCGTGGTACCCTAATAGATCTTACACCTTCATAGAGAGGTTGGAAAAATCTAAGTTATCCATATTCTAGATTTTTTAAAATGCATAATTTTAAAATATGTTTCAAACTATAAATCTAAAATATATAATTTTCTGAAAATGTATAGGAGATTTCTAAATTATGTAATTTAGAATATATTTTTAAATTAAAAAAAAATATTCTAAACTTCTCAGATATATAATTTTAAATTAAATTTTAAATTATTGAATAAAAAATATATTTTGGATTTTACAATCTAAATTTAAATTATATAATCAAAAATATATTTTTGATCTGAAAATATATTATAGATTATATCATTCATAATATAGATTATAATTTATAAGATGATATTATTTTCTTATTTTGAAATTTGAAATTGATTTCTAAAATGATTCAACCTAGAATATTTATAACTTATAGAGAATTTAAATTTTTGCTACACCTATTGAAATGCTGAAAAAAAGAAACTATAGAAATAGTAAAGAAACTGTCCGACCAAGATAGTCAATGTAATGGGCCGTACTTAAGCCATCCAATATAAAAGGCTATAGGTAATTTCTTCCTGCACCACTATATTTTTCTTCCTGCACCCGTACATTCTTCAAAATATTGAAATTATTCTTTACAGTTTTAGATGTTTTCATAATAGTGATTCCGTAAGTAAAATGTATTTTCGGAATAAAAAATCCAGAAGACAAAAAATATTCTGGAACACATATTTTTAATTTCTGGATTGATAAATTCAGAATTCATAAAACATGTTTCGAAAAAGATGTTCTGGAAATATTTTGGAAAAAACAATCTGAAAGTCATTTTTAAAGGGGGCAAAACAGTCTTTTCTGTAAATGATGGGATGCAGGGAGAAATTTGTAGAGGTTCAGGAAGAAGTTGCCAAGGCTTTACGCAACGGAAACCTTTAGTGATTTCGGGCCGAGCTTGATTTTCAACATGGGTCTTCAAAACAAATTATTAGACACTGGCATCCATAAATTTTGACAAGTTATATAAAAGGTATTAAGAATTTTTTAGTTCACTAACTATGCACCACAGAACTACGAACCAAGAAATATTACTATCACTGATTCCATAATTCCACAGTGAGAACCTTGGTTTCTAAAACAATATTAGGAAACCTTGGTAATTATGGATGGCGCAACTATGAAATTTCGTCATGATTTTTGTAATAGTTATCTCATAATTTTTATATAATAATCCTATTTTCTTAAAAAAATTTCATAGTCAAGTATTGGAGTGAGATATAAGGGATAAGGTACAGTGAACATAAACACAACCTTGCTCTGCCTCTGTCATAAAAAATTTAGGTCTTCATAATGAATTAGAATTGAATTTTGAGGCAAACGTTGACTTTTTTATTTTTTTAGTACGGCATTCTATTTTGAAATAGTACAATCACTTTGTTCAGTCGTAGTTCGGAGTTCAAAATAAATGGAGAAGACTTCGGAGTTCATAGTTCAGTCAGGGACAATGCCTTTGTTATTCCACTCCCATTGTGTATAGACGAATCGAAAATGTTTACTCAACATTAAAGTTGGAGGACAAAAAATTGTTTTCTCTGGTTGTTCTTGAAATATATTTAAAATGCAGTTATATAGTATTTGTTTATAATGTCAATTTCCTTGTTCAAAATTTCAAAATAATAATAAACAAAAAGTTATCCCCATCGATTTTTTAAATATAAGAGCGTAGAGTGGGTATAACCCACACCAACTCATTGAAAATGACATTAAATTAACTCCGACAATGATCTTGCATGGAACAAATATGTTCTGACTCCTTGGTTAGCTTTTGGTTTTTTATGGATTACTATAATCACAATCTGGAGCGGAATAATGGGGATATCTCTACCCTTTTGGAGCCATAAGGAAAATATGGGTTCTATAAAAGGCAAAACAATTTGAAAAAAGTGTCCCAAGTCGTAGTATACGCACGAGACACACCCCCATGGCATGCACTAGAATCCTGCTAAATCTCTTTCTCCATTGCGTCTAAAGTTTATTGCAAATTCTGCAACATATCACTCCCAACCGTATTCAGAATTAATTAATTAATACCCTGAAAGGAAACATCCCACTCTTGCCCACTGACCCACGGTTTTCCTTTTCAATTGCATGTGGAAAAGACAACGCACTACAATAAATACCCCAACTCTTGAATATTACAAGCTCCTATTTCTTGACTATCTACCTCCCTTGCAGTGTACCATAAGAATTACAAATATACTAGTAATGGTGATGCGAGTTCAGAGATCCAAAGAGATCCAAGACCAACACTTTTTCCCTAATGAGAAACAATGGATCCATAGTCTTCCTTCTCCTCTGCTTTCAACAGAAATGAATTCAATGCGTATCAGACCAATGCTAACTCTTCGTTGAATTGGCAAAGGGGGTAAGATCAGCCTGGTAAAGGGACAAAACCTTCACCACGCTATGTGACCTAGCTACCAAGTGATTCATGAAGAAAAGTAAAATCAAAAGCAGTGCTTTCTTTTTCTCTTACTTGGCTCAGTACACATTTTGACTCATCAAACCATGCATTATTGCTATTTTTAAGTTTTTCAAAACCCAAGGGTTTTTTGCCAAAGTTCCGCTAATCAAATTTTAATTAGTTAATGCAATAATATATTGTAAATTAAATTATTAGTTATACATTTTTACTCAATAATGTCAGTGGTATATTTTTTTAACACACCCTTTGTTAACACACAATATATAGTTAAAGAAATGCCAGGTTAGTTTTATTAAACAAAACTATCTATAACTTTTTTTAAAAAGGTTACAAGAAACATTAAAAAAAACTATACAATTTTTTTATAATAATATTAAAATAAATACAAGTCTTCATATGGAAAGCTTAACGTACAATACAAAATCATCAAATAGAAAATAATTTTTAGAGATCAAAATAATTAGTTGTAATAGTAACTAAATTAGAGACCATTTTAGAAACTAAAAATTATTTATTGGTTTCTAAATTAGTTTATATTATTGTTAAGTAGTTTTTAAATTGGTATTTAATTAGCTACCAAGTTTTTAACTATCAATTATTTAGTTTCTAAATTTGGTAGCAAAAACTTTGGTTGCTAATTAGATATCAATTCTTAAACCATTTAACAATAATATAAACTAATTTAGAAACAAAAAATTTATTTAGTTCCTAAAATGGTCTCTAATTTAGTCACTATAGTAACTAATTATTTTTTGTCTCTAAAGTTGGTTTCTATTTCATGATTTTCTTGTAGTGATATTTAAGTAAATTTGATACTATCCCCAATGTTAAATAACATTTTTTTTAAAAAAATTTAAAAACTCGTTTACGATTCACAAGAAGATATATGTATGACTCAAATTATATTGCACATGCTTTCTTATAGCACAATTATTTGATAAAAATTAATTAATTAGTATGTAAAAGTGTTGTTAACTCAACTAAGGATTGATGTTTGAAAAATAAAATAAAAATAAAGTGCTATATTAACATAAAAATGTCTAAGTAATAATCATGAAAAAGAATACAAAAAAATACTGATGAAATATTACTTTCTCTTTCTAATAAAAAAAAGCTAGAAAGAAAAGGTTTTCTATTATTGAGATTGTATAAAAAAAAATCACGGTTCACTAAATGAAAATTATTAAATAAAAAATAATTTTAGACAAAAAATAATTAATTGTTATATTAACTAAATTAAATATTATTTTAGAGACTAAAAACTTATTAGTATCTAAATTACTTTTTATTATTGATAAATAATTTTTAAATTGATATCTAATTAGCTACTAACTTTACTATCTAAATAATTGGTAGCTAAAACATTTTAGCTAATTAGATAACAATTCATAAACTACTTTTGATACCAATAATTTTTTAATCTTTACAATAGTATCTAATTTAGTCCACATGATAACTAATTATTTTTTGTTTCTAAAATTGGTTTCTATTTAGTGATTTCGTGTGATGTAAAGTTGGATCTTCAAAGGATGTTGAGTCATCTTGTGTTAAATGAAGGTATGTGATCATAAGAGTGAGTTGAACTTTAGCTTCAAACATGTTTGCACGTTGCAAAATTTATTTAATGTACTTGGTTTGAGAGAGATGTAGATGACCAGATGATATCCATGTAACTTTTATGCCAAGAAAATAGTGTAAAAGACTAAGATCTTTTAAAACAAACACATTATGGAGTGAAGAAATTAGATAAATGATTTCACATGTAGAAGACCTAGTGACAATAATATCATCTACATATATTAAAATGAAAATAGTGGATAAACCCAAAAACCATGTAAATAAAGAAGGATCACTCTTAGTAGAAGAGAATTCCATTTGGATTAAAGTGATGCTTAGTTTTTTTAAACCAAGACATGGTATTTGTTTAAGGCCATATATAACTTTGTGCAATTTACAAACTTGATTAGGATTAGAAAAGATAAAACCTGGTGGTTGTTGCATGAAAGCTATCTCTTAAAACTCACCATGCAAAAAAGACATTCTTTAATTGTGGTTGACTTGAATTGCGGTTGACTTGATAACAGAACTGAATATCACTTTGTAACCAAATCTATGTACATATGAAAATATTTTGCAACAAAATGGGATTTGTATCATTGAAGAGTGTTATTTGCATTATATTTCTTTTGAAAAACTCATTTACACCCTACAAGAGTTTCTCCATATGGAAGATTAGTGAGAGTCAATGTTCCATTTTGAATGAGAGTATTATATTGGGTTTGCATAACATTTAACCAATCAGGATTAGTTAAAGCTTTTTAATAGTAGTTGGTTCAATGGAAGTAGAAATAATGAAGAGTTTGGGATTGGAAATACATGTTTTTTTATCTTGTGATCATGGATAAACATTCACTAAAAAAAAATCAGAGTTATCGACTACCCATGGATTTGAATTCGTAAGTAAATTCTGTATTATCTACGAATATTACACACTAATTTAAATCCGTAGATAAATTTAACATTACCTACGAATTATCCACGGATCTGAATCCGTAGGTAAATTGAACATTATTTACGAAATATTACCCACATATTTAAACCCATAAGTAAATTTAGCTTTATCTACAAATTATTACTCACATATCTCTATCTGCAGATAAATTTTACATTATTCACAAATTTTAACAATAAATTTATATCCAAAAGTAAATTTAATATTAATATTATAAATATTATGAATATTAGTAATATTAATAATATTATTATTATTAATAATATTATCATAATAATTAATAATGTTATTAATTTGAATAATAATAATATTAATAAAATTAATAATATGAATGATATTAAATATATGAATAATATTAATAATATTAATAATTTTTATTAAATGTTTGTGAAATGTTTGTTTTATAAAAGTTATAGACATGCTATTTTTTATATCAGAAAAGTTTGTTTTCTCTTTTGTAAAATGATTGTTTGAAAAAGTAAAGAAAATACAGTTTAATTGAATAGGGCATGACATGATATGTAAACCTTTCCAGAACTACAAAGATAAACATAGTTTTTTGTTTGAGAATTGTATCCCAAAAATAAGCACATAGTTGACTGAAAATTAAAAACTTATGCTTATAATATGGTCTTATCA
The DNA here is from genome assembly GCF_051622355.1 of Phaseolus vulgaris. Lineage (NCBI taxonomy): Eukaryota > Viridiplantae > Streptophyta > Magnoliopsida > Fabales > Fabaceae > Phaseolus > Phaseolus vulgaris. The sequence goes on from NC_143499.1 coordinate 1,187,904, forward strand.
AGGGTACAATGCACAACAAGAAATTCTAAGAAAATTTTAATCCAGAGTTTTGTGAAAAAACTTTTCATAGAGACAGAAATTATGTAAAATAAGAGTAGGCAACATGTTAATAATATGAATTGCAACATTGAAGGCCTCACTCTAGAATTTTTTAGGTAAAGAATCTCCGACAAGAAGGGATAACCTAGTGTCAAACAACATGTATGTGCTTTCTTTCAATTGATTCATGTTGTTGATGAGTGTGAGGGCAAGTTAATCTCCGTCTAATACTATGTTTATTAAAATATGAGACAATGCTTAAAAACTCTTTTGCATTATCAATCGTGATAACCTTTAACGTGTGATTAGTTTTAGTTTCAGCAAAGGTTGAAAAGAATAAACACAAAAGAAACTTCAGATTTAAAGTGACGAAGATATATTCAAAGTAGATTTAGAATAAGCATCTAAAATTTTAGTGTATTTAAAAGGTAGCTACTGCATCTTGGCTCTAACATAGACATCACAGGAACATAATAGATGAAATCTTTTTTACTAAGTATTGTTATTTGTTAAAACCTTTTTAACAATTTGGTTTGAGGCATGTCCAATACCATAATTATATAAAGACAAAGCAGAAATAAGAGATGTATTATTAACATTAAAATAATAGATTACTGAAAATTTTGAAAAAGATATAAGTTATCTCTAAGAGTTCCTCTAAAAACAATATGCTTTGTGTCCTAATTTCTAACATAACAAATATTAGAATGAAACTTAAAATGAACATTGTTGTCTTTACAAACTTTGACTCACTAACCATTTTTAAAAAAAAATTGGAACATGCAAAAGATTTTTTAACAATAGCTTTGCTTGCTTGTGTGTGGGCTATAAAAAACAACATAACCAATGTGGAAAATATGCATACATGTACCATTACCCCCATTTTAAGATTGTATATATATGTTAGAATCTATTTATTACCCCAATGTGAAAAATATGCATACATGTCCATTCTATATTTAATTAATATTGAATTATTTTTTCACCAGTGTCAACACTAATTTATTAGATTTCATATTATTAACGTTAATTTTTTTAATACAGAACCGGTGTAATTTTTCAAAATAACATCCATTTTTTTATTTTGTGTACTCGACTCTATATATCAAATTTCTTGTATAGATCTAGTGATTACTTATTACCTTATTTATTTTCATAAATTAATATATTTGAGAGTAGACAATCATATAAATATTATATTTACTTAGATATCTATTTTCTATTTGGAAGTTAGTTTAAAATATTTGAATAATATAAGATCAATAGTAAAATATATACTATAAAAATAATTTTTATCAAAATCTCCAATTTAATGTTATATTAAATGATTGAGTAAGAGCACGGGCTACTTTCTTTTGTTTGATAAAAAAAATATCTGATCCAGAAAGTTGTATTATTATTTTTCACGAAATTTGTTATTAAAATTTTGATAAAAAATATTTTTGAAAACATAATTTTGTATGATGTTATTTTTTGAAAACTTATAAAAAAAACATAGTTTTCCGTTAATTTTATGTTGTATAATAAGGTGGAGGAGGAAATTTGACTTGGAAGTGACGTGAGAGTGAAAGACTCCCGACACCGGAGAGACAACGTAAATTAATTTGACGAAGAAGGTAATGGATAGGGTGGCTCGCAATTGCATCGCATTAGACAAATAAATGAGACAAAATTCCATATATTTTCATGGTAGCCAAGAACGAAGACAATGCTGTAATTGATCAATCATTCATTGACATGGCAAGGGTCTCTCTAGCAGACCTATGGGACCAGAATTAGAGTACTAAATTTCTTGCATGGGTTATCGGTGTATGCCAAGCAAAGAGCCATGTTGGATTGACCCTTCTTGTCCCCATCAACATTCTAAGCTGATTCACTTCCTCCATCACAAACTATACTATTCACATTGCTAAATTACCTTCTCTTCTCTCCCACCCTCCACACTCTTCAAATTCTGCAGTGCAGGTATTCTATGTTCCCTAGCATGTGCTACTTCATGTGAAACCCACATGTCACTTATTCTCACCCATACCACGTAATCAAAATTGTCACATCTTAGCCAGCACCATATTTTTAATTATAAAATTCATACGATAAAATCTCAATATGCTTTTCATTCTCAATTATTTTGATTCGTAAAACCATGATTTTCTTTTGTTCAGGTTCAAAGATAATTTATCATATTCAATATTATTGAGTTACGCCCATGATTATTTTATACTTAATTAGTGTAATCGGTTCGTGTTCATCCTATTTTACAAATTTACGTGTGGAGTACAATTTGGGTTGGGTTGAAGGAAAATCTAGATTCACAGAAATTCTATCATTTTTAATAGGGGTATGGTTGACGCATCTGAAGTTTGTTTTTTGATGCAAGTAAAAGTTTGGTCTTGGGTGTTGGTAAAATCTTGCTCTGCTTCGGTTCCTTTTTTCAGTTAGTGTTTGGAATCTTTAGAATGTATGTAATTGGTAGTTTGAATTATTTTAGGTTGATTAGTATGGACAGTGCTTTACTTGTTGGTTTGGTGGTTCCAGTTAGATGTTGGATTATGTATCTCTTGTAAAGTGGTTCGCATTTATATTTATATATTTCTTATTGTGATAAAAAAAACAAATGTTACAAATTTACGAATCTTTCTCACTTTCTCATCATGTAGTTTATAATCTATAATAAACAGTAATATTTTTAATTTTTTTAAACATGTATAAAGGTGTTTTACTGGTCAATTTACTGACATAATTATTTTAACTGTTCATGTATCTCTATTTAAATATTTTTAAATGAAATACTCTTTTAAGTCCTAAACTTGCAAGGGTAATTACAATAGTTTTTAAAGAGAAGGTTAAATTATTACAAGTAAAAATTTATAACTCAACGTGTTTTATATACATCATATCAAGAAACAGTATTTGATATTATTTTTTATATTGTAGATCTAGATCTATAGTATATCTACGTTAGACTTAAACACAAATAGACATAAAATAGAGAGCAACATATAAACATTTTTAAGAAGTCTTATATTAACCATGTGATTCAATTTAACACCTTAGAGGAGAATTGTAAAATTAAATATTGAAATAAGTTTATTATAATCTTAAGTTTGTACATTTATATTAGTTAGATCATTGGTGAAATAAAGAGATTTTTTTAATAAAATTCAAAACACATGCTATCACATGAAAGATAGCATAAAAAAAAACACATGAACGAGTTTAAATACATACGAAGAAAAACAAAAAACAAATAAACTTTCAAGAATAATCTAAGCAACTACAAAGAGAGTTAAAACAAAATAATAAAAAAAAATAAATAAAGACAAGATCAAACAAAAGAAGTTTCTCTAATGTGTCGCTCTCATAAACAATTTCAAAAATCCAATTGGATTGATCCTTCTTTGCATTCAATATCAGTAATAAAATCCTACAATATTAATGCACATCACTACCATTATGTTTTCTTGGGTTTACCTATTTTAGAAGTCTTCTTATGGACTTTCACTCTAACTTTAGGAGAACGTCCCGATCTCTTAGAGCTTTGAAGTGATTCATCATCTTCACTTAATGATTTATCATTATCCATCTTTTTAGTTCAGAACATAAATACCAAATTGGCTTCTTTTAAGAAAATACCAGTTGAAGTAGATTGAATTATATCTGCTAAGATGGTGGTTGAACATGACTCTTGAACCTCATCACTTGAAATTCAAAAAAAAATACACGGTCAAATCTTGAGAAACAGATTTAGAAGGAACTCGTTTGACAACAACAAATTTATGACTTATTGCATTAGTTGGAATTTGATGAGAGAATTCTTCTAAAAAGACTATAATTTTTAGGAAGCAAGGAGTCATTTTGTGTAACGAATCATCTTATTCATGGACATTCTCTAAAGAGAACATATCGATAAAAAAATCAATCCATATGGATGGTCATAGATTGAAATTTGGGTAATCCAATCCAAATCTAAATATTTGAATTGGATTTTAAATCAAAATCCATATTTTTATAAAAAAATGTATTTTAAATCAAAATCCATATTTTTAAAAAAAATAACTTAATATTAATATAATAATATGCAAAAAAAAAAGTTTAGTATAATATAAATATTAATAAAATTATAGTTTAATAATAAAAAAAAAATTAAAGATAACATAATATATAAATTCTGAATATTAAAATACACCTACTTATAATACTTTAATTAAATTTTTTGAAAATATTATATCATGTAAAAAAATATTAGAGCAAATAAAATTCTAAAAAAAATATATAAAATTTGATTGCTTCATATGTGAGAGAAAACAAATAAAATTCAAAAAGTAAATAAAAGGTGCTCAACAGAGGTGCAGGTGAAAAAAAAAGATCGGCAAATGAAAGAAAGTATAAAAAATTAGTTTTGGTAAAGATACTGTAGAGATACTATTCTAAAAAATTGAATTAAAAATTTGGATTATTCAATTTTTAAAATTTGATTTGAAAATATAATAAAATGTTAAATTTAAATAAATGGACTTTTAATAAAATAGAACAAATATAAAAGTGGAGCAGTTTTGGAAAAATAGATTCTTTTCTCTACCTATACTATTTTCCAATAGTCTGTGATTGCAAAATCGCTATATAATCACACAAAAATCGATTTTTAAGAGTTTTCCGAAAGCTCTAAAAACTACAGCGTCTTGAATCTCGGCAACATTTTTATTTATAAAAATAATCATATAACTAATATAGAAGTATGTAATTCTACAAGTATTGAAAATAATTTTAAAAAATTCACATGTAATTTTTAGTGGATTTTTTAATAGAAATCAGTAAATATTTCTTCAAAAAATAATTTAAATATATTTTGTCCAAATTTCCTTTTTAAAAATTGTATGTAATAAATGATTTTTTAATGATAAATTTTTTTAATATTTTTGGTGCAAAATTCACAAAAATAAAATTTCTAAATTAGCATAGACGCAAGTAATGTTATAAATAATATTTTTCGAATAATTTTATAAAAGAAAATTCACATGTATTTTTTGCGGAAAGTCTTTTACGGAAAAAATATTGTAGGTGTTTCTCTCTCTAAATATTTCACACAAAAATCACAAATATTTTTTGCGAAAAAGTTATAGAAAAACCTGCAGGTAATAAATATTTTTCTAGTAATTGATGCAGCAAAACTGACAAGTATTAATATTATTTTCTGAAAATAATTTTTCACAAAATATTTCGAAGGTATTTTTTGAAAAAGATAATTCTCAAAAAAATACATAGATATTTCTTAGGAAAAATATTTCACAATAAAAATTACAAGTATTTTCTATGAATAATTTTTTGCAGGAAAGTTTGTAGGTAATAAATCTTTTTCTAAATATTAATATTTATTTCATTATTAAATTTTAATTTTTAGATGTTACATAAATCTCATATTGAAAAAATAGTTTTCCTTTTGTAAATCTCTTAAATCATGCATAACTTACCCTGTAAATAATTATATTTTAATATTATACTAATATAGTAAATTCCATATATACGTAAGAAAATCTGCAATGATAATATTAGAGTATATTTTGAGAAATATTATTTGTAAGGTTTTCAATTATTTCATAATCTAGGATAATAAGTAAATTTTAAAATATTTTTTTATGAATTTGAAAAATTATACTTTGTAATTATTTTTTTTCATAATATTCTTTGGTTTCACACCATATATGTTTGGGAAAAAAATTCATAAGTTAAACTATTTTTGTAATCGATTACATGTATGAATAAATTATAATCAATTTTTGTTTGAATAAATTTGTTCGAATGTAACTGAAAAATAGTTACAAGTTAAACCAGTAGGTGCGTAAAATTTCTACAATCTTTTTTTCTAAATTGATTCATTATTTCAATCGTGAAACTGATATGGAAAACAATTTTGTATAAAAAACAACTAGAACTATTAATTTAATTTTTCCCAAACATGTTCATGTTTTTGTTGTTGTGCAAAATCAATTTTTGTTATTAATTATCTTAAAAAGAATTCAATAAACTTACCTTAAGAAAAACATTTTTAATATGTTTCACAACAATTCTATATCTTTCTTCGTCCAAACCAACCATAATTCCACTTTTTTATTTCTCAAAAGTTTTCTTTACCCCGTTAATTGGTTTCTTTGAAAAGTGACTTGGCTAAAAGTTGCTTAAAGAAAGTTCATAGTTCGTACGATCTGCGGAGTGATATCCAGCACATACACGATGCTACAACTTCACAACGCGTAATTGTTTTACTTTGGAACACAATAACTTTTTGAGCAGTGATGATTACTCCCCAAAAGTTCAACAACAAAGCAAAGTGTTTTCAACTTTATGTTTCGTTGAAAACACCTCTAGCTTTTTATCACCATTTTCTGATCGCTTGCGTACTTGTCACGAATTATAAAAAAATAATAGTGATTAACAATCACATCTATTGATTTCTTCATTTATTTTTTATTTTATCTGATATTATTTATATATAGTAAATAGTTCTAATCACCGATAAAAGTAATTACTAATGGTTTAACACTTTCATAATTTATTCTAAAAAATTTAGAAAATAATTTTTTTCACCGATGACTAAAATTATTTAATTTATCTCTCTGTAACCCATAAAAAATAACTTAAATATTCATAGATACACGAATCAATAAAAAAAGATAGGTATAAAAGTAAAATACGTATTATTTTTATCACATGTTCGCAATATTATGACCGTAATTCAAATCTTCACGAATTATCGGAATGGAATAAGAGATTTGGTTAGATATAGTGTTCTTGTAATATATGAGTGTCGAGTGCATATCCACTATATAAATTAATCAGACTAGATAAAAAGATGTAATAAAGATATAATGTAATAACAATTAAACAAAATAAGTCTGTCAATTTTTTTTATCAGAATAAGTCCGTCAATTAAATGCATGTTTTTTTCATATACATATATCGTTACTCAACAAACTATAAAAAATAGTGTACAAAATAGTATAATTCTTCATTTAATTTTAGAAAATTTCTAAGTCCAAATTTCAAGACAACAGTTTTTATTTTTCCGTGGCTCCACATAACCTTTAATTTCCTCCTTGTGGATAGAAATAAAAGTTAGTACTTTTTGTGACCGAGAAAATCAAGTTGGTACTATTCCCCCTGTAAAATGGAAACAAAAATAATCTTTATAAATGCTATGCAATTCTTTATAATTAACATCACGTTTTCTTTTTAATTTTGCAGTTATATGAAAAACAAAACATGTGATGTGTTTGCATAAGAGAAAGAAAAATTGGAGGGAAAATAACACGTAGAATAACAGGTATTTTATTTGATGAAAAAATAAAATGTTTTTTTTCCTTTTTACCTTTCTCTTGAATACCAAAAATAGGAGGGGTTATTGACTTTCTGTTCTCTGTCTCACATGGTAACTACAACGTGTTCTCTCCTACTGATACGCCTTGAAAACTGATAGCTCGTCAGTGAAAATTCCGTAAGAGGATTAGTGAGTGAGTAGTAACGGTGTGAGTGTGAAGGGTCCAGAATCTGAGTTGTTGAAACTTCCTTATATCTGTTGAATTCATACGATTACCGTGTCAGCGTCGGCAGCCAACCCATGTTGTGCCACCGCTTATCTTGCCGGTGCTATTATATAAGATACATGTAAGCTTTCAAGCAATATGTAAGTGTTCACACACATACATTACATTTTTTTGGTGGACGTTCACACCTATATACCTTATATATCATTCATTACTAAGAACAATATTAGTAAGCCTTGAATGAGCTCTGCGAAAACTTGATATGAATAAATGAATTTTTGTCCTCCGTTTACGAGTTATATATCCTCGTTTATTAACTCAGGCTACACCGGATGGTTTATTTTGAAAATATACACGAACTACCATCAACACAGTACATTTCAAAGTTTTCATCCATGGTATACTGATAAGATTTTTCATGCATAAGGTAACTTTGATTATTGATGGAAGTTATACAAACGAGGGTAGTTCACTAATTAAAAGATCACACTTTACATCCAAATGGATAGAGTGCTCGTCTCTCTCTCGCTACAATTTCATCATTTAAAAAAAAAGAGTAATAGTAATAATAACGATGACTAAAGCTATGTAGTTGTAACTCCACCAAGAATATTCGGGGAGGAAAAAATAATAAAGTTAATCGTGCATGCGTTCAGACTTAGCACAGTTCACGTCACCACCGGGCTATCGTTCTTCTTGTTCATGATGTTCGCGAGAAGATAGCCGGAATACCCAATTGGAGAGTGACTTTCTTCTTGAAGATTGAACTCTTTTCTTGGTGCACCCGTTGTCATCGTGATTTGACTCTTGGACGAAGGTCTTCAACCGTTTCATGGCTAGGTTTAGAGTTTCTTCGGACATGTTAGCAAAACACATCCGGAACCAGCCAGGTTCGGTACAGTGGCAGGATGAGCCTGGGGATATGTTTAACCGAACCTCGTAGAGTATCTTCTTCCAGAGCTCCATCTCAGCTTCGAATGTGTTGGAATGGAGAAGGTGCCTCATGTCAACCCAACAAAAAAGGCCTGCATTGTTGGTCTTAAGACAACTAATGCCTGCTTTCTGGAGGCCCGAAACAAGGTTTCTCTGACGTCGTTTCAGCCTCTTTAGGTTCTCGGAGATGTAGTTTTTGGTGAATTTCTTATCACCCAACATGGCTGAGAGGAGGTACTGAGTTTGTGAGGAAACCAAGCCAAAGCTTGACATTTTTGTCGCAGCCGCCACAACGGCCTCATTTTCAGAATAGATGGCGCCCACACGGAATCCTGGTAAACCTAAGTCTTTGGAGAGACTATAGACAACGTGAACTCGGTCCCGAACTGTGGTACCACAGTCATTAAGGTCATTTCTCTCCTTAAGGATTTCCATGATGCTGACGAAGCCTGGAGAGTTGTAAACGGTACCGGAGTAAATCTCGTCGCTTATTAAATGCATGTTTTTGTCTTTTATGAAGTCAACGAGAAGGTTCAATTCACTCCGGGACATGGTAGTGCCTAGTGGGTTGGATGGGTTTGTCACCAACACGCCTTTGACTCTGAGATTGCGCTTCTTCGCCTCTTGATAAGCCTGTTGCAAAGCGGGTTCAGTGATTTGGAAGTTATTGGAGCTAGTGCATTGTATTGGAACGATCTCCGCCCCAGTTCGCCACTTGAGATCTCTATCGAATCTGGACAAGCGCAAGCAACATCAGAGATATGTATGGGGAGCAAAAAAGAACTACCACGTGGGTATGTGTATATGGATAATAGGATATATTGTATTTTCTTACGTCAAATTTTAGGAAAATAATATCACGTTCAAATAGTGTATTTGTCTCTCCTATAATAATAGACAATAAATAAGTAGGGCTTATTTAATATTTATGGAGAGAGATTTACACAAATTTAAACCTGATTGTGGACATTATTTAGATTTATTGCAAAGGGGCATGCAGAATGTTATGCAGGTTACTATAGAGAAGATGAAATTAATTAATACGCACCCTGGGTAATAAGGAGTGGGAAGGAGGAATGCTTCTCCTTGTTCAGCAAGGCAAAACATGAGGGTCTCATTTGCTGAGGTGGCACCAGCTGTTAGAACAATGTGGTTAGGATCAAAAGTGACTCTGTTTCCTCTAATCTCTGCCATGAAGTCTACCAATGCCTTCTTGAAGGAAGGGAGGCCATGGTAGTCCTGGAACAGAGCAAGCTCTCGGAATATGGATTTTCCGTCGCTCTTGAATCCCGCCACGTCAGGGTTTTTAGCGAGCCAAGACTCTAGGAGATCGAATGAGAGCTGAACATAATAACAAAAAATTTCATTAGCTCATCACCACCTTAATTATTAGAATGTCACTCAATAAAGCTTGATAAGATGGCATGTCGAAGCTGTAGCTAGATTCATATTACGCAAAAGCGTACAGTGAATCCTGCTTCTTTGTTTCTTTTTCCGTAGTTTTTTTTTGTCTTTTTATTAATTATTGTTCATAATAATAGAAGGTGACTATGCGCTTCAAAAAAAAAATTGTCACAACAAGAAATAATTCCTAACCTGATTCTCTGCAAGACCCATCTGAATAATTCCTTCGGGATTCAGAACCTCATCGTAAGGGTTCTTCTCATATTCCTGCCACCCTAAGAAGTATGAGGAATCTTGGCCGTGAGAGTTGCATGTGGCTTTTGTAGACAACAACTTCATCTTTTGTTTTTTCGGGAAAGAGTGGAAAAGGATGAAAGAGGGTGTCTGAGATTTCTTATCTGAAAAGAAGTGTGAGGAAATTAAACTGAAGCCCCTAGAAAGGGAGAAAGGCTGAAGCAATAGAATAGCTTGTAAAAGCGATTCGAAGAAAGAATGTCGAGGAGAGACTATCAAGTGAAGGTTCTAATAACTCTTGATCCTTTTGTACTAAAACGTTGAAGAGGATTGGTGGGGGAAGTAGTGCATGAGGCATGGTATTTATATGTGCCAATTGGTGGGGGAAGAAGGACATAGGTGGGGTCATGTATATATGCCAAAATCACATTGCCGCATAGGGCCACGTGATGCTAAATATAACACTTTTGACCAAGTAGTGTCTCTTTGCTTATGAGGAGAGAGAATTGCTTACGAGAGAAAAGAGGAGGCAAATCCCTTCAAATGAATGTGTTAATTGTACGCACTTTGTCCACCGCCCCATACATTTTTGGCACCTTTTATTTATAACTCTACTGGTTATATATTTTTGAAAAGAAATAAAAATATATATGAAGTGAGAGAAAAATTGTATTGTATGAATTATAAATGAATAAGTTGGGTAGAATGCAAGGAATAATTCAGTAAAAAAAAAAGAGAAAGAAAGAAAAATGGTGTAAGGTGATGGGAAGGGAATACAGTAGAGTTTGTAACAGCGTACCGACAGGAAATTACATGAAAAATGGGTAGAGACCCACACGGTCCAGAAAGCTTAATTTGGACCCTAGACTACCCACAGCATGGACCGCTATGCTCCCTGGTTACCCTCTGATTTTGTCGGCCAATTTCTTCTATCACCTCCCTCTGTTTCTTTTCTTAGCTAGCGTCTTCTAATATTTTGCTTCTGGCAGACTAACACATATATTACCTAGCTTCAGATCGTGTCACGTAACCATATAACTAAATCAACTATCAAAATGTGGTCAAACTTATATCACTACTGTCACACTGTAGTGGGTTTCAACCATACTTTATACCAACCAAATAACATTGCATTTCTAAGGTGTTGTTTGCTGTTAATGCTGCCTAATTATAATATTACTCTCTTCTTCACTTATACCTTTCGTACTTACCGTTAAGTTATTTTCGAATATAACACGAATGAAATTTTGTTTTGATTTGTGTGTGAATGTCAAAGTATAACGCAGTTTCATTGGATCTTTTGATTAAGATTTTGGTGTAACTGATTATGAATGATTTTTCTTTAAATTATTTGTATTTAAAAAATATATTCAAACTATAACCAGTTTACTTTTTATGAAGTAACGATAATGTATGCTTAAACATGGTTGTTGACTTTTTTTTTCACTTTTTATTAAAGTAAAATGATTTTTAAAAGATTTACATAGAAGTTGTGTCAAAGTTGACAAAACTTCCAATTTAATATGACCACATCAAACTAAATTTGTGAAATTTGTACGATTTCTGTCACTTCAATATTTATGTTATTTTTTTACTTAAAATCTTCTTATTTTTAAATAAATAAATATTTTTTAATTATAATTAAAATTGAATAGTAAGTTATATAATATTTAAAATTAATTTGATAAATAAATATTTTAAGGGTGTTAGTTTTTAAATAAATTTGATAAATTGATCATCATTAAAATACTTATTTATTAATTTAATTTCAAATATTACATAACTTACTACTCAATTTTAATCAATTTCAACTGTAATTAAATGATTAATAGTATATATTTATTTAAAAACAAAAAAAAAATTAAACAAAAATTAAAAAAAAAAATTATGAATGGACAACGTCGTGTTAACTTGACACGATTTCAAGTTGATGTGACAAAAATCGTGTCAGATTAACACAACTTATATAAATTAATAATTTTTTAGAAAACAACACCACTTTAATAAAAAAAACCATAATGATAAAAATCGCTTAAACATGTTTTAATTTTATAGCTAATAAACACAATTTTTTTTTGTTTATTTAATGAAAAGTGATGAAAACTGATGTGGGTTGTCCTCCACAGTTTTTCACAACAAGAGGCACAATTTATTTTAATTAAAGGAAGCAAAAATGGAGTTTATAAGTTTTAAAACCCATGTGTATCACTAGCAAAACTTAACAAAGTCATGAAGTTAGAAGTAGATAACCTCTTTGCAATCGCTTCAGCCTTTTAGCTCTTGTTAAGTAGTAAATTTTAGTGAAAGCGAGATCATCCATTTTTAAGCAATAAAGTGGTTAAAGTGACGGTAGCTAATCTCTCTCTGTCTTTATATAGAAATTGTTTGATGCAAAGAAAGCAAACCTAACTGGGTTGGTGAGGTAGTTAATTGGTAACTGCGGATCCACTCACTGATTTGCATAGCCCCAATTTCCTTTTACCCTTCTTTACATTACTTTGTTTTTTTAACATTGTGATGACATGTAAGAAAGGCAAAAATGACAAGTAATGATGTAGATAACCTTAACTAGCAACTAAAAGACTGTAACAGGTATCATGCTACATGGTTTTATAACATGCTCTTTCCCTCGTGCGTTTTTTTCTGGATTACAACTCGTTCATGATGAACAGGATTTGAAATAAAGAGTTTAAATGATAATGATCCATTGCACAGTAAAATGTACTTCCATGTGTGGATTCATTCAAAACCATGAAAAGGCTAAAGACATTAATCATATCAAGTATCAAACTAGACCTTGTTCATTGCGTCATTATGTCATTAAATTGAGTTTGCGGCGAAGCTGTGACAATGTTTACTATTAGTATAATAAATTATATTAACCAACCATGCCAACAAATTTAAGATAAGAAAGAAGACCTATGTTACTTTTATTCTTCAACTTTTATAGGATAATTTAAGGTGATGTATTTAAATTTTTTACATAGGTTAGAAATTAAAATCAAAGATATTATTATATGTATAAATATCGATAAATTTATTGTTTAAGTACAAAAGCGTGTTATTGTTTAAAATATTAAACTATTGATATGTTAATTTGCTTTCCAAATTTCAAAAGATTGATTTTAGACTGGGGAGAATTCTTTACCATTAATTACGTTGATTTGAAACAGTAAGCGTAATAAAAGTTTACATTAATTAGGTTGGCCTATAGTGATCTTAGAACAGGACATGTTTGCCTATACATAGTATATAGCATGGTTCAATTCATACACTCAACTAAATGAAAATGGATAACTAAATTTGACATTTTGAAAATGATAACTTCCACATCCGACCAATTTTATGCAAGATCGTGAAAACTATGTAATAGAATTCATTTATATGATATTTTTAGTCAATGAGAATTGACTTACTTGCTAAGTATTGTTTTTCTGTCTATTTTTAAAATAATGCATACCACAATTTTAATGAATATACTACTATTATTACACCTAACTCCCGACAATGAAAGTTTGATAAAATAAAACCCGAGATACTAGTCTTTAAATAATATCTATAAAGTTTTGCAAAATAATACTTTTGTTTAAGATTTTTTTTTTATACTTTTTGAAACTTTTTTTAAAACGTTTACAAGAAATAGGTTGTTTTTAATAATTTTTGTAAAGTCTTACAAAAAATTTATACAAAATATAAAATATTATAAATAGCTTACAGATTTAAGCACTATAAAACATAAGGTACTGTTTTGATGGGAAATTTTAAAATTTAGAATGCGTGGAAATTTAATATTTCAATTAAAGTTTTTGTGCTGTTAAAATAATTTATGTAGATGGTGTAATTTGAGTTTTAAATTTTACTTTATTATCAAATATTTATTTAAAAAAATAATATTTTATATCTAAGTTAAAAATGAGATAATTTTATAGATTATTTCATAGTGAAAAAAGTGGGGGAAATGTTAAAATTGTGTGAAGAAAACAGATACGGGAAATTAACTCCATTAAATAAATGCAAGGAATGAAATTTGAAAGCGACCTAAACAAAGATGAATGGGATGCTCCAGAGTAAAGACAAAGTAGTTTAAAGTCCCACCCCTTGATTTCACTCTGGCAATCTAGAAATTAATAATGTGAATTAGAACATTGAGGAAATTAATAATGTGAATTAATAATGTTGTCCAAATTCATGGACAAGGCTGGGAATAGGGTACCCCATATAATTCTTTCCAAGCAAACAACAACAAATACGGTCTTTCATTGAGGTAGAATGAACTGATTGATGCAATTGATTATATTTTAACTCCAACAAAAACAACTCATGAAAGCAGTGTTACATGGACACAAAACCAAAATCCTTCCAATTTTGTTACAACCTATATTGAAACACCCCCAAATCAATCAAACATTATTAGTAAAAATCCAAAACATACTTTATTTCTTCTTCATTAGATAGCAAATCATGCATTGTTTTTAAGGAAGGTTTCAAGTTACTCTGGAGAATAACAAACAATTATTTATTTATAAAATATTACAAATTTTTAGTGAGATATTTATTTTAGATTATCTTGTTTTTCTATACTGACTGAGGAAGGAAGTTATTGGTCGAATTTAATATGGTCTTGAAAATTGTACCGGAGAATGGATTTGTTTGGATGTGAGAGAGAACGAGAGCAACTTTATTGATTGAAATGAACTCAATACACATACATAGGGATAAACCTTATTCTTGGAGATGGACTCCAGAAGATGATGAGTGTTTTTTTGGGAGGTTAACTTATGATGTACTACACGATAATCCATCTTTTGGAAATACTCGTTTCTTTAAAAGTTTATGGGAGGTGAAGGCTCTCCCAAATACTCAAGTTCTTGTGTGGATGCTTTTGGATAGATTACCTTCTAGACTTAACTTAAGTAGGAGAGGAATTAATATCACTAATTTATTTTATTTGCTATGCCAGTTGTGCCAAGAACCTGTACAACATTTATTTCTAGAATGTGAGGTTGTTTTTCTAGTTTGGAACACATGTTAAAGGTAGGTGGGTATCCAGATACACTACAAGAAAATCATAAAATAGAAACCAATTTTTAGAGACAAAAAATAATTAGTTGCTATAGTGACTAAATTAGAAACTGTTTTAGAGACTAAAAAAATTTTGGTTTCTAAATTAATTACTATTATTGTTAAATGGTTTCTAAATTGGTCTCTAAATAGCAATCAAGGTTTTTTGCTACCAAATTTAGAATCTAAATAATTGGTAGCAAAAACTTTGGTTGCTAATTAAACATCAATTTAGAAACTATTTAACAATAATATAAACTAATTTAGAAACTAAAATTGTTTAGTCTCTAAAATGGTCTCCAATTTAATCACTATAACAACTAATTATTTTTTGTCTCTAAAAAATAATTTTGATTTCATGATTTTCTTGTAGTGATAGTTCAACACAACAATCTATTTGATCATTTTGACTAATTTCACTTGTTACACCTTAATACTCATCTAGAGTATATGGAATCATAAGAATGCAGTGTGATATTTAGAAATGGTAAGGTTGACGAGGAAGAATTGGTACACGACACAGTTAAAAGTCTGGTTGTGGAGGAAATATAATTTTTTTGTTGTGTTTTTTTTTCTTTTTCGGATTGATTGTTATGCCTTAGTTATTGCCTCAAAATAGTTAAATAGAAACAGGTTTATGTTAATTACTGCACCAGGGTTAATTACTACACCATGGTGTTTTATTAATCATTGATTGTTTTAGATCATGGTATTAGAAGTATTTCAAATATTAAACAACCCACAAATGTTTAATTTTACGACTTTCATGTTACAAATGTTCAATATTACATATATGCACTAAGATTTGTGGTAGGACTACCCGCATACGTTAAGAACTTGCCCAAAATGTTTGCAATAATACACCATGCTAACATTAGTTCATTATCACTTACTAAGACATTGCCATGATCTACATTTCTGATTGCTCCCTTTATTCAATGTAGTAGGTTCCTTGGGACCATTCTCAATGCTTCTCTATCTTACTCGTGACTTCTCAGTGAAAAAACAATTTTGGTCAATGATTGTCACATCCATTAATTATTACATTGAGTTCAAACCAAAACTAGCTCTATTAACTTTAATATATATATATATATATATATATATATATATATATTTCTTACTCAAAATCCTAATACAAGAGAGATAAGACTTAAACTAAAATAACAAATAAAGGATACGAGTTATCAATATCTAAGTGCATTTCTCTAATCTTGAATAAAATTCCTATCATATTGGACTCGGTCAACCATAAACTTGATGTGATAAATGTGTGTTTCACATTGGAGATCTTAAAATAGTTCCTTTTTAAGGTAAAAGACTTGTAACTTTGAACTATAAATTAAATTTCAGCAGGGTTTTTCATGGTTTGTCCCACTTTTTTTTGACAAATTTAAAAGTAAAAGAATTTACATTAAAACTGTCAATTTTTCCTTCACTTAAGAATAATTTATTAAATTTTAATCGAATATATTAATGGATGGATCGGTTAACACTCTGATTTGTCTACGTACACTCTTTAATTATTTATAAATTATAATTATAATGTTAAAATCAAATTCATTTAAACACATTTTTTCTGCTGAATGTAGTTGGATTGTATTTAGACTAGTATTCAATTTTAAATTATCATAGATTATTTCATAATAATCACTTTAATAATATTATTTAATATAACTTCTAATTAGTTGATATCTTTTTAATTATATAAATTTAACTAAATGTATACGTATAGATCAATTCTTCCAACTAATTTTCCTTTCTTTAGTAGTTTCCTATTCCTCCAATCAAGTTTTGCTGTTAATTTATATCCAATTACATTTATGAAACATTTAATAGGAGAGATTGTTCTAGTTTAATCAATAATTTGGAATTCTAGTGATAAACATGATATCCAGTCCTATAAATCAATTCTGGAAAGATCCGTCATCAAAATTAAATAAGAATTTTATTTGAATAAAAGTAATAAAAAAATATAATTATGATTAATAATAAAAAATGTGAACAAACAGAAATAAAAATGGCTGCAATGGCACAAAAAAGGACCTTCTTCAGCCATATACAAGAGAGGCCACCAACGGGACAATGCAGTTCTGTTCACACTCTTCCTAGCCCCACTATATTTTCATTTTCATTATGCCCCCACAGCCACTATATTATTTCTCTATTTTTCTCTAATTCACAGTGCATGAATTAAAATTAAAATTTTAATTTTAATTGAGATAACAATAAATAATATTATTATGTTATGTATAATCTTGTATTTAATTTGGGGTTAGACTAGACTTGTAACTGCAGGGTATAGTGAATTTGAAAGGTCGTTTATCTTCCTTATATTGGTGTATGAATGTTGCACGATTTTTTGTTTTAACTTAACCGAAACTGCTGCAAGAAATTTTTTTTTTTTTTTATGCTTATATTTTTTAAAATTAAGCTTTTTTAGTTTCTTACCTACGTTTTCACACAAATTAAGTCCCCGTTTATTTAATTGAGTGGGAGGATATGACTTCTTGAAATAATACACGTGTCAGACACGGAACTGTGTGGTTACTTGGGACCTTTTATTTCTATTTTAAATTATGATAATGATATTTTTTAATATTTAATTTTTTCATAAAATATTTTACTTTATTTTTAAAAATTCTCACTTTGAAGATGATGATAATGTTTATTATTTGAAATATATATGTCTTTGTTGTATTTATGGATAAAATATTTGAAAATTAATGCTTTCCTGTTACCTTATGTTTTTCTATTTTAGAATCTATAAATAATTACTTTTTTTAAAACTCTGTTAGCCTTTATTTTATATAGATTTAATGATTGCATATTATTTATTAATCTTGTTGTAAATCAGATTATGAATGTTATAGAAGAGATTGATTATTTGAAGTTTGAGATACACAAATTATCACTTTTTTTTTAATTCCTTATATTTGTTTATCTAACCATGGGTACATGAAAAAATATTTTAGCAAGTATTTGCTTTTATATTATTTAGGGTTAAAATATTTATTAAGTCATTTAACTAGAGTTGTAATTTTTTGTGCTAAATCATCTCTGGGGAACGTGTTTTTTCGGATTTTTTAAAACTTTCAAAAAAGTCTTTCAGAACTCCTGTTAAATACCATAAATTTAAGAACCATCATAAAATACCATGAATTTAAGAACCTGCATAAAATAACATGAGTTTTAAAATTTATGCAAAATGACTTGTCGTTTGAAATAATCTTGAACCTCATTTTCCACCATCTCTAATTGTCCTCTTGACTTCTCTCTTCCACCATAGACACACGGTTCTCCGGCACAGGCTCAATGGTCGTCGATGGGAGTCCTAACAAGGAATTACAATTCAGCCACACCCATGTCTATTATATCTAAGGAAAAGAAACACTAAATAAGACACTATCTTCTTCTTACAACAATATTGCTTCTTCTGTCACCTTACTTTCCCCAACTTGAGTCACAAGCCATTGGTAGCTAGATCACAACAATTAGTGTTTATCACTGCTTTATATATCCTAAATAATTGCATTATCTGTTAGACGTGGGCTTCAAAATCATACGTGTTCTTGGCTAAAGATTGCAAAAACATATTGCGAGGAGAAATTAACTTTATTACTTCTTATTTTTACAGTGAATTAATTATTAGATGCATTTTAAAATAAAGACCTTAATTGAAAATATTTTAAAATTATGAGAATTAAATATTAACAATTATAACTAAAAATTAAAATTACACATAAAATATACGTACATAAAAAAAACAAAATAAGTCAAGTTTTTACATAAACCAAGAATTATATAATCCAACTACCATCAATCATAAAAAATATACAAATACTATTGAGATACTTATTATCCAAGATTAGTTTAATATATCACTATTGTTGCGACAAAATTTAAAAAACATATTTTGTAGTGAGTAATAAACTCTATTTTTTACAACACAGAGAATAATTTAAAACTTATAATTGTTTTACACAGTTATCAATTTTTATGTGAAACTAAGAATTGAGATTTGTAATTTTAGATCTTTAAATAACTTAATTTAATCTGTCTCCTATTTAAATATTTAAAATTCTTTTTCTATGATATTTAATACCCATACATATTTATCACAGAAGATTGGACCCCAAGAGATGGAGGCTGGTCCTGCAATACAAGTGTAAATTATTGTTTAATTCTAATACATGTGAACTCCCTCTTTTTTCTGAAGTTAGATTTGAATTTTTCTAGAATGAAAATAATAATTTGAACAAGATTATAGTTCACAATGGATTGAAACCACATCTTTAAGTAACTTGTGTTAAAAGTTTGATTTTATTTCCAACAAAGCAGGTGAGAAAGAGAAATCTATTTGAGAAATGATGATATTGTTGAATTTGAATGATAGAAGGCAAGTTGGTAGATGAAAGTCAGAAGCTATAAGAGGTGAAGGAAAAAAAGTCAGAAGGAAATATTTATGAAGTGAAGAGTGTGTGGCAGGAAGGGGATCCTAGTCCGACATTGTTATATTGTCTTATTAAAGTGGTGTGGGTCAGAGAGAGTAATGAAGACAGAAGATGGAAGTGAGTGTGGGCTATGCATATCACTCACAAACCAACCTCTTCCGGAAAATTATTTGCATCAGCTGTCCAAATCAATAAGAGAAGCCCCAATTAGTCTGCATTTCCAAATGGGGACTCCTCCAGCCCAACATGAAAGCGAACGCATGCACTCTTCTCAGGCCCACTTTCCACTTCATCATCATCTAGATCTTTCGTTTTGTTTTCTTTCTTTTATTTCTCCAACTCTTATTCTATGCCCTTCTTCATCG
The DNA here is from genome assembly GCF_051622355.1 of Phaseolus vulgaris. Lineage (NCBI taxonomy): Eukaryota > Viridiplantae > Streptophyta > Magnoliopsida > Fabales > Fabaceae > Phaseolus > Phaseolus vulgaris. The sequence continues at coordinate 1,207,932 of NC_143499.1, forward strand.
ATCTTTCATTATATAACGTTAAAAAACAACTAAGCAACTTCAACAAGAAAATATCTCCTTAAAACTAGGATAACTATAACAAATACTGTTTTTTTTTCTTCACAGGTGTAGCTGTTCAACAGAGACGCTTGCTAAAGGAAAAACACTTGGGACGAGTTATTTTTTCTCTTTGTTATACTATCCTAAAGCATGATAGCGGGAGTAGTAACAATCACGAAAGCAACTGCACTGAGATGTTGATAAACAGTTGCTTGTTAGTTTTTTACTATCAAAGTTCCAAAGCAGTGGATAAAGTATGAGAAGCATGTGATGTTAATAAACATGTAGCAAGAATTTCTCCGCTACACTCATCTATAAGCTTCTACAGATGTGGATCCTCTGTTGCTGGAGGATTATTAGGCATAAAATCACAAGCTGTGGCCACGTGGGGACATTCAAATTAAGAGCCATTGGGTTTCCATTTGCACTCTGAATTATTGGGCCAACCTGTTGCCTGCTTTGCCTTTTTATTGGAGCTTGACTATTTCTTCCTACACCTTCCTACACCTCCATAGGTTCTTCAACCACCTCCATAAATTTTTGTATTTCTAAAAATGTCCTTATGTAATATTTTGGATTATATAATCCAGAAGTCATTTTTCAAATTCATAATTAGCTTCTGGATTATTTGATCCAAACATGTGAATTGTTTGGATCAAAATTTAGTTCATAGATAATATAAAATTACACAAAAAAAGAAATAGAAATAGGAAAAGTGTAAGTTTTTATCTTATTTCTAATGGGTAGGAAGGAACATTAAACTTTTATCTCCACATGGATAAGGATATATTGATGGATGATTTTGGAGGTGATCAAGTGTTGTCATACTTTTGAACCAACAAGATCACACAATTTTGGAACACAATGATTCTAAAGCAAACTGCATCCATATTTTTTATTGCATATTAGAAAATAAGATTTTATTTTTGTTCCTCTAAAAGTCCTATAGAGAAAAAGAAAACAAACTTAAAAATAAAAGTATGGAGGTGAAGCGAGAAGGCCCAAAATTATTTACAAGTAGTCAAGCCACTGGAAAGAAAGCCCAAAATCTTGACAAAGGGATAAGAATCCAAAAGCATATTGAATGATCAGAGTACACTTGCAAATGATGATGGATTTTGCTGGAGAATAGGAAGTGGAAAGCAACAGATGATTAAAAGCAAGTGCAGTTTCCTTGTGAGCATGAGATGAGATGATATGAGTGAGAATGATCAAATTCCATTAATTAGGTTGGAGCAACTGGCCCAAAATATCCTCTGCCATTTTTAGAGCATAAAATACAACCAATAACATGGGTGGGGCTATGGCCCCAACTCCATCATCACATTCATGCCAATCTCGGAGAACCCATTAATGAACCCAATGAAAGCATATTTGACTTTCACCCCAAAAACAATAAAGCACACTTGACCATTCTCACTTTCGGTGTAGGTAACTTCAATATCTATTATTTTATACAACACAAATGCAGAGCACAACGGTATCATCACAATCATTTACTATTCAATACCCAAGTTTATCAATACATCCTATGTCTACTGCCACTACAATCTTACCAATACATGTTTCTTTCTTCTCATTCTTTTTCTTTTCATCTCCCAAGATTTTACAACACCACCAATTTAATCCCGTCACATTCAATGGGTGCTAAATTTAAGCATAAAAGTGTCGAATTAATCATCACCTTGTGCTTGTTAAAAGAATCTAGATTTAGTTGGCAACTGTTTGATGATTCATGAATTCGCTTTGACAACTCAAACATATACACCACTTCCTTTTCGGCTGGACAATATTATTAGTCCATCCTACAGTCCCTTGGCGTGCATAAGACAACATAATTATTTTCTAACGGAAATATATTGACGAGATTATTAATCACCAAAGTTTGAATCTTGACAAATTGCAGTTAGATTGTATCAAATATTTGTAACGCAAATTTAGTGTTTAAAAATCTTGGGGTGCCACCAGCATGCAGCCTAGTCCAAATTTTGTTTTGGCGTGAGTTATTCCTACCCGAATAAACATGGTGTAATCTTGAAAGAAACGAGAATGTAGTGTCCGTTTGTTGCAACAGGAAGCATATGCAATGATTCCACATTTTATTTTGTTGTGAGCGATGATTCCAGATAAACAGTCGCTTTACAAAGAAACCAAAACTGGTGAGAGCCTAGGCCCACTTTGCTTGCAGGAGAAATGAAACCAGGCCGGAAGAAGAACAGAAAAGACTGACCAAAACTAAAAGAAAGGAGAATAGGATATGAGTGTGTGTGTGAGTGAGAGAGAGAAAATTAAAATTAACAAGGAAAGGAACCCACTAGCCACAATTATGGGAAGCACCACATTCACGTTAACCCCTCTTAACTTTATGGCTGTAAATTTTAATTTTTGCTCACACTTTGTCCAACATCATCATTCATAAAGTAACATTAAATATACATAATAACAATAAACTTAATTATAACATTATAACTAAATATCCCATATCACTTAATTACCTATAATGGTATTTTATGGTTGAAGATAATACTAGAGAAACTGTTTACGAATATTGATACAGTTATAAACCTAAAATTAAAGCAAAACAAAGTTATTAAATAAATAAATAAAAAGTTTATATGTGAGTTGCCTATACAGTAGTAATTATGCGTAATGGTTTGAGGTGTTTGGTAGTGAAGTAGAAGACGTGTAGTCTAAAAATAATGATCAGAATGGTATGTGGGGAGGGACACAGAGGCAGATTCTAAAAAACAGGGTTGACTAGTTCACGTTGGACTAACAAGTGAACAGTGGAACAGTAGAAGAACAAGTGATTATGTGAGAAGACAAGTCTCAATCCATGTGGCTCTGTACCACCGTTGGTGTCCCCCGTTGGCTCCACCACCGAGCAAAGCAAAGCACGAGACCTCCGATAATGAGAGGAAAACGCGGCACTCTTCTGTGAGAAAAATGGCACCAGCTGTTTGTGTTGGTTCGGATATATTTTAGCACACAGCCAGACAAGTTTGCAGTTGAACGGCGCAGCACTTCTTCATCAAACACCACCCACTAACCTACCCTACCCTCCTGCCAAGTGCCAACCCATCACTCACACATTCATTCATATCAAAATTACCAAAATCCAGATTTTGCATTGCCAATCCATGCATCCATACAACAAGCAACCAAATTAAAGCTGCACAACACAACATCAGTATCACCCATGCACCTCTTTCAAAATCCCTTTCCATCTATTTTTCACACTGCTAATCCTATTCAATAAATGGAAACAATAATAATAATAATACAGCCAACCGGAATAGGGTAAGCGCAAAATTTTAAAACAGTCAATACTTATGGGGAAAAAAAGAGAGAGAAATTATAAATTTATAAACTACTATAAAATAAAATATGTCCCCGTGATCGATAAGAGACAATGATCTGAACCACCCATAAGTACGAAGAAATTGGGGGTAGCCCACACCCAACCTCGCTTTTATAAACCAAAAAAAAAAAACAAAAGTACCTGGTACGGGCACTATTTTTTTTTTTTTTTTAAGCAGGAGGGATGGATGAAGTTGAATGAGAGATGGGTTGGAATATTTGAAAGTATTGTAATTTGTGATTAATGTTCAATACTCAGGCATAAGGTGGCTGACTTTGCCTTCCTCCAGCGCCATCTTGCGCTCGGTAATTTTTAACCAGATACAAACCCCGGTGAAGCTAAGTACCAAACTGGCCAGACCACTTCCCAGGCCAATCCCAACAATGGCCAAAACGGACAACCCCCTATTCCTAAGCGGTGGCAACGGGTAACCGTACAGATCCTTGTTCCCCAGGAAGGAGCTGGCGTTGAATCGGGGCAAGTTCCCGCTCCGGTTCGACAGGGAGGCGGGGATGGGCCCGGTGAGGCGGTTATTGGAGACATCGAAGGCGGAAAGGCGAGCGAGCAGGCCAAATTGCTGGGGAATAGGCCCCGTAAGCAAATTATCGTGGAGGTCGATGATGTTGAGATAGGCGCATAATGCCAGCTGCGGGGGAATATCCCCTTCCAGACGGTTGGATGAGAGGTTCAAAACGGCGAGGTTGACCAGGGACTGAAGCTCCGGGGGGATTGGACCCGTGAGGAAGTTGGAGGAGAGGTCGAGAGCTTGGAGATTGGTACAGTTGGAGAGGAACGGGGATAGGGTGCCCCGGAGGGAGAGGTTGTTGAGAGAGAGCTTGTAAATGCGGCCATTGTTGCAGATGGCGCCTTGGAGAATGGAGGTGGAATCGTTGCAGGGCTTGGCGAAGTTCTCCTCCTTCCAGTTAGGGGGCAAGTTGGTTGAGTCTTCCAAGGACTTGCTCAGGTGCGTGAGACACGCCTCGTCGCTTGGATCTGATAAAATCCCCGGAATCAAAGTGACCCACCACAGTAACAGCACGCCCCCCACATCCATTGATTGTTCCTTAACTTGCAGCAGGAGGAGAGTGGTTGAGAAACAGATCAAGATTCATCTAATTGAGAAGCATGAAAAAGAATGGAAGAAGAGGAAGAGGGTTGTATTTAAGGGTTCCCTGCATCCAAAAGAAACAGGGCAAAGTAGGGAAAGCGAAAGATGTGGGATTTTGTTGATGTTGTTATTGTGTTGTGTTAGGCCAAAAAGAATGAGAGTGAGAGAAAGGGGAGACTCTTTGAAAAATGGTCTTCTCCGCCCAATAATCCCTAATCACACTTATCCCTACAACTCTTCCATCCCGTGCTGTGCCATGCCTGGATTTGTTTTTATATTCAACGATTACTTTATTTAATTTATTTGGGCCTTTTCCGAGTGAAGCACTTATGGTAGATTTGGGAGAGAAGAAGAGTATAGACAGGAGAGGGAGTGCGTGTGGAAGGTGAAGTGAGGTGAAGGGTTTGATGGAGAGAGGAAAATGAAAGGGTTTGTTGTCTCTGTGGGGCCTTTCCGATTGGAGTTTGTGGGGAGCGATGACCTGCAAATATGAGGCCTAAGACAGCGACAATACGCCAAGGACATTATTGACTTTTTCCATCACCACCTTTTCTATTTCCACGCCACTCTCATTTCTACACTACTAACTGCACTGCCCCCTTTATACACCCTCTCCAATGCTACTACTACCGCTGCTTCTTTTCTTTTTCTTTTCTTTTTTATAATTTTATTATATGATGTTTTAAATTACTTCTAACAAAACCTTTTAATACTAGGTGATAAGAATTCAAACATTCCATACAATAATATTTTCATATTTTAGTAAAATGCCCTGACCATGAATAAATAAATAAAAAGAGTGAGAAAGAGTTAGTCCTTCTCATTAATATATACTCGTATGTGAGACTGGAGCTGGGACCTAATAATTTGCACCTTATTTATGACTACGCCTGCTCATGATCGATCAATCACATTAAACTAATCATACCATTCTGTGTCTGCCATTCTGCACTCTTTCACTCTTTTATTGGCTGAAATTCATAAAATATTACCAGTAGAGGAAATTATTCTATTTTCCTCTACAACACTTTTATACTAATTTTTATTTCTTTCAACAAATATAATTACATCAATACTTTTTTTATATATTATATGATTTATTAAATCTTTAAAAATATTCCACTAAGTTTTCTATTAAAAAATTATTGCAAGTATAAAAGAAACTGTTCATAAAATCTCCAAGATGGATACTGTAATATCCTTTTACTGATGGTAACGTATAACCCACGTACAATTAGATTTGTTTTTTAATTAGTTATTAAAGTATAAATTATTCAGAACATAAAAAAAATAGAGATGAATTCGCATTTTATATGTGAAGGATTAAACATTAAGGATTTGTTTGTTTATGTGTAACAGACAAAGAAGTGAAAGGATATTTGTCATTTGAATCCAGAGTTATGTGAGAAAGAGAATGAGAAAATATATTTATGAACAGTAAATATCCTCATCCTGTAAAATGAAGAGATATAAAGAGAAAACCAAGTCAATATATATTTTTGAATTTGTCCTTTTTTTTCATTACTGTAAGATTTTTTAATATTAAAAAATAATATTTTTATTTATTTATATAAGGTGTGATTTATTTTCTAATTTTATACTATATGTTTAATATTTTAAGAAATTACTTGAAGTTTTGTTTTTATTTAATATGTTGTTGTGTTTATATTTGTGTATAATTATTATGTTTATGAGTTATAATTTATTTGATTATAATTTTTTTATAATTTTTTTATTGTTAATTAAGTTATTTTTTTGTTGTTGTAGTATTTTTTACTTTTCATTACTACAGGGTTTTTAATATTAAAAAATAATATTTTTATTTATTTATATAAGATCTGATTTATTTTTCAATTTTATAGTACATGTTTAATATTTTAAGAAATTACTTGAAGTTTTGTTTTTATTTAATTTGTTGAATACATATATTTTTTTCTAATTATAATTTTTAAATTATACCTATTTGCATTTAATACATATTTATTTTTTAATTATAACTTTTAAATCTACAAATATGTGAAAGTTGTTTATTTTCAAACAAAAATAACTCATTTCATTATTATATTTTTTTAATAGGTAAGGGCAAATTTGTAAAATAACATTTTACACATTTAAAAAAAATAATAATTCTCCTCAAGAGTCATACCTGTCAACAATAAATATTTTCTCCTCTCAGATGTAGAGGGAATCAAAATCAAAATCTCCTTAAGAGTCATCACATCATTCACAAATTCCTATAAATTTTTCTCATACATCCACTCTAACATACCTCAATTTAAACAATTTCATTTTCTTCACACTTTCTTCTCTCATCTTTACTCATCCACCACTTTTTCAAATTCTCACATATTCCCTTCCTAATCCAAACACACCCTCGAAGAACTTGCAAAAATGAACTTGCATATTTATTCATTTTTATCAGCATAAACAATGAGCGCCAATAGTAATATTTCTATTAAAAAATAGTACTACGCACACACAAAGGTAGGAGTTAAAAAAATGAGTACTTAACAAAAAGTTATAATTATTCACTAATCATAAAAACGAGTTTTTATTAACTTAAATTTACATAAATAAACTACGTGTACTTCTCTTATCATTTTAAAAGATCTTATATATGACTGTTAAAGTGAATTGCTAATATTTATGTTATTCTATAAATATTTATTTTTACTTTTTATCTCAATATAGTATGATTAATACTAAAAGTTCAACCATGACTTTTTGGCAATAAAGTTTTCTTTGGCTTCTTTAACATTGATAATAGTAATTTATCTCAATCAAACTAAGAAACAAAGTTTTGTTTAGAAACGTGTTAATAAAAATATGGTTATAATTTTGAAAACAAAATTAACATATTAATTACATTTCTAATTATAACATCGTTTATTTAAAAATAGAGTATATAGACTAGTTATGGTGGACAATCATCGTCTATAATGGTTAATATAGACTACAGTTATTTAGACAACATTCGTCTATATTTGTATCTACCATATAAACTACGGTTATTAGGTTTTAATCGTCGTCTGTGTTTGTTTATTTTTCACTTTATGCTTTTTCATCACCCCACTTTCTTCTTTGTTGCTTCCATTGTCATCTTATTTGGGACCTCTTCTTGTTGTTGTTGCTCTCATTCCTTGCAATATGCTTTCCTTATTGTTGTTTATGTTGTTTTTCATACTTTTTGAGCTTTCTGGATAAGTTTTTCTCCATTTTTAGTGTTGAAAGATTGGGTTTCCAAGTTTAAACCCGCTGCTCTTATCTCCTCCGTCACTGTTGAAGCTCTTGAACTCCTCCACAACCTTTGTTCCTTTACCACAATCTTTGTCCACCATCTTGAGTTTCCACAACCTGAAGTCGTTCTCTCTCGAAAATTTCTTTATCTTCTTAACTTTCTTTTCTTATCCCTACAGACGGTACCAATTGTTGGGTTATTAACAATAATAAAGCAAGAAAAAAAAAAGAACAAGAAGAAAGAAAACATTTTATGGTCACGTACGCTATAAGTGACAATTATGTACATAATTATTGTCTATAGTGGTCTAATAGACTATGGTCATGTGACTGTCATCTATAATTCAAAACTGTACACAACATGTGCGTAAATTACGATTCTAAAATCGTCGCCTAAAGCCTTTAAAAAATGTTGTTTAAAGACATTTTTATAGTAGTGCCATGTGTGAGAGTTATCTCATATAGAAATATAAGAGGTTCAAAAGTTATATAGTTTCAAAGTTAAAAATGATTTAATAGATTAAAATAATTAAATTTTTAAGTGATTTTGATTTTTTAAAATATTGTTTTGATCTACTAAAAACATGATTTTGAACTTCCAAACGTTTGAGTGAAATTAACATATTAAAACAAAATTTTAATCTATTCATTAAAGCAATATCAAGAATAATTTTTTTTTTATAATACATCTAAACCACAAAATACAATCAACCAAGGCCTAAGATTAAATCTAAGATCAACATATTCAAAACTAAATAAGAATAAAGAAAAGTGAAGTTTCTAATCACACTAATACTTTTGTTACAAGTGGTTTTTAAAATCTAGTTATGTATAAGAAAATTTGTAAAAAGCATAAGGTTAGGTTAGTCATACTATTAAACCAACAATTCTATGTATTGATCTTATCCTTGTAATATTTTCAAATTGATTTGTTCATCAAGTTAACATTAACAATTCATCAAGTTAACATTAATAATTATTTCCTACATAATTTTGAAGAAATAATATGCATCTTACAACCAATAGGATTTTCTTGGAGTGTTGAAGGAAAATATACACATTAAACAAAATAACCTATGGTCTAAAGCAAGTTTCTAAGTTTTGGTTCTACAAATCAAGTCAGAATCTTATCTAAATGAGATTTCACTTAATGATAATCTTATTAGGTTTGTCAAATCCTCTTCAATTTAAAATCTTTTTATGTCTATGACATTATTACTACTTGTGAAAGTTTTACTGTGATCATCTCTCATTTACATAGGTCTCTCTCATTAAAGAGGTCGAGACATTTAAATTACTTTTTAGCTATAAAGGTAATTAAAAAAAGAGATAGAAAATATTTTTTGATCTTATACTAAATATATTAGAGTTTCCTCACAAAGTCAACATTATTTATTGAAATTCTCATCCAACTTCAATTTGTTCTCCTAATGTTGTATAAAGTAGTTTTACTTATGTTCCAAATTATTCTTTCTATAAGCATGTTATTGGTGTCCTTCAATATATTACTATCACTATACCAGATTTCATATATTCTATCAACAAAGTTTATCAACACATACAAAAACTACAAGAGTGCATATCATTTGATAGAAGACACTTTATTTTGGTCTTTACATTAATTTTTTTTGCATCTGATGTTGATTGAGTCTCATATTTAGATGCTCCTAAGTCCTATAACTAGGTATTGTGTTTATGTTAGTTCTAATATTATTCGTTAGTCTTCAAAGAAGTAGAAAAAAATGTCTCATGCTAACACCCAAGCTAAATTTAGAGAATTAACTTTAACTACATATTTTGATGCTTGTACCTCCTATAACTACATATTAATATTGTGGATATCTTATGTTAGTTCTAATATTATTTGTTAGTCTTCAAAGAAGTAGAAAAAAATGTCTCATGCTAACACCCAAGCTAAATTTAGAGAATTAATTTTAACTACATATTTTGATGCTGTACCTCCTATAACTACATAATTATGGATATCTTATGTTAGTTCTAATATTATTGGTTAGTATTCAAAGAAGTAGAAAAAAATGTGTCAGCACGAAACTAAATGTTTAACTGTTATAATAACAAATTATTTGGACTCAATATCTTCTTACTAAGTTAAAAATAACTACTTTTATACCTCATATTTGCTGCCAATCTTAAAGCTGTTTTGTTAGGAGTTAATTTTGTTAGACATTCAATAACATAACATTTTGAATTAGATCTTCAATATTTGTTTGTGATAAAGTTTTTGAAAAGCGACTTTATTCATCTTCATGCTGAAATACATTGCTAATTTGCTTACCAACATTGTTTTTATTAAATGCTTTGCAATCTTTCACAACAAATTCAGGCTTACCAACTTAACAAGTATGGGTTTGAATGAGAATATTGATACATTTATTTTTCATCAATATTTACCTTTATCTCAAAAGTAACTAATCCTGCCACTGAAATAAAAAATAAAGGTATTATTCGCCACTTAATTTGACATCTAATTAAATATATTACTGAAATAATGTATCGTTCTTAACACTCTAGTATAAATGATAATAATCTCTTAGAAATGCATATGACTACAGTTAAAAAAAATGCAATCTTCAAATTTATTTATGCTTAATTCATATATTATTTCTAAAATATTCAATATGTTTTGTTTTTATAGACCGTTTAAAAAAAAAATCAGCAAAATTGATGTTAAGCATCAAAAGAAATTGTACTAAAAGAAGAAACAAAAAGAAAACTCAAAACAAATGGAATAACTAGGTATAATGGAAGCGAATTGTAAACAAGAGTAACCCAGGTGAGAGATAGAGTGATGCCAAAAACATAAAAGGGAACAAATTATTAATTGGAAAGAGAAAAGGAAAGAGCATATGGTTATTAATAAAATATAATGACGTAGACTTTTTTAGTTCCTTATTGGGTTATACTAGAGACCTTTTTTAATTCACAACAATACACCAAAAAATGTCTCTCAATAATTCTTTAATCATATGTAGGGTATTGAAAATCAAACTCTACTTGGAGGAACATTTTCTTAATTATATGTATAAGTACGTGTGCATTGGGAAGTACTGTTGTTAACACCTAAAAGAGGCGTGAAGGCTGCACCTTTGAAGAGTGGGGATAGTAGCTACATTTTGTTTCTTTTGCACCCTCTATGAGAGATTGCGGATTGGGAATTGCTCCAAATAAAAATATTACAATTCATTAATTCATATTGGAGAAAGGATAAAGGGTATTGTAAAATACACAACTTATAAATTATTTTAGATATTACTATCTAATTAATTTATTTATTTTTTTAAAATTAATTTTTATTTAATCATTTTATAGTAATGATACTCTATATTAAAGAGGGTAAGAAAGAGTGGTGATAAAAACATCAAAATGGATATTGTTTTTGTAATAAGAACAAAAATTTGGATATGCATTACAGCACCTTCCTTATTTTCCGTATAGTCAAGAAGTCAAAGGTATAATTTTTGAAGTGGTTGCATTGATCTGAGCGTATAGCAGTATTATAATGCAACATGAGTTACTAAGTGTTAAAAGTCCCAAAAAACGCGCAATTTTTATTTTTTTTGACGCTACTTATGCACGCCATTTTCACTCTAAGTCTGTTTCTTGGAGCATTTAAGCCACAAAATCGAACCTATGGAAACAGCATAAGATAAGGTGTTTAGGACTAATTGTTTTGTTTGGTTAGGGTGATACGGCTTGATCCAGTTGGGCTTTAAATTATTAGGCAAGGTGGTCCCATTCGTATTGGGCCCATATTTGCCTCTGCGGGAGGTAACAAAGGGCCCAACATGTGTAGTATGTAGACACAACAACATACTCTTGGGGACGGGTGGTATGGTTGGAACTGTAAAAACATAGTTGTTTGAGGGATGGTAAAGGGGCCCACCAGACTCGTGTGGTTAGAAATACGGGCCTTGAGTTGAATGCTGAAAATGAGGCCCTGAAATCTGATGGATCTTGCACCTCCCATAGCCCAATATGGTCCCACAACAATAGAACATTTGAATTTGATAGATAGCATCTTGGTTTTGGTTTATGCGATAATGCGAGACAATTGGATATTTTTGACTTTGTCTGTGACACTGCTGGATGTGACCCATGTTTAACTAACCAGAAACAGTATATAAATCAAATCTTAATTCTCTGTTCTTGTTTGGTAGGTAAATAAGCACGATATTGATTTTTCTTTATCAACTATAAGAAAAGAATGAAAAAGGAATTTTTTAAAATATCCATTATTATTTTGCTGTGTCCCTTTTCATGATTTTTTTTTTGTTATTTTGGGTGTTGATTTTTCCAAAGTACCTGTTATTATTATTATTATTATTATTATTATTATTATTATTATTATTATTGCCACACATATTATGTTATTGGTTTTTTTTTTGTCAATTAATACTGCTTCTATGTTATTGTTTTACAAGTTCCATGTTTAATTTTTACTTCTGTTATTATGTTTGTGTTTCTATTTTTAAGAATGTTCTCATTTAAGTTGAAGAAAATGTGAAATTTTAGGATTTATTTTTTTATTTAGTTAATATCTTTAGTTGTTGAAGAAATTTTGTCTTGAAATTGTGCTTTTTACATGCTTTTGAGTTTGTTTATTTTTAAATTAGGTTATTATGTCATCATTTTATATTACAAAAGTAATATGTTAAGATATAATAAGTGTGAAAACAACGTTAGAAAGTAAGCTAAACTCGCTAAATGTTTTGTTTGATGTGATAGATATGAGGTAAGTAAGCTTGATATTTATTACAAGATTAAGTTTTTGTATTTAATTATTTAATATACTGAATGCTAATAAGTAATGTTGCTTAAATTAGTAGTACTTCGTTGGATAACTATTACACAAAGTTTTTGACTAATTGGAAGCAAAATTGAAATTGAGTTTGTTGCCATTATTTTAACTCAATAAGTCAAAATCAATATGTGGTCAGTTGGAAATGAAAAGGAAGTCAATTTTTGAGAAGATATATGAGTGAGAATGAAGATCCAAAGAGTAAATTTTTAAGACTATTTTCCTTAAGTAATAATAAAGACGCTAAACTAGAGTCTTGTGGGAAGTGATTTAACAGTAGTAGTTGAGAGTGTAAGTTAGTTTGGAGAAAGAGCTTATATAAATGGGAGAAAAATTTAGAATCTCAACTTTTACTGGTGGTACAAGGAACAAATCCAGTATTGGATAATAAATGTTTGGAAGGACGGTAATGATAGTAGATACTCGGTAAAGTCAACTTATAGTATTTTAAGGGGTTTCTATTGAGGGAGATAGTCAACCTATACTTAGTAAAATCAGATATTCTTTAGGAAATAAATAATTTTTGTATCTATTTATTTGGTTATCTATGAAGTATTGTTAAGACCATGATCAACTTCTCTAGCTAACTCGTGGAACGATTTAAAAGTTGTTGATGAATAATGATGTACAATAAATAAAAAAATGAAGAAAATATTGATGCAATTATCTTATTTAGATGTTATAATTAATTTGATTACTAAATTCATCAACTTACATAAGATGGATTAAGAATAAGCTAAATTGTAAAATTCCTTCAAATAAATTGAGTCAAAGTCAAAGTTGAGATCCAAATCTGAATCACCACAATAGTGAAGAAGAAAGATTTATGTTTAAAGTTGATGTAAAAAATATTCCTGAGATTAAAAGTGTAAACGGAGGGAAGTATGCTTAAAAGATCATTTTACATTCATAAGACTATTTTTCTCTCTATCTTTTTTTTCTCAGCCTTCACATTAATTATACTCACCTCTTTTATTTTTCACTTTCCTTACTGTAAGAAGAATAGTATACAAACCCAAGTTTTCTTTATAATCTCCAAAAGCATTCCTTCTCTTCAGTTGTCTACTACTGATTGTTATAGCTAATTTCAAAAGAGATGTTACGAAAATTTTCTGCTATTAAATTGAACATAATATAATAGATTTTGACAGTAATTAAGAAGAGAAAAACTAGTTGTGCATGTAGCGACAACAAAAATAGGCTTTCCATGTAGGGTGTAGTAGAAATATAATAAAGGATATGGAAGGGAAGACAAAGTCGCATTCTGGCTGTTTTTGGTGTAAAGGGTTTGAGAATCAAAATAGTAGCTCTTGATTCCTGAATAAGACTTTGGTGGCATAATGTTGGACAAACTCTTTTCTTTTTGGCCTGAATTGGATATTCAATAGAAGATGAGGCACACAAAAACCTTTTCCCCTTAGCATTAAAGCCATACACTAAGGGAGAATGTCTGCACTAAAAGGATGGTCACCAAAATACTGCTTCTCATTAAATGTCACCACTCACCACTGCTCATTATTCATGGACATGCACAACCAAACATTTCTTCCCTGCCCAGGATTCATGTATCAGTAGGATTGGACAAGAGCTTTAGAATAACTTTTTAATATTACTAAGGACCACATTTTTAATTTGAAAAGTATATGCAATACTTTAAAGTTCCCTTCACAAATAGTTTCCTAAGTTTATGTATATATGTTTTCTCATTGTGCTATATATACATGAGTCTCAGTTTATGGTCACCACAATAAGAAATTTCAGGTTTTCAACCATTCATGTAAAAAAATTATGAGTGAAAACAAAACCTGTGTTTATGGTGTATCAATTTCTTTTCTGACCATTATTTATAGCTTTCATTGAGTTTTAAATTATCATGACTTATTGTTTATAACCTTATAGTACGCATGACTTTTTTTATTCTATTAAGTTTTCCAAAACAAAATTATTCTCTATGTTCTCGTGGTTACTGTTTACCAAATGAAAGTAGTCAGGGAAACTAAATTGGAAATTGAGAATGGCATCTAGCTAGCTATTTGTAAGCTCATGACTATGGTTTTCTGAAGGGGCTTCACTTTGTCAGCTTCTTTTAATTGGAGGGAAAATAATGCTCATGTTCTATGTATCCTTGATTGAATAGTATAATATTTTGATGGTTAACATTAAATTTGGTTGATTGGTACTTTCATTATATTGTCAATTACATACTGTGATGTATATATATATTAAAATAAAAATAATTGTTATGTTTACATTTTTCATAGTAAATTATACATTACAATAAAATTATTAAATATAAATTAATTTTAAAGATAAAAAATTAATTAATTATTATATTAACTAAATTAGATATTATTTTTAAAAAAATATTATTTAAAATAATTTTTATTATTAATAAAATTTATAAGCTAGTTTCTTAATTTGTATTTAATTAACTACCAATATTTTAGCTATTTTATATATCAAGAATTTTTGTTAGTATCTAAAATAGTATCTAATTTATTAATTAATTATTTTTTGTCTTCAAAATTTATAATATTTGTAGAAATGTTTTTGATTTTTTACTCTTCTTATCTTTTACCTAATGTATTCTCTATAATTTTATTTATTTTATTTTTGGTATTCTTTTATAAGTTAAAATATTAAAAACCTTCAAATACGTTATTTAATTTTTATAATAATATATTAATATTATTATAATTATATGTTATCTAGATCAGACATATACCAATCAAACCCAAGTAAGATGTGTTCAAATTTCAGTCTAAATGACGAAGTAAAATTAATCAAGATTTCTAGGATTATTATTAATGAACCCCCACACAATTATCATCATGTAATAACATTAATTTGGACAAATATATTATGGAAATCAATCTTATTAACGCACAATTAATATGATTTCACGTAATTTGATTTTAGGGCACAATATATATCTTGATTTCTTTAAATACACTGATTTTCATATATTAGCTAGAGAATGAGACTTTTCACTTGGGAACTGGAACAAGTTAGTCACATTCTTGGGGTTGTGCAATTTTCGAGACCCTCTCTTGAGATCGAGGATAAATGGGTATAGAAGGATGGTGATAGCATTGAATATTCAGTTAACTCTGTGTACGATTTTTTTTAAAGGGTTTGGTAGAAGGGGATTCTTCGAGTTTGTATAACACTTTTTGGAAGATTAAGGGTTTTCCCTCAGCTCACATCGCTGCTTGGAGGGTCCCTGATAATAATATTCCTAACAAGGTCAATCTGGCAAGACGCGAGGTTGCAGTGGATAGTATGTTATGTTGCTTTTGCAGGGAGAAAAAGGAGACTACAAGTCATTTGTTCTTTGAATGTAAAATAACTTGGCTAGTGTGGAACTTTTGGTATGCTTGGGTAGGGTTGAAGTCGACTGATCATCTTGAGTTTGCCTCACATTTCTTCCACTTTAATTTGTTTGGTGCTCCTACAGCCTTTAATTTAGCTTTTGGAAATATCTGGATTATTTTGGTTAGGGAGATAAACATATTTTTAAGGGGGGAGTGATTGATAAGGGGAGATTATTTCTTCATGACTCAATTGAAGGTCTGATCTTGGATTACTTCCAAAGTTTCTTTAACATGTTTTTCCTTTTCAGATTAGTGTCTTGATCCTTTGGTTTGCATGTTTTCGATTAAAAACAAGTGATTTATTTTAGATTGGGTACGTGATCCTTTCTGTTGTTTGTGAGTGGCTGTAGATTATTGTGAACTATCTATATCAAATGTATAAGAGTTGAACGACTTTTGAAGTGATTTTTATTTATTTATTTATTTTACTGATAAAAAAAATATTTGATAAGAAAAATGATTTTTCACCGTGTGCTGCGTGTAGCCACGACAACTGCACTCACTATATGGCCAAATTAATGGACAAGTACTTAATTTTTTAATTTTTTTTTTAATATATATTTATAATGCATTAAATGTGAGGAATTTGGATAGTGATTAGCATGCAGAATGATAAAATAGAAAAGCCCTTTTATGGGTTCGCTTGAAAGGGAAAATTTTGAGGCAGTATCCTCAGAGAATGAAGAAAGATTTGATTATGGTTTTACATGCAGTTTGTGGTTCAAATTAAATAGTGGTATTGGGTGTCAATTTATTATATACAATGCTCTCCTCTCCCAACTGCACTTACGTGTTAGTTTTTTCCTTCTTTGCCATAGTCCAGTGATTGAATTTAGATCATAAGCACACACATGTGCCATAGCCAAACCCCATTAGAATACAAAATGCTTTTATGAACACCATCATTAGGATCACAGAGTGCCTATATAATAAAGATAAATTCTGGAAAGGAGTTTTCAACGATATGACTTTCTTTAAAGTAGCAGACAAATTGTAACTCAATACAGGTCATTAATCAGATCACCTAAGGTCATTCTGAGGGAATCTATTTTTTGCACATAACATAACTCTCTCTGATTGAATTGGGTAAGGAATATCTGCTGCCTTTATACAAAGTTCAATGAGAATAAACGATTAAGTAATGATGACAATTGACGTGTAGAACCAATACCAATGACATCATGATATGGATTATCAACCTCAAACAATAAAATAGTATGAGGACAGTCCATTACAAACATTTTAGTAGTTTATTTGAAAACGATGCTTTAACACGCTCATGATTTATATATTTTTGGAAAAAGAGAATGATAGAAAAAAGATTGTATAGTGAGCATAAACAGTGAAATATGAGAAAATTAAAATCAAATTTTATTCACAAAATATGCTCAATAATTTAAAATCTTTAATATATTAAACCCTTTTAATATTTAATGAATGTGATTGAAGTCCCCAGGGAATGCACTTGTGATAAACATCCACATGATAAAGAGAGATCCCAGGCCCAACCTTGTCTGATTGAGACTCATCATGAGTTGTTTTTGTACTTGCGACGACCAACAAAGTAGAAACTAATGATGAATTGAAACGAATGACGAATATCGTCTCATCTATATTGCCCAAGATAATTTTATCCTCTCAATCATAATCCTTTTTAGTCTTCTTGTCAGTTTCTAACCATGGTTTTATGAAATTATTTTCCTTTCTAAGAAGCCATTATAGACTTCAGACTTAAAGCTCTAATTGATAAAGAAATTCATTATTTTTTACAAGGTTTTTCAATTTTTGTATATGAAAAAAGGACACTAACTAAACATGATTTTCGAAATAGCTTTTAGATAACAAGATTCTATGACCCCAAAAATTATGATACGAATTTGGTGTTGTGGGATATAAAACTAAGGAGCCATTTCTCATCTTACTAGCAAAAGGATTAATGTAAGTTGACATTTTACACTTAACCAGCTCGAAATTCACCTGTTCTCGCAAACATGCATGCAGAAAACAAGCTTTTACCATTTTGATAGAGGAAAAAAACATAGAATTATGCGTCGGTCCAGGAAGCAAAATTTGGCATCTGAGGCAAAGAAAGAGCTGGCCTCAAATTGGACGATAGCTCCCAAGAATCTTCGTCACTTGTTGGAATGCTAGTGAATGATTTAGACATTGTTGAAGGCATTCCAAAGAGCATTGGCAAGCTTGTCTTATCTGGGCTCTCTTCTCTTGAGCTACTCAAACTTGTCACCAGAGAAGAAGGATTTGACAAGTGTGTTCCCATGTTACTCGATTCCTCTACTTCTTGATGAAATATAACCGTTCTACAACTCTCAATTCTTGGTGGATTTTGGTCAAGCTGTTGGGATGATGGATCAGGAACCATCTTGCAGCTTTTCTGCATTAGAACGGTTTCCTTAGCGTGTTGATATGTACAAGGATTTTGGTTTACAAAGGCCTCGTTTCTTGTGCCATCCTCTTTCTGTCTGTTCCGCTTAGCTTGTTCACTGCTAAGAAGGTTGTCGCTTGCCATAATTTTTTCCACGTCATATCTTATTATATCAAAGTTAGTAACAGCATTAACTCCTCTGAATTTAATGGCAGCAATATCATAGGCTTCTGCTGCTTCTTCTTGGGTGCCTAAAGTTTTATTCAATGAAGGTAAGAATTAGCTTTTCCGGTGGATGAGAATTATATTATTGTATAATTAAAAATATTGAAAGCATGATTGTTTATCCTTCTGAACTAACAGCTTTGATAAAAAGCTGCCTTGGAGACTAACAGTGCTCTACAATATTAAAGTGGCTCATGATCAGCCTTATATATGTGACTGAAAAGAAAAGTTCAATCAAAGATTAGCTTTTAAGTCATAAAGCTTCCTCTCAGTCATTTCCTATTTTTAAACATGTTACATGAAAAGAACCGTGGTTAGTAGTGAAGGAAATATTAATAATAAGGATTTAACTGTAAAAAAGAAGGATGATGATCATGATAGATCTTCACTTTTCTTTTCCATTCGAATTCCAAATTTATTGTTAAATTTTATTTATATTTATCAAATGAATGTAGCTAGGTAAAAAAAGTGAGTCTCAAAGAATATTTTTCCAAAGAAAGAATAAAGCAGATAATTTGAAAGAACTCACTGAAGGTTCCAAGATATAGATCTTTGTTTCCTGCCACTCTCCCAATTCGAGCTTGCCACCTTCCATGTTGGTGGTGCCTGCTACCAAGTTAATAAAAATGAACCGAGTTTAGAAAAAAGTAAATTATTCTCCAGATATAAATCTTATTAAATTAAATTGCAATGCATATATAACTAATGTAAATGCTAGCCTGTGAGACCTTGTTACTCCTCTATACATGGATGCTCCTCTAGAGAATCCGCTGCTTTTCCTGATAATTGGATATGAAGTTGAATGTCATGGTTGTGGACATGGATTAGTTATTGAATTCAAGATGATGCAGAATTGAAGATAATTAACCTTCGTAAATGAGCAACATATTCTTGTCTCGTTAAGTTTTTCATTTCCTCAAGTTCGTTTTGATAATTTTCCAACTGTTAAAAGATAACGTAAGTTACTCTCAATTAATTCTTGGTAGCTGAATACACTCCCCATCAGTAGAAAAATGAGAAAGAAAGTAATCATTACTGGGAAATTTATATGAGAAGAGGGTCCCCAATACTTGAGTGCGGCCATGTCGTAAGCTCTTGCAGCCTTTTCTTCCATATCATAGCCCCCTACAATAAAAATTTTGGAATTACTTGTGTAAATTGATTTTCTTCTTTAGCTATCATCATGAGCAAAATATAAAAACGATATCCTTAACTTCGAGTTAATCCATCCTCGAAAACAATATTAAAAAAAAAAAACTATTTCTGGAGTTGGAAAACCTTACCCAGATAAACTGAGATACGTTGCATGTTCAAGTGGAATCATCATCGAATCAAAGACAGGAAAAAAAAAGGATCAGCACTAAATGCATAGCTTTTCAAAGGGGAATAAAATTGAAGTCAAGGGATTTGTTTGACCAAAAATATTCACAGAAAAAGAAAACAAAAGTAAAGTGTTGGGAAAATAGTCGCTTTCTTACCCTGCCTTCCTTTCCTTCCTTGGCCCTCTTTCTTGCAGCTGTTGTCCCATAGATGAGCTTCATATCTACCAGTCCACCTATGCCTGATGAACAAACATTCTTAGAAATCGATGGAAAAAATAATAAAGAAATTAAGAATAAAATATGTTGTTGCCATTGTTCTTGCACGAAACCTAATAAAAATCTTAACTTCTTAAGCAAGGAGCACAACAGAAGTAGAAAGTTATTAAGCAAATTAGTGAATATCATTATAGCCTTATCGTTTAAAATAAATGTGCCTGAAGTACTAATAAGATTTAGAAATGACTAGAGGAGCACAGACCTTGTTACACCTCTATATTGAGATGTTCTTTGCCCAAAGGTGTCTATGGATTTCCTATGAACTATTTGCTTCTGATTCTGGTCCACCATTTCAAGCCCCCTTTTCTTCGTGTCAGTGATGGCAGGCGAGCCTGTGACACAGCTTGATCGTCTCCTAGGGCTCACAGACAAATTCAATGAATGTAAATCCCCATATGTTATTGATCCAATGGATCCAGATTTGCTTCCATTATCCTCCAAAGGAACAAACATCCTTGACTCCTGCACTTGACAAGCAGGAAAGTCCTCCCTTGAGAACCAACTTTTAAGACAAGCAGCTTCATCCTCAGCTATACAAGGGAGTTGGTGCTTAGACCCTTCTAAAATCACATCATGGTTTCTTAAGGAAGAATAGTATGATAGTTGTTGCTGGCTGATGTTCTCTTGTACATGGTTTTGGTTACTTGGATCGTTCGATCCATGACAAGAGAGCTGGTTGTAAAGCATACTATCCAAGCTCAGAGGTATTGCGGAAGTAGTTGTCATTGCTTCACAATGTACAGATAAAAGAAAAGTATTGAACAAGTTGAATTATTAGTACAGTCATGCAAAACTATTAACCAAAGCAAAAGAATATAGCTGAAGTTTGAGTTGGAGCTAACCTTGTGCTTGTGATCTGCTCATAGCTTCTATTCCATAGAACGAGACATTGGATTTAAGGGGCATGATAGGCAAGGAAGAACACATTCCAACATGTTCACCTTGGAGTCCATAGTTATGAAGAGGTGTGTGGTGGTAGTATGTTGGTGGAGTTGTTTCAGCAGCAGCAGATGAAGGCTGTGTTTGATGAGACTGTGAAGGAACAATTATACTCATCATTTGTGGGGAGAGGGAGAAGCCTAACCAGCTATTTTGATAGTTTATGTTAACGGTATCGCCATTTTCAACAGGCTTCATGATCTTGTGGATTCAGTATCACTAGAGTACTTAACTTCACAAGCTAACAGAAACTATAGGCAGATTTAAGGCAAGACAACTCAATCATTGAAAAACAGATAAACTACTAAGTGATCATTCATATATATATATATATATATATATATATATAGCTTATGATTTCCTCCACTTGAAACCGATATTTGTTTTGTTAAATATACACCTATGTTATGTTGGTTGCAGAACTGAATAGGCCAAATCTAAATTGTATCCAACTGTGTAAATAAATGAGTTTTTGTGCGTGTATAAATGAGTGTGTGAATGGACTGATTTGTTTATGAACAAAGAAAAATCCTTTAAACTAAACAAAAAGAATGTGTTCCAGCAAGCATTGCTAGGTATACTTCCCGCCTTCTATTGGGATCCGTGCATGAGAAAGACATTCCCTTTTGCTTTATTCTACGCTCCCTGTCCCTTCTTCACTTTTCTTTTTCTTTTATTCTTGTTTATGTTATGATGTTATGTTTATAATGTTATGTAATTCACCATATTTCTCCACACTGTTCTATACCTTTTAATTAATGTTTAAGCAGTAAACTGTAATGCAGATGATAACGGAAAAAAAATATACAAAATTAATGCACTCAATTCTCATTTGTTTATTTATTTATCAAAAACATACAAATAACATTGTGATTAAATAGGTACTGAATTTTTTATGTCACAATTATGACAATGCTAGTTATGAATCTTTCTTTACCTTTTTAAGACCATGATCTCACTGATGTTAGAATCTAACTCATGCATAAATTTATCCTTACACTACGCTATTATTTAATTTTCCAATTACTTAATATTCACTACATAAGCTAAAATTTAACTTCTAATTTATTGTTTAGTTCCGTATTTGTAGTTAATAATAATTGGGTTGTTGCGAAATACTCCTTCTATCACGTTTTATTTGTCATTATTTAATGTTACACCGTATCAAATTAATTATATCACTTTTGAATATAAGAAAGCATCACTTACTCTCTTTTTTTCAATAACACTTTCAATAAATAAATGTATGAGAAAATTAATAGTGTAATTAGACATTTATGAAATGGCTATTTCAGTTAGATTATTTTATTTTATTAAAGAATGTTTTATTTTTATGACTGTTTTATTAGTGTGGAATATTAATTGGAGTAACCTTTATCGACCCTAATATATTATAAAATTATACTTAATTAATTTTTTAATATATACGTTACCTTAAATGATAATAAAATGAGACAAAAGGAAAAAGGTTATTAAAGTGTGAAAAATGTAATTATTTGATGTTAAAGCATTAAAGCAACACGTAATTATCACCATGCTTAATATTAGTAAGGAAAAAAAGAGAGAAGAAGGCACGCAGTTCTGTAGTGCACCCAAGATAGAGTGGACAAAATTTATTTACAACCTTTAAAGTTTTTATTTTTTTGTGTTATTCTCAGACCAAAAGGAAAGTTCCACCTCAATATTTGAAATACAAATCTTCGTTACCAAAATTTTCAAAATAAAACTTAAATTTTAACTAAAAGTTAATACCAAAAACACCTAAACAATTATATCTATCTTTAGTTATATATTTTTTTTCTTTTGGTACAATTATACCTAACACTAGATGCAACTACCAACTGAGCCACTAAAATTGAATTGGGGAGAACAGAGGCAGATCTTGGTGGTGACGTAAGGATCATGGCTCACCAAACTTTTTTAATTTATGTGTAATATAAATTTATTTATATATTTAATAACTATTCTTATATTAAAAAGATTTTTTTATCAATAATAAAAATTAAATAAATAAGAATCACTTTAAGGTTGATCCAACTCTTATACAAAACTATACTCATTCCTGAACATAAAACAGAAAATAAGGTTAGCAGCTAGCTGAACATAAAACAGAAAACGAAAACAAGGAGTGGATATTGGGGGCCAATGGAATGAAGAACCACAAATGGTAAGATTGGAAGCAAAAAAATTGTTTGAGAAAAGATTTACTGCCACAAAGGATTTTGGGATCAAACTT